>NW_012103943.1:1110351-1193700 GCF_000951045.1 Mandrillus leucophaeus
CTTTCTTTCTCTCTCTCTCTCTTTCTTTCTTTCTTTCTTTTCTCTTTCTTTCTTTCTTTCTTTCTCTCTCTCTCTCTTTCTTTCTTTCTTTCTTTCTTTCTTTCTTTCTTTCTTTCTTTCTTTCTTTCTTTTTCTTTTCTTCTTTCTTCTTTCTTCTCTCTTTCTTTCTTTCTTTTCTTCTTTCTTTGACGGAGTTTCACTCTTGTTGCCCAGGCTGCAGTGCAATGGCAAGATCTCAGCTCACTGCAACCTCCGCTTCCCAAGTTCACGTGATTCTCCTGCCGCAGCCTACCTAGTAGCTGGGATTACAGGCATGCACCACCACGCCCGGCTAATTTTTTGTACTTTTGGTAGAGACGGGGTTTCTCCATGCTGGTCAGGCTGGTCTCGAACGCCAGACCTCAGGTGATCCGCCTGCCTCGGCCTCCCAAAGTGCTGGGATTACAAGCATGAGCCACCGCCCCTGGCAACATCTGCCTTTTCACTGATGCACTGCTCTCTTATCCTGGCATTTACTCCTGAAAGCTCCTATCCATTCTGCAGGACTTTGTTTAGATGCCACCACCGGATGCCTTCCTGGATTGTCTCCTCTGCTTCTATGCATACCCAGCCCAACACAGCACTTCTGTTCCGTGCCAGGCTTCTGTATGGGTCCATCTTTCTTGGAGGACCAGAAGTGCCTCTGGATCAGGGAGCATATCTCAATTTTTTTGTTTGTTTTGTTTTTGGGACGGAGTCTTGCTCCATTACCCAGGCTGGAGTGCAGTGGCGCGATCTCCGCTCACTGCAAGCTCCACCTCCCATGTTCACACCGTTGTCCTGCCTCAGCCTCTCGAGTAGCTGGGACTACAGGTACCCACCACCACGCCCAGCTAATTTTTTTGTATCTTTAGTAGAGACAGGGTTCCATCGTGTTAACCAGGATGGTCTCCATCTCCTAACCTTGTGATCCACCTGCCTCAGCCTCCCAAAGTGCTGGGATTACAGGCGTGAGCCACCACACCCGACGCACGTGTCTCAAATTTATCTCTGTTTTCCTAACACTCAAAGCAGCCTAGGACAGAAGGTCTTGCTGACTGACTGGCTGGCTAAATGAATGAATTAAAATTAATTTTATTTTCTAGATAATGGTCCTCAGCTTCCTTCCCAACACTATTTCTTCCTTTTTAGTAAATCTTAGATGGTTTCTACCCATTCTTGTTCCATTTGTTGCTGGCAGTGATCTCATGATTCCAGCTGAGGAAGAAGAGCGTGGGTCTGGAGAAGGTGGTGGCTGCTGGCTATGTAGATGTGTTTTAGACATCATTTTAGAAGCTTCTGAGAGAACACTATCTTCAAAGTAGTGTGCATGGTAGGGCGGGGGTAGAGTACGTAAGAGCACCAAAGGCCCAACCTGTGGATACCTCTAGCCTCCTTGATGCAAATAGTCTTGGAGATTTGTGCTGAGAAACCCCCCATATTCACTATTTTCACCTTTCGATTCATACTCCATGCTACAGCATGAGAAAAATTTTTAAAATTTGATCATTTTGTTAACTTCCCAAGATATCAATAGACAATCTGTTAACGAAGCAAAACTGAATCTATTTGAAGTTACCACAGTGATGGAGAACAACACCTTGAGAAAGGTTTTGGAGAAAGAAATCGATGTCTTAGAAGAGGGGTGTCAGAATACATTTATGGAGCCTTGGGGTCTGAGTTTCGCTGGTTTAAGGCAGGCTTTTCAAAGTGGGAAACTAATTGGCTGGGCAAAGTGTGTGGAGTGGCAGGGTAGGACTGGGGAACGTCACATGGCAAGGACTTGAAGTCTTAATAAGTCAACTGTTTTAGGATCAGTAATCTGTTTGCTCAGGTTAGCAGACTGTTGTATCAGGTAGATGGAACTGCAAAGATTTCCTAAAGCAGAGAGTGGACTGACTTATTGATTTACGGTCTTTTCTTTCCCAGGTAAAGTTTTCCTGGGACAAATAGCGACATCATGTTGACACAGGTGGTCTCCATTCTTGGTCAAAATAGCTCTGGCATGTTTGATACAAGTGTTCATAGTTTTCAGTGTCCTTGAGCTTCCACCCCACTCCCTCCAAAAAGCAAAACAAAACTTCCATAGCTTCCCATTGCCTTAATAATAACGATTAAAATCCTAAAGTATCCTCGAATGCCTTACCTATGCTGACCTCCTAGGTTATTTCTGCTTGTCTCTTCTCTCTGAGCTGCCTTGGCCTTCTTTTCATTCCCTGAAAGTGCCACGTTCCCTCCAGTCACAGGGTATTTGCAAGCCTCCATGCCTGTAAATAAATAATGTTTCATTTGAACCTTACACACATGTGCACAATGCTTTATGAACTAAAAACCATAATTATTCTCCCTTCACTGCTGACAAAACTGAGGCACACAGAGATTAAATAACTTGCTTTAAGTCCCATTTCTAACAAGAGGATGCACTAGAGTGCAAACCCAGACACTCTGGTTCCAGAGCAAACATACTTCACTATTACTCTATCCTAAGTCCTGTGTGTCCCCATCTCCTTGGCTTTTTTTTTTTTTTTTTCTGAGATGCAGTTTCAATCTTTCGCCAAGATGGGGTGCAGTGGTACGATCTCGGCTCACTGCAACTTCCACTTCCCAGGTTCAAACAATTCTCCTGCCTCAGCCTCCCGCGTAGCTGGAATTACAGGTGCCCACTACCACGCTTGTCTAATCTTTGTATTTTTAGTAGAGATGGGGTTTCACCATGTTGGCCAGGCTGGTCTCAAACTCCTGACCTTGTGATCCACCTGCCTCGGCCTCCCAAAGTGCTGGGATTACAGGCGTGAGCCACTGCGCCCGGCCCTTATTTGTTATTTTCTCTCTGTGTTTCCTAGACTCAAGGCTACCATAATTGAAATTCGGAATGCAGGGTGTAAAATGCTGGGTGGGAGAAGCAGCTTAACTGTGAAGCTAACGAACCTTAAGTAGTGACATATTAGGGGTCGGATGGTGAGAGCTCTGTGTTTCAGTTGCAGTCAGTAAAAGTGTGTCTTATCTGCAGCAAATTTAAAAACAATGATAAGACTAATTAAAAATTGGCCTGCTTTTTGTTATCACCATGCTCTGGCAAACCTAAATGAAGTCAGTGGTAGAATATTCCTTCCTGCTAGGGTGGACTGCTTGAGCTGGCCCCACTCCTTGGTAGACCACTGAGTTTAAGCCTCAGGGCTCCCCATTTGCATAGGCTCCTTCTAAGGCCTGGGAGGGGCGTAACAATGTGTTCGCAAGATCAAACTTCTAGATGCAATTTGAAAAAGTGAAATATCCGTATTACCATTAGTTAAGACCACCATCAATTTTACTCCAACTTCCTCTCTGTCACAGTTGCCCCCATGTAGAGTAGTTGGAGCACTCCAGGGCATGTCTAGGATCCAGTGAAGACAAAGTTGAGCTCAGGATACATTTAGGTGGCCTTAGTGGGGTGTATTTGTCTTTTGCAATGACTTCCACTCATTGTGATCAGTAGCTGTCTTGGCATAGCAATGGCTTTCACGGTATTCTAGAAGCCATTTTTATACTAAGTATTTTCTAATGTTATTTCTCTACATTATGTCAGGTTTTATGGTACTGTAAATGTCCTATGGCACCTAGCACTGGAAGTGTGTGGCTAATACGGTTTGAAACATGCAAAGCCAGAATCCAGTTCATAGAAAATTCTTCCAAATTTTTTAAGCCACTTATAAAAATTCAAGTGGTTTTCCCAAATTTAATAACAACCTTTAAGAATTATATGATATTACTAATAAAGAGATAAGAAGCTGAGGCTGGGCATGGCAGCTCACACGTGTAATCCCAGCACTTTGGGAGGCTGAGGTGGGTGGATCGTGAGGTCAGGAGATCAAGACCATCCTGGCCAACATGATGAAAGCCTGTCTCTACTAAAAATACAAAAATTAGCTTGGTGTGGTGGCACATGCCTAGCTGGGTGTGGTGGCACATGCCTGTAATTCCAGCTACTGGGGAGGCTGAGGCATGAGAATCACTTGAACCCAGGAGGCAGAGTTTGCAGTGAGCTGAGATCATGCCACTGCACTCTAGCCTGAGTGACACAATGTGACTCTATCTCAAAAAAAGAAAAAGAAAAGAAAAAAGAAACTGAAAAAACATTTCTAAACAGCCAATAATTTAAAAAACCAACTTTGATGAACCATAAGAGAAGAAAAACTAAATTACCTTCTAGTCTGTCTCTCTATAAAAAGCATTTCAAATGGTTGTAATAAAAATTGTAGTAATAAAAAGCTTATGAAGGTGTGTCCGGCAGTTAATTAAGTTAGATATTATATTATTTCCTGGTTTTGTGCTGCTGGTTGTATTTGTCAGTGTAGAATTATAAAAAAAAAGTCTGCTCTTTGTCCCAGTTTCTGTTACAGAGCCTCAAATACCCTTGTAATTTCCTGATTATAGGAGTGTCTTTGTTATGCTAAGGAAGTGATTTATAATACTGAGCCATGAGGTAGCACCAGGATCCAGGACTGATCACCAGAAAGACAAAACATATGATGAGAGAATTGAAATTTTCAGCCAGCCAACCTCCAGGGAGAGGCAGAGGCTGTAAAATTACATGGCCAGTGATTTAATCAATCATGCCTGTAATGAAGCCCCAATAAAACCTTGGGACAATGAAGCTCAGTGGAGCTTCCTGGTTGGGGGACACATTAATATGCTGGGAGGGTGACCTGTCCTGGCTCCATGGGGAGAAGATGCAGAAGCTCTGTTTCCTCTAAGACCTTGCTCTATTTGTACCCTTTATAAAATGAAACTGCACAAAAGCATAGCATTTTCCAGAGTTCCATTAGTTGTGCTAATGAATTGGGCATGAACATGCTGGGATTGTGGGAACCCCTGAGTTTATAGCCAGTTATTCAGAAGTATGGGTGGCCTGAGGGCCCTTCCTGCAGCTGGTGTCTGAAGTGGGGACAACCTTGTAAAAGAATGAACCGTTGGCCTGTAGGATCTGACACTAACTCTGGGTGGTCAATGTCAGAATTGTTTTGCAGTACAACCAGTTGGTGTTGGACCATTTGGGGTTTAGGGTAGTTAGTGTCAAGAACAATAGGAAATAGAATTTGCTAGAATAACCCTGATTCACTGAAACATGTGGTTTGGAAAGAAAAAGAATGAAAGGATGGGGAATGAGGACCCTTTTGTCCCTGAGTAGCCATGATATTACCCACAGTATGAGGCAGCAGCTGCACCGTGATCATTTATTAGAGATGAAAATTGTCAATAAAATTTAGAGATAATTTATAGGTATCACTGGATGCATAAGAAATGCAAAATCATAAGAAAAAATCAAAATATACAATCCCTTGCCTTATTTATAAGAGCTAAAATGAAAGTAAGAAATAGGCCACATTTAGATTCTTCCAGTCTGAACTGCAGCTTCTAGTCTCAGGGCACATATCAAAAGAAGATGTTGGAAAGATCCTAATGCTGGCCAGCCTAACGTATAACCACTAGCTTCAGAGCTAATTCCAAAGGAAATGATCACGCTGACACAATAAATAATTTTTAAAAGGCTATACTGATCCCCAAGAGAATGTGATCTCTGTCTAGAGGGGAGAGTCTGGTGAAAATCTTTAAGTGGCTATTAAGAAAAGGAATGAATAAAGCAAACATTGATAGGTTAGAAACATATCTCTTAAGATTGGGTGGACCAGTGAGACCCTCTGCCAGTCCCCCAATGTTAAAGAGCCCCAAACAAGTCTATTTACCCAAGCATGGAATAATATTAAAAGCTGGAAAACAAAGACTACAATGAGAAACCCAACCTGGAATTGCCTGGAGCAAGGTTACAGGCAGGCAATCAAGATGAGAACTGAGAAAAGGACTGGGTCCCTGGGCTCAGTCCCCAAGTGGGGACTCAAAACTTTATGCACTCAGGAGGATTAAATGGACAGAGGGTGGAGAAAAGAAGTTTCTGAGACTCCTTGACACGGGTGTCCCATGTATCCAAACCCAATGGTGAAACTCTCAAAAGAGCTGCAATTAAATTGAGGATATAGAAATGCAAGAGTTGTTAGAACTAACATGAAAGTTTAAATGAAGACCTGAATGCTTAAACAAGCTTTGTATGAAGAGGTAGTGTCTCCTTTACCTGAATGTTTTATGGAAATAGATATTATGTCTGATTAGGGAACACCTCCCTTACCTAGTATTGCAAAACCAAAACCTGTTGGCAAAGTCCCAACCAGGGCTGCAGTTAGGAGTGCAAGGGTCGATGGTATTAAGGCGAAAGTTTGGACAACATTCGGTACGTTCAAACAGGCTTTATGTGAAGTGGCTACATCTCTTTTAATTGAATGCATTATGGGGATGAATATTATGTCTGACTGGGAAATTTTTTTTGATGTTGTTTCTCCTACCTACTATTGTAAAACAGAGGGTGTGCAAATCTGCCTTTCAAGCAATATGAATTGGATATGCTAGATGAAAACCAACAAGAATGAGCACATACAGGCTGTTGCTAGCAAGCAGTGTAGAATAGAGGCTGGAGTGCTGGTATGGATAAATACCCTGTTCAAAACCCTGTGTGGAGTGTAGACTAAGGTTTATGTCAAAAGCCTGCCAGCATCTCCCAGGGATGCATACTGGAGATCTGGACCATCTGAGAGGCAATTGCTAGCTTGCTGTCTGACATGGATTGAAACTTTTCCTAAGATTGAACAATATAAATATCTTGAAACCTGAACACGCTACTGGGAAAATGCAGATACTCAGTATATTCACAAACAAGTAGACTCTTTTCCCTCAGGGACCAACTTTGGAACCACTTGAAGAGCTGCTGCATTCTATTGTCACTCAGACAGAGCTCTATACACAGTTCTCAATTGTCCAACAAAGAACTGTTTGATTTATGAATGACGGTTCCAAGTTGAATAGACAATATCCTGTCTGGAAGCCCACTACTCTGATTGAAGAAGGTAAAACAAAATCAGCTTAATCAGCTGAATTGTATTCTGTGTGCCCTATTGTTTGGATTTCTACCAACTCATGGGCAGTGGCCAAAGGCCTGCCGACATGGTCAGCAGAATGGTAATGGAAAGCTGACCTATTAACACACGTCTCTATGGGGCATGACCCTGTGGACATCACTATGGGAATTTTGGGGATATATTAATGTAGGACACATTGATGCCTGTCAGAAGAACCCCATTTCGGATTTGGAAGGTAATTCAAATTGACAAGTAGATTCCCCGTGTGCTCATTTGAGGAGGCCACCAGCGTCCATAAAGTGAGTGGACATGGTGGGTAGAGGGCAGCAGTGCAGAGATGGGCTGAGTGTAGACAAATTCCTCTTGCACCCTCTGAGGCACAAAACATGAATGAGAACTGTCCTGTCTGCCAACAAGAGAGACAGAGACTGCAGATGGCTATGGGACAGATTCCCTGGGGAAATGCTGCACATACTTGGTAGGTGGATTACATTGACCAATGCCAGTAGCCTCAGTGGGTGGGAGGAGGAACCAATGGGTCTGGACAGGAATAGACCCTTACTCTGGACTGGGTTTTGTCTACCCAGTGGGAGATCCAAATGCTCAGAGCACTAAAAAAGCACTGCCACAGAAGACATTGCACCAATTTAGAACCCCAAGTTACATTTTTTTTTCAAAATAAGGGACTTTCATCCTCAGAGTAATGGTTTGATAGAGAATTGGAATAGGCAATTTAAATATTGAATGTCTGAAACAGGATTGGCTGGCGGGGAGATGTAGGCATGAAGGGCTGGCTTACAGACCTCTACAAGTGTAAGCTCACAATCAATGTCAGGGGCCAAGGAGATGTACTTTGTAGTGAGTTATTTTAAATCGAAGTAAATATTTACTTTCACACCTAATGTTGTATTTATATTTTACAGAAACCCTCCCCCTAATTTGGAAGAAGACCCTGCAAACCAGGATCCACCCCACTGGGTAGGTTTACTTTGTATTTTTTTTTTTCAGTTTTTGCTAGTGATCTTAGGGGGCATTGTCAGTCACTTTCTTTGTACAAAAACATCTCTGCGTTATTATTATTATTAATTATTTTATTATGATTTTAAAGATAAGGCCTCACTCTGTTGCCCAGGCTGTAGTACAGTGGTGCAGTTTTAGCTCACTGCAGCCTTGAACTCCTGGGCTCAAGCAATCCTCCCACTTCAGCCTCCTGAGTAGCTAGGACTACAGGTATGCATCACTATGCCTGGTTAATTTTTTTTTAATTTATTTTAGACACAGGGTCTTTCTATTTTGCCCAGGCTAGTTTCAAACTCCTGGCCTCAAGTGATCCACCCACTTCAGCCTCCTGAGTTGCTGGGATTATAGGAGTGAGCCACTGTGCCCAGCCTGTGCATTATTAAACTAATCTCATAATAATTGACATTTATGAAACAGTGAAAATGTGTCTGGTGCATGAAATGCCTGCATTGTATCATGTAACCCTAACAGTAGCTCCAAGAGGAAGGAAGTGTTGTCAGTCCCATTTTACAGCCAAGAAGACTGAGGCTTTGAGCAAATAAATAAATAGCTTACGTTCACCCTGATAAGTGGTGGTCCACATGAATGCAGATAGTCTAGCTCTAGAGTTCCTGCTTCTTAACTGCATTCTCCTGCCCAAGGGAAGGGCAGATATATGGAGCACCTGCAACATACGTGGCATTATCTCATTTCATCCTCGTCCTCCTGGCAGGTGTTTATGTCTCCTTTTCACAAAGGAGGCCCGGAGAGGGGAAGTGGCCTGGCCCGGGCCGACAGCGCAGGAGGGGAACCAGCATTCAGGCACTGCGCTCGCTCTAGGCAGGGTCCCTTTCTGCCGCAGGGTCCTGTTGCTTCCAGGTGTCATCTTGCATCCAGACCCTCTTTCTCGTCCAGACTCTCTTTCTCACCTTCTGCTAATGCCATGCTGCTCCCAGCCTCCTCCCAAGCCTGCATCTCCTTCAGGAAAGCAAACCCCCCAGGTCCCAGGTCCCTGCAGACTTCCCACTCAGCCCGTCTGTGAGTCCGTGAGACACCACAACAGATCTGTCAGGAGTCCTGGATACCTGTTTGTTTCACATGTGTCCTTTAAAGAAATGACAACGTATTGCTCTCTTATGGCAGGAGGTTTTTACATTTTTTAATTTGCTCTAAACATTTTTTTAAATAAAGCCTTTCTAATTTGGCGCAGTTCCCCTGGAGGCAATAAGGGGCTGTTTTGCTGGGCGATCCTTTCCCACTTTGGCCAGATTCCTTGGAGTTGTATTTCACAATTTAAAGGTAGGAAAGCAAACACTGCCTCATTAAAACTTGGGTGCCTGTTTGATTCATTAATCATCTTGCCCTAATGCTCCCTAATAAGTCTGTTCATGGCTATTCATCACCAGGCTCGTGGGAGGAAACTGCCAGCTGTCGCAACTTTCCTCTTAACCCCTTGTCTGCCCACACCCAGGTCCTGTAATAGAACATGGGCTATGAGAGTGAAGGTTTGCAAGAGAGGGTGGGTGGTTTGTCCTGTGAGCCTTGGGTGATGAGAAGTTCTGTCCTGTGAAGGCTTCTCACCAATGAAACCATGTGACGGTGCCCCAGGACTGGGTACGTGCCCGAAGTCAGGTGCCCTCTCTAGTTTGACAAGCATGACACCACTTTCCTGATAAGTACAGTGCTCCCCATTTTGCGGATGAGGAAACGGAGGCTCCAAAGTCACATCACTGATAGGTGCTGGGCTAGAATTGGAGGCCACGTGTGATGTAACCCAACAATTGAGCAGCCAGGGAAGCCACTGGCCCTCTGCCTCCTCTCAGGCTGTCTGCAGCATGCTACTGGGTAGACTGGGATGAGCGTGGGCTTTCATGTCAGACAGACCTGAATTAAAATTCCAGGTCTGCCACTTTCTAGGTGAGTGCCACTTGCTAGGTGCCACTTCCTAGGTGAGTTCTATAAAGGCTGCAAACCTTTATAGAATGATGATGATCATTTATAGAAAGATGATGTTATGAAGGTTGAATGAATGCCATAGGAAACGCCTTGCATAGTGCCTGGCAAGCAGTAGATGTTCCACAAATGGCAATTTTCTTCAGAAACCTCCTCCTTCTACGGTGGAACAACCATGCTTCTGCCTGAACACTCAACACTGACCTCATGTTCACCATCACCTGCTCCTACTCATCCTCCAGACCCATTTCAACTCTACACCCCTGGAAATTCCTTTCGGATCCCACTAAATGAAATTAATATTCTTCTTAGACTATGGAAATAAAGAAGCTGACCAATACGAAGCCTGCTAACACCAACAATGGGGCTAGCCCATCTCTCTCTCTCTCCCTCAGTGGCTTCTTTAATTAACTGCCTTTCAGGAATGTTTCTGAATTATCCTGTATCGATGGGAGTTAATGAGATGTCAGGGAACGAGTCTACACAAAGGACTTACTTGAAAGTTTGTTCCTTTTTTTCCCCTAAGATCAAACTTTCCCCAGACTTTGAAAACACTCCACTGTTTTGTTTTAATCATTTACTAAGATTCATGGACTTTTAAACATAAATCAGCGCTGGGATTTGAACTTGAAAATACCCAGATTTCAAAAGATTCAAAGCTTCTATTTATTAATCAACGTACTTTACTGATCCATTTGTATATTTGATGGATAAGTAATATTCACCCTGTTCATGCTGACCTTGTAAAGCCAGAGTATGTGCATGTAGGTCCTGTCCTCAGAGTTGGGCCAGTGAGTGTACACAACCCAATTACCCGATAACTGATACCACGCACGCTTCACAAGTGCCTACTGCTTCATTTGTCCAATGTATCCTCATGATGAGATTCATGATTCATGACATGATAGCCAGTGGGAAGAAATACATCATTTTCTTTTTAAATCAGCTGAAATGGCTTCTCTCTGGGTGGTTATGCCACCAACTGGACACACATTTTAGGTTCAGCATTTCATTTAACTTTGGGTTTTAGAAATTTATTTTAAATTTAATTTTGTCATATCATTATGTGATATACGTATGTGTTTCCTAAGTCACACCTAAAAAAATATGTGGTCAAAGAAATTGAGTTTGTATCCCTGTCCCTCCACCTGATTCACTTTCTTCCTAGAAGAAAGCATTTTAAAATCATGGCTTAACTTTCTGCTGTCCTTCTAAATATAAACAAAAGGTAGAAAGCTGGAAAGATAGATAGATATACATATGTATAGGTATAATATGTAATATAGATGATCTTTATTTTATCTATCAATCCATCCATCCATCCATCCATTCATCATCCATCCATTCAATCTATTCATCTATCCATCCATTCATCATCCATCCATTCGATCTATTCATCCATCATTCATCCATTCAACCAGCCATTCATCCACTCATGCATCCATCCATCTATTCATCCATCATCCATCCATCTATCCACTCACTCATCCACTCATCCATCCATTCATCATCCATCATTCATCCATCCACCCATCCACCCCTCCATCCATCCATCCATCCATCCATCCATCCATCCATCCACATGTTCACATGCTTCCTTCCTGAGATGACTGATAGCATATCACACTCTGTCTACCTTGCACTCTCTCTTCAGCAGTGCATCCTGCAGAGCCCTCCATGAGCACACATAGAGATTTCTTTTACTCCTTTTCACAGATGCACTGGGCATCATTGATGATTGTGCCCCAGTTTTTCAGCCAGTTCATGAGCACACATAGAGATCTCTCTTACTCCTTTTTACAGATGCATCGGGCTTCATTGATGGTTGTGCCCCAGTTTTTCAGCCAGTCCTCAGCTGATGAGCAACTGCAGTATCTCCAGTCCTTCGCTATTATATATTATTTATTATTTATTTTGTTTAGATGCATCTCTCATAGATAGTATCATATTTGACTTTATTAATCAATATGGAAAATAGTTTTATTTTAGTAGATGAACTAAGTCCATCTGTATTTATTGATGGGATTAATCGATTTAGTTTCAGTTTTGTCATATTTTATATTTATGTAAAATCATACACATATATGTGTGTGTGTTTATATATATATTTCCTTTTAGTCTTTCTATCTTCTGGTATACATTCTGATATTTGGGCAACATTGTTTTCGATTTATTATTATTATAACAAAAATTATCTTTATAAGTGTACATGATCTTGTTAGTTCCTTTCTTCCTTCTTTCCATTTTTCTTTGTTTTCTGCTACCTATTTTGGATCCTTACCATGAATAATCTCAAAATTTACTAGTGACTTCTCCTCTCCCTCTACTCCCTCTCCCCAACATACCTTTTTATTCCCAATTAATAGAGTTGACTTGCACAACATGGGTTGTTGCTGTGTGAGTCCACTTACATAAGGATTTTTTTCAATAAACATACTGGAAACTTTTTGGAGATTTGAAAGAATTTGAAAAAACTTGCAGATGAGCCACATAGCCTAGAAATATCAAAAAGAATAAGAAAAAGTTAGGCTGTGAAAGCATAAACTTTATGTAGATACTATTCTATTATTTACTATCATAAAATATACACAAATCTATTATAAAAAGGTAGAATTTATTACAACATATGTGCACAAGCACAGACCATATGTGGCACCATTCTCAGTTAAATGTAAACAAAGGTAAAGATGCAGTATTAAATCATAATTGCATAAATTTAACTGTAGTACCTATGGCACTACTGTAATATCATAGTCACCTCTTATTGCTATTGCCTTGAACTGAAGTGTTCCAGTGTCTGCTTAAGATTCCATGTGATACTAACCATCTCCAAGTAACAAGTTCATCTCTCCAGTAAACTGCATATCACAGTAATAACTAATCTCAAGGTTCTCACATAGTTTTCATTGTGTTTAGTACAATACCATAAACCTTAAATAACACCATGAGACTCATACAAAATGCCACTAGTGAAGCTGGAAGTGCTCCCAAGAAGCAGAGAAACGTCATGGCATTACAAGAAAAAGTTGAATTGCTTGATATATACCAAGGTTGAGGTCTGCAGTTGCAGGTGCCAATATTTCAGACAGATGATTTGTGACATAAACAGGTGATGTAAACTTATGTTATCGAGAGACACAGTACTGAAGTAAATGTATTTTCTCTTTTTATGATTTTCTTAGTAATACTTTGTTTTCTCTAGCTTACTTGATTGAAAGAATACAGTGTATAATATCTATAATGTACAAAATATGTATGAATTGGCCATTTATGTTATTGATAAGCCCTCTGGGCAACAGTAGGCTGTTAGTAGTTAAGTTTGTAGGTAGTCAAAGTTATATGTGGATTTTCAACTGCACGGAGGGTTGGCACCCCTAATCCTTATGTTATTCAAGGGTCAGCTCCGTGCCTGTAAGGTAATAAGTGAGCTTACTCTACTTTTCCTATATATTCTCTATTGTTTCTCCATTTCTTTGTAGTTTTCTGTCTTTCAACCTTAATTTATTATTAGCTTACGGGAAATGGGCAAGTTTCACCAAGAGTTAAAAAAGCAAAGAAGTATGTGTGTATGTGTGTGTGGTGGAGGGCGGGTAGTGAGTGGTAAGTACATACAATCATCCCTTGGTGTCCATGGGGTATTTGTTCCAGGACCTCCTGCAGATACCAGAATCTGTGATGCTCAATTTCCTGATATAAAATGGCATAGTATTTGCATATACCATACACACATCCTCCCATATACTCTAAATCATCATTAAGTTACTTATAATACCTAATACAATGTAAATGTGACATAAATAGTTGTTATGCTGATTGTTTAGGGAATAATGACAAGAAAAAAAGTCTGTACTTATTCAGTACAGACAAAAATATTTTTTCTGACTATTTTTGACCCATAGTTGGCTGAATCCACATATGTAGAACCCATGGATACAAAGAGCCAATTGTATTTTTTTTTTTTTTTTTGACTAGTAGACACCCATTTAATGGTCATCACCAGCCCCAGGGCTATGATTCTCTAGTTCTTTCAGTTGTCTGAAGCTCGTTTCTCAGTAAGAGTTCTTGGGAACGGTGTTCCCCGAGTTCTTGAGTGCTTGGGACAGTTTGTCTGCAGCCTTCATGTGGGAAGGTTAACGTGGCTGCGTATGAAGCTCCTGGTTACCTTTCTTTTCTCTTGAGTATCTTTAATACGTTAATTTTGAACTTCTGGAATAAAGCAATACTTCAGAAAGTCTAACAAATATTTGGTTTGTTGTTTTCTCTTATTGCTCCATGAACTCTTCTTTTTCAGCTTGCCTAGCCGCTAGGTAGGGCGATGACAGTGGGAAATGGACTTCCTGTTCAGCCAGTGGTCCTCCCACCGGTGACTAGCAGAGCTGAAAGGGGGTCCCAAGAGGTTATCTCCTCAGGCCCTAGTGCACATAAGGAGCCCTAACAAGCATGTAAAATGCAGGTCCCAGAGCCTCACTCCTAGAGTCTGATGTAGTGAGTATGAGGCGGGGCCTCAGAAATGTGAATTCTTAACGTCTGCTACTCATGGTCTGTGGACCACTTTGAGAACTACCTGTATGGTGCAATTGTCTTATTTTGTAGATAAAGAAAATTGCTTAAGACCACATAGTGAGCTTGGATGAGAGTTGGATTCCCGACTGGAGTTGGCAGGTTTCTTGAATCTCAACCAGGGTTCTCACCAGGGTAGCACAGGACTCTGAAGGACAGAAAATCCTGGGTTTTATGGCTTGGGGGAATTGATAAGTGCAAAGACTAAAATATAAAAACAGGCAAAGAAGTGACCAGGGGCGATGACTCACGCCTGTAATCCCAGCACTTTGGGAGGCCGAGGCGGGTGGACCATGAGGTCAAGAGATGGAGACCATCCTGGTCAACATGGTGAAACCCCGTCTCTACTAAAAACACAACAATTAGCTGGGCGTGGTGGCATGCATTTGTAGTCCTAGATATTCAGGAGGCTGAGGCAGGAGAATCGTTCGAACCTGGGAGGCAGAGGTTGTAGTGAGCTGAGATTGCACTGCTGCACTCCAGCCTGGCGACAGAGTGAGACTCTGTCTCAAAAAAACAAAAACAAAAACATGCAAACAAACAAAACAGGTAAAGAAGCAAACAAATCACGCATAAGAAATGTCAGCTGAGATATAAGAAGGACCCGACGAGGCCCAAATCTTACTGAGGACTCGCTCTGCCTCATTCATTCTTCTTGGTGGTCTTGAGAGATAGCAGTTATTATCCAGTTTTATGAAAAGGAAAATGGGATATCCATAGAGAGAAAGTGACCAAGGACGCTGGGTAGTTAGTGGAAGAGCCAAGAAAGTTATGAGGATGATGATGGTAATGGAGATGATGATGATATGACAACAATGATAATGATGATGGAGATAACAGGCATGATGTCATGGTAGTGATGATGATATGACAGTGACAACAATGTTAGCAAGTACAGGTAATAATTGTCATTTCTGGAGCTTGGCCCTGGGTCAGCCTTTATGTTAAGAACATTGCATACATTACCTCACTGACTCCACATCCAGTTCTAAGGTGTTAAGCACCAGGCCTATCCTCTCCAAATTGAAGATTTTTAATATTATTTTATTATTTTACTATTAATAAAATATTAACACTGATATTTTAATATTAATATTATTTCAATATTTTTAATAACATACGACACTATGCTCTTGCCACAAGATAAGAAATCAGAGGGTCATTATTCTCTTGTTCTTTGTTCAAACTTTGGGAAGAAGAAACTATTGGGGAGTTGAAAACTTGAATTTCTGATGATCTTAAAGGCATCTGAGTGAACGAAGGAGCTGATACTGATGGAATCCACTTGCCAGGACTATATAAATAGCAACTTGTACCTACACGGCACCTCATCTGCACACATCAAAGAACACATTAGAAGAATTAAAATGTCAAGTGGGTTAAATCTGAAATGCGACCTATCTTATTATCTTGTGAGGGGGGAAAAGCTGTCAAGAACTCAAATCTTCCCAGTTACTTTGAATATAGCTGGGGGCTGGTGGGCCTCTTCTGGGAGACTTGCCAACAACCGCTGTTCGTGGAGCTGAAGTCAGGTCAGATGGTGTCCACTTTTACAGTCAGGTATGGTCAGAAAGATTTGGGCAATTATTGTGAGGCTACCTCCCTGTGGTGTCTTTCCTAAAAATGTCCGTGTTGTTTTTAGTAGTTTATCTCCTAGTGCAGCAGTTGCAGCCTGGAACCTAGGTCTTCTGGCTCTTTAAAAACAAGCTTTTAAGCTTTTTTTCTGATCGATGTTTTACCACTGGTTCCTTCGGAGAATTCTCTCCAGGACTTGTAAGTAATGAGCTTGAGGCTCTAACAAGTCCAAACATGTCAGACAACTCCACTAGCCATCCACCTTGCTATCTGGTGGTCACCCAGATTCCAAAACACTGAGGACCATGTATGGATTCAGCAGAGTCAAAAATGTTGGTAAGACCTGAAGGTGATTTCTAAATTGGAGAAACCGTCTGAGATAAGATCACCGCACATATCTGACAGACACAGACCTAAGGAGCATGGCGAACTTTGTTAAGGGTCTGTCTGTTGGCCAATACTCTGAGGAACAAAGAGCGGGAGATCGGGCATTGAAGATTGCTGGGATGTGCACTGGCCTCTTTCCTTGTGCAGGTTGTGGAAATGAGATGAACTTCCAGTGTACCTGATGGTCGGGAAGTGACATGAAAAGCCAGTGTCTGGCAAAGACCCACCCAGTCACAGTGGAAGGCCACCTCCTTGCTGCCCACCCAAGGGACAGCCCTCCTCCTCTGGCTCCCACAAACAGAAGCCAGGGACAGGGCTCAGTTCTCCAGTTCTAGTCCAAGAAGAACCCAGAATGCTGTATCTATTGCTGTCCATCTTCATCCAGCATCTGCTTCAGATGCTTTTGGCTAAGTAAATAGCAATTAAAAACTCAATCTGACTTAAATAACAAAGGTGATGCGTTGACTTACATGATTTAAAATGTTCAGAAATAGGGATAGCATCCAGTGGGGCTTAACTCAAGGTTTGCCCCTAGGAGCCAACAGCAACAGGTATGATGACGTGAGATAAAAATGTTCACCAAATGTTTTCCTCTTTGCCCAATGTTTTTCTAAAACTGTTTATATTTAACTCATTGAATTATCATAAAAACACAATGACATAGGCATTATCACATCCTTTCTTTACAGATGAAAGAATAGAGGAACAGAGAGATTAAGGAATATGCCCAAGATCTTGTAGCTTGTAGAGCAGAGGAACTGAGTTCCAATGCTTGGTGTCTTGCACCAGAATGCTGACTCTTAGCTACGGTACTGCATCACCTCTGCGTTGGGCTGAATTGGAATTGTTTGTTACCCTTGAAGAAGCCATGTTTTAGCAGGAAAGGCAGAGAGAGGAGATAATAACAAAGCAATGTGAGGCATGTGAAGCCATGTGAAGTAATACTGGGATGCACACAGCCCTGCAAATCTATCTGACAGTTCCATGCACACAGCAAACCAAATTCAAATTGCCTACGACAAGCAGCCTTTCAACCCGTCTGGAGAAACCCTGGTGGTCATGGCTTCAGAAGTGCCCTCCCCAGTTCTCTATTTAGGCTATTTTTTAACAGGCTACGTTGCTCATAATTGCTTGTGTCTCCTTCAAGAGAGCAAAAATCCCTTGCCACTGGGAGTTTCTGCATTAACTCTCAGATTGATTTCAGCAGCCTCCTCTTGACATGTTAGGAAACCAGGGTGTTAGTCGAGGCCCTGGGATGCCAAAGGCATCAGGACAAATGCAAGAGGAACATCCCACGATGTGCAAGTGACAGCAGCAAGGGCAGAGCCCTGAGTCAGCCCAACATGGGGTGGAATCCCAGCTGGCCACTCACGAGCTCTGTGACCTTGAGCAAGTCATGCCTTCTCTCTAAGGCTCCACTCTCACCTGTAAAATGGAGATAATAATACCCACGTTTAACATCTCAGGATTAAGTGTGGTAATACAATATATCCAGACTCCTTTAGGGTACTATGGAGTACATGTTAAAAATTCAATAAATGCTTGTTATTACTGAAATTTTCTTTTTCTTTTTTTTTAATTTTACTTTAAGTTCCGGGATACATGCATAGAACGTGCAGGTTTGTTACACAGGTATTTGTGTGCCATGTGGTTTGGTGCACCTATTGACCTGTCCTCTAAGTTCCCTCCCCTCTCCTGCCACCCCTGCAACAGGCCTGGTGTGTGTTGTTCCCCTCCCTGTGCCCATGCGTTCTCATTGTTCAACTCCCACTTACATGAGTGAGAACATGCAGTGTTTGGTTTTCTGTTCCTGTGTTAGTTTGCTGGGAATGATGGCTTCCAGCTCCCTCTTATGAGTGAGAACATGCAGTGTTTGGTTTTCTGTTCCTGTGTTAGTTTGCTGAGGATAATGGCTTCCAGCTCCATCCTTGTCCCTAAGCATTCCTTTATACCAACAACAGACAAGCAGAAAGCCAAATCATGAATGAACTCCCATTCACAATAGCTACAAAGAGAATAAAATACCTAGGAACACAGTTAACAAGGGATATGAAGGACCTCTTCAAGGAGAACTACAAGCCACTGCTCAAGGAAATAAGAGAAGACACAAGCAAATGGAAAAACATTTCATTTTCATGGATAGGAAGAATCAATATCATGAAAATGGCCATAAAGACCAAAGTAATTTATAGATTCAATGCTATTCCCATCAAACTACCATTGACATTCTCAGAATTAGAAAAAACTACTTTACATCTCATGTGGAATCGAAGAAGACCTCGTACAGCCAAGACAATCCTAAGCAAAAAGAACAAAGCTGGAGCATCACACTGCCTGACTTCAGACTATATTACAAGGCTACAAGGCTACCGTAATCAAAACAGCATGGGACTGGTACCAAAACAGAATTACAGACCAATGGAACAGAACAGAGACCTCAGAAATAACACCACACATATACAATCATCTGATCTTTCACAAACCTGACAAAAACAAGCAATGGTGAAAGGATCTCCCATTCAATAAGTGGTGCTGGGAAAACTGGCTAGCCATATGCAGAAAACTGAAACTGGACCCCCTTCCTTACACCTTATACAAAAATTAACTCAAGATGCATTAAAGACATTAAAGGTTTTATATTTAAATGTAAAACCCAAAGCCATAAAAACCCTAGAAGAAAATCTAGGCAATACCATTCAGGACATAGGCATGGGCAAAGACTTCATGACGAAAATGGCAAAAGCAATTGCAACAAAAGCCAGAATTGACAAATGGGTTCTAACTAAACTGAAGATCTTCTGAACAGCAAAAGAAACTATTGTCAGAGTGAACAGGTAACCTACAGAATGGGAGAAAAATTTTGCAATCTACCCTTTTGACAAAGGTCTAATATCCAGAATCTACAAGGAAGTTAAATAAATTTACAAGACCATCAAAAAGTGGGCAAAGGATATGAACAGACACTTCTCAAAAGAAGACATTTATGTGGCCAACAAACATATGAAACTTTCATCTATCACCTGAAGCATTTAGTGACTTTGAAACACAGAAAATCATTATCTTTCTTGCCAATAACATTTGGGGTCACTTAGCATGGAAGCTCAGTCCATTGTCCAGCAGTTGAAATCTTTTTCTATTTTTATTCTTTTTAAATTGTAGAATTGGGGGCACAAATGCAACTTTGTTACATGGATATATTGTATAGTGGTAAAGTCAGGGCTTTGAAATTTTTACGCGGTTTTAGTCTTTGCCAGGAACTGTTGCAAATTTGTGCCTCCTTCAAGAGAGGAAAAATCTCTTGCCAGTGGGAGTGTTTTCATTTACCCTGAGAGTGATACAGTAAATTGCAATGCAGTAATTCCAATTTAGAGACTGGAAGGTCAGTTAAAATTACCCATTTTGTTGGAAAGATTGTATCTTTCAGTTACATTCAAAAGTCTATACTGGTCTCATGATTCACTCTGCATGGATGCCAGCAGCCTAAATAACCAAGTAATTAAGCACAATATAGAAAGAGGCTTAGTTGAGGAAAAGTTTTAATTTGACAATTTATTAATTCATACAGTGAATATTTACTGAGTATCTACTATATGCAAAGCACAGTTGTAACCGCTGGGAACACAGCAGTAGATAGAACAGGCAGGGTCCCACAGCTGATATTCTCACGACCCATTACCATTGTCTAGAGCATGGGGGAAAATGGCCTGGAAGGGCAAAGGGCCCATGGAGGCAAGCTGAGAGTGTGTTACCCCAACACATACATTCCAAGTGAGATGTAGTGTGGTCCAAGGTAGGACAATGGAAATGGAGGGGTGGGGTAGGGTGGGGGTTGAAGGTTGGCAAAGAAAAACGTAAAGATTCTTAGAGAATGCAACCTCAATGTTGCATCAGCCAGGATGGGGTAGAGTGGGGAGTCTCCCACTGACTGCAGTTGTGCCCAGCACTGGAATGTTAGGGGTGATTTGTGTGATTACTGTGCCCTGACAGCCCCCCAGGAATCTAAAATTCTATCCCTTTCAAAACAGGAAAAAATTTAAAGCTCCACACTTGGTTTTGACACATAGCCACTGATATGAACTGATTGGTTGTGTCACCCCCAAACTCATATGTTGAAAGCCTAATCCCCAGTGTGACTGTATTTGGAGACTTTGGGCCATGATAGGTCATGAGAGTGGAGCCCTGGTGAATGGGATTAGTGTCCTTATAGGAAAGGACAGTAGAGAGCTTGTCTGTTCTCTCTCACTGTCCACCATGTGAACATAACCAGGAAGAGGAATCTCCCAGGTCTAAATTGGTCAACACTTTGTTCTTGGACTTCTCAGCTTCCAAAAATGTGAGAAATAAATTTCTGTTACTTGAACCACTCAGTCCTTGATATTTTTATTACAGCAGCCTGAGCCAAAACAAAGACACCTGCAATGAGAACTCATAATGAAGTTCAATTGCAGCTTAAATGATCTCCTTGCCTCCTCTCTCTCTCTCTCTCTGTCTCCCCCTCTCTCTCCATCCCTCCCTCCCTCCCTCTCCTTCTCTCTCCCTCTCTCTCTCTCCCTTGCTCTCTCTCTCTCCCTTGCTCTCTCTCTCATGCTGTCTCTCTCTCTCTCTCTGTCTCTCTCTGTCTCTCTCCTGTGCTCTCTCTCTCTGGTCTGTCTGCCTGCTCTGCTCTACAGCAGCTGGAGATATCTTCCTAAAACACACATTTCATCACAGTAGTCTCTGTGGGTTTTTTGTTTGTTTGTTTGTTTGTTTTTGTCTTCAGGAAAGCATCCGATTACCTTAACAAAGCCCCCTGCCTGTCTGTAGCTCCATTGCCCCACTTGCTCTGTACCCAGCCACCCACCCCAGGTCACTCACCACATCCTCAGCTGGCAAAACCCTTCTCCACCATGACTCCTGGCGAACTCCTACTCACCCCTCAAGACCCAGTACGAAGTGCTCTCCCCTGAAAAACGTTCACAGACTCTTGGAGGTAGAGTAAAACCACTCCTCACTTTGTATTACTCTGGGAGTTTGTGCCTTCCTCAGCAGATGGCTTCTGTACTGTTCCGTTGCCCTTGCTGCGGGGGCTGCAAATGGGTTATAGGAAACCTCATCCCTCATGTATGTATGTGTTTGTGGAGGTGGGTGCTGCCAGGACCAGGTAGCCTCCGGCAGTGAGCAGACAAATAGCAGAGGCAAGGTGGGGCCAGGGGGGAAGAATAAGGGAGCACTATCAGTCAGCCTGAGCAGCAGAGCGAGGTCATGAGTCTGTCTTTCTCTAGTAGGCCTGCCCCCATGCAGGGCCGGGGCAGATCTTCCTCACCTCCAATTTACAGAGCTTGTGAGAGTTTTATGTGTCAGTTTGACTGGGCCAAGAGATACCCAGACATCTGGTTAAACATGATTTCTGGGTGTGTCTGTGACAGTGTTGTTGAAAGAGACTAGAATTTGAATTGGTGGACGGAGTCAAGCTGATGGCCTTCCCAGTGTGAGTGGGCATCATGCCATCTGTTGAGGGCCTGAATGGAACAAAACCATGAAGAAAGGCTGAATCTTCTCTCTGCCTGACTGAGCTGGAACATTGATATTCTGCCCTCAGTGCTTCTGTCTCAGGCCCTCAGATCTGGATTGGCTCTCGGGTCTTGGAATTATACCACTGGCTTTCCTGGGTCTCCAGCTTACAGACAGCAAGTCATGGAACTGAGTAGCTCCTATAGTCAGGACAGTCAATACCTTATAATGTGTGTGTGTATACATGTGTACACATATACATATGTACACATATATACACATATATGTACACATGTATACACACACACATTTTATTGGTTCTGCTTCTCAGGAGAACCCTGGAGACTAGCACACGTTTGCTGAGCAGTGAATACCCCCACTGTCTTCAGATGCTGTCTTCCACAAACAGCTTCTTGATTAATCTCTTCTCATGTTACCACCACCTCTTATCCAAAGGAACGAATGGGAGGAT
The DNA here is from genome assembly GCF_000951045.1 of Mandrillus leucophaeus. NCBI lineage: Eukaryota > Metazoa > Chordata > Mammalia > Primates > Cercopithecidae > Mandrillus > Mandrillus leucophaeus. The sequence continues at coordinate 1,132,750 of NW_012103943.1, forward strand.
GCACTGAGAAATCAGGTAGATCACTTGCCCAGTGTTAGATGTTGTGGGAGCCGCAGAGGTAGGAGACCCACAGTCCTTCCCCTCAAGGATGGCCCCATCTCCCTGGAGAAAGTGGAATGAACAGAAGACGTTGAGTCTATGGCCAGGCACGGTGGCTCACACCTGTCATCCCAGCACTTTGGGAGGCTGAGGTGGGCGGATCACTTGAGGTCAGGAGTTTGAGACCAGCCTGGCCAACATGGTGAAAACCCATCTCTACTAAAAATACAAAACTTAACCAGGCGTGGTGGCGGGCGCCTGTTATCCCACTTGCTCTGGAGGCTGAGGCAAGAGAATCACTTGAACCCGGGAGGCAGAGGTTGCAGTGAGCCGAGATCGTGCCACTGCACTCCAGCCTGGGCGACACATTGAGACTCCATCTCAAAAAAAAGAAAACAAAAGCAAACAAACAAAAAAACAACGGTACAACAGAAATTTGTTTTCTCACCAGTCGGGGGGCAGGATGTCTGAGATTTGTTGATTTCTCCTGAGGGCTATCTCCTTGGCTTGTAGATGGCTGTTTTCTCTCTGTCTTCACATGGTCTCCTCTACTTATGTGTCTGTGTCTTAATCTTTTCATCTGTAAGAATACTAGACATTTTGGATTAGGGCCCACCCTAATGACCCCACTATAAGCTGATTACCTCTTTAAAGATTCTGTTTTCAACTACAGTCACATTCTGAGGTATTGGGGGTTAGGACTCAGCAGGTGAACTTATGGGAAGGCATAATTTAATGCATAACAGTAACTTCCTTAGCAAGGGGCTATATGGATTGTTCCAGTCCTCAGAGCAGAAACTGAGTAAGGGAGCTGAGCTGGGGGAAGGTGAGCAAAAGATTCTTGGGCAGCTCCTGAGTCCACTGCCTCTGCCAGGGTAGCAGGCCAGCAGTAGACAGACAGCCAACCCTGCTGTCACACTCGGCTACCTTCAATCATTTCCCTTGGAGATCTGAGTGGCTGCAAAATCTGCTGAATTCAAGGAGATGCCTTTCTCTCATGCCCTCAAAGAACTCACCAAGCAGATGTCTCTTGCTGCAATGAATGGTAAATCAGAGCCCATAATGGAAGAGGCTGGCATCCTTGGCTCTGTCTATACGTGAAGGCTTTCAGTCCTCAGAGGGGCTGAAAGAAGCCAAATTACAGAGTTCACTTGGAGGATTCAAAAGCTGGAGATGAAACTATTTGAGGTTTTTTGTCTTTTGCTTCCTCCTACCACACACTCTATTACTGATACAGGCAAAACTTATGAAGAGCAATTTTCTTTTCAATAGAATTCCTTTTCTTTTAGAATATAAAATACAAAGTCCAATTTGCATCACATTTTTAGGGAACCTATTTCATGCCAGATACTACTCTAGTGCTTTCGTTCCTATTATATCAGCTAACCCCAAAATAGCCTTGAAAGATATATGTGATGATTCCAATTTTACAGCTGAAGGGAACTGAGGATTCACGGAGGGAAGGAAGTTTCCAGAGACCCTCTTCTATGGGTTGACCAAACCAGAACTTGAGCTCAGGCTTTCCAAGCTCGGAAACCTAAGCATAATGCACTTGGCTTGCTGACTTTCTTAGTACAAGAAGTACCTGGGCAAGAACCTGTGATGTGAGGTCAGCACGACTGTGGCACAGACCAAGAACAGAGCCTTAACCTCACGCGCCAGCCTCCACTCATGCCCTTTGATGTCATTCCCATCCATCTGCTCTGAGCACCTGCCCACATTTTTTAAGTTTCTTTCTTTGACCTCCTTATGTTCTCTCTGAACTGCAACAGCTTGACAGTGTGGGCTCAAATGCATCTGCTTCTCTATAGCTCTACTCTAGGAAACAGACTTATTCCTCAAAAGTCTCCTACAATCTGAGTGCCAGAATGTCTAGTTCAGGTGTGCCACCAGCCCTCATCATCAAATCAGAGGTGTGTTCTGGGGAGGTGATACAAACAAACCAGAAGTTGAGCGCCCTATTCCAGGAGGCAGAAAACTTTGTGAAATCACCTTGGGCAGGAGATGGAAGGAAGATTTAATAAAGCAAGATTATTACTAGCAAAAATACATTTGAAAATAGGGTAACAGTGCAGCTAGGTTTGCTCCCTGGAGTCATCATCATGACAGCCAGCACCTACGGGTTACTTCCCTTGTGCCAGGCTCTGTTCTAAGACCGCCGTGTGAATTAACTCATTTGCTCTTCATCATGACTCCATAACGGGGCATTACCACCAACCCCATTTTACAGAGAAAACCAAAACCCATAAAGATTGAATAATTACCCTACTTCATGCAGCTGGAAAATAGCAGAGGCAGATTTTGAACCCAAGCAATCTGGCATCAGAGCCCAGGCTCTCAATCAGGCTGCCTCAGTGTAAAGCAAAGTGATTGCTGCATTCCCTTACCGAGAAAGCTTTGGCTCTGAAGCTCCTTTGAAGGTGCGAATAGGTGGGGCCACCACTTCTCCAAGCATGTTCTTTCTAGAGGGAGTCATGAGAAAAATTCAAGAAGTCTAGTAAGATCCTGAAATAAGGCGAATGAAAACAATTGTTCCTTTCCTAAGAGTTTAAGCATATAAATCACATAAACATCAGGACATATCATGGCTTAATAGAGTGTTGCCGGGCGCGGTGGCTCAAGCTTGTAATCCCAGCACTTTCGGAGGCCGAGGCGGGCGGATCACGAGGTCAGGAGACCGAGACCATCCTGGCTAACACGGTGAAACCCCGTCTCTACTAAAAATGCAAAAACTAGCCGGGTGAGGTGGCAGGCGCCTGTAGTCCCAGCTACTCGGAAGGCTGAAGCAGGAGAATGGCGTGAATCTGGGAGGTGGAGCTTGCAGTGAGCTGAGATTGTGCCACTGCATTCCAGCCTGGGTGACAGAGCAAGACTCCATCTCAAAAAAATAAACAAACAACAACAACAACAACAGCAACGAAATAGAGTGTTTCAAAGTCCAGGAAAGAGGAATAAAAATATTGACAAACTCAAAAGAAGGCTTATCAGCTTTCAATCCTGGAAAATACAGAAATCAGGATGCCTTGAGCAGCTAGGAGTAGTGAACCCAAAGCAGCCAACCTCGTCAGGTTGTTGTGAGGATGAATACACAACTTGAAGCTGAAAACTATTCAATCACCTAATTAATTCCACTTCTTCTGGTCTAACCTTACCATTAGGGCAGATTCTGCAGAATTGTTCATTCAATCGTTTCTGAACGTGCCTTCCTGTATCACCAAGGCAGGGAAGCTACAAAGTATGTTTCCCAGACTTCCTTATAGCTAAAGTTCTGTCTGTAACGTGGGTCCACCAAGAAAACCCACTCACGCAAGAGCTGGTGGGTGGAAGTGAGCAACCTGGCGGCAGTCAGGCAGGGTAGATCTCATGCCAAGCTTGTTGGCAGGGGAGTTTGGATCCTACAGAGCAAGGATGGTGGAGCTTCTTGGTCAACTCTCATTGTACCGCAAGAGCCCTAGATAGGGCAATGGGATTTCCTTTAGAATTATCTCATGGTATGACTGGTCTGGTTTTGGCTGCATTTGTGTCTGACTCTATAGTATCTAAACATGCTTCACCAAATCTTCTAGAAATTCTAAGTTTCCGTTAGGGTCATGCTGGCTGCTGTAACATATAAACTCCCAAGTATCTCAATGGCTTAATGCAAGAGAAGCATATTTTTCTCTTACGTAAAGTCCAAAATGAGGGTTTCTGGTCAGTGGGTAGTTTTCCTTTCAAGCATTTGTTTAGGGACCAGGCTTCTTGCATCCTCAGCACACGGCTTCCAAGGTTACCACGGCTGTCTACATTGAGCTGATTAAAGTAAAGACCATGAGGGTCTGCACATGGGTGGCTGTTATGGGCCAGGCCTGGGAGTAGAGCACTTTGTGACTGTTCACATCCCATTGGCTAGAATTCAGTCACATGGCCACATCTAACCACATGCGGGTTTTTAAAATGTATCCTAGATGTGTGTCCAAAAAAAAAGATGAAACAGATTTGGTGAGTAGCTGACTGAGCTCTATGGTATTCTTTGCAAACCACTACTCTGTTATAAACTCTGCTCGGCTTTAATAGGCTGGAGTAGAGTTTGTGGTCTGCAATAAGAACCCTAAAACATCAGAGCACTTTATATGTTTCACTTGCCTCCTTTTACAATGCGACTTTCAGGGGGAAATAAGGATGCTGTTCCTAGTGCCCATGCCAACTCCATTTCTTATTGTAAATTTATATCCTGCCATTCCTATCTATATATCAGTCTCTTGTGAAATTGACTCACTTGTTCACACACACACTCTCACACTCACACATACTCCATATATACACTAATTAGACATCTTTTCTATAGGCTTATCAGTACTCACTAGCTTAAGAGAGATGACTTTCTCCCTAGCAAAGTAAATTTCTGCATGTGTCCTGGGTGGTCAAATAGTGAAAGATACTGGGCAGGATAACTTTCCAACTTTAGCTCCTTCACTGACTCCAGTACCCAAAGCCTGAAGAGACGCTTAGTGTCTACCCTTGTTCTCCAGGAGGCCAATGAGCCTGGCAAGCCATCCAGGACCAACTATGTAATTTGCAGAGCCCAGTGCAACATGAAAAGGTAGGGCACTTGTTCAAAAAGCAGGAAAGTGCTATTAAAAATATCAAAACATAAGCTTTTTCCTTCTTCATGGTCTCTTTCTTGACTTGTCATGGTGGTTCTTATTTGCTATTTAATGTCTAAATAAATAAATGAAGAAAAGTTAAAATTATCAATGATTAGCATGTATGTCATTATTCATTTTACATTGTGCAATGCCAATTTTAAATTCAAGCCTAAGAGCATTTGACTCATACGCAGAATTGCCAAAATTATACAATTCATGTCTCAAGGCTTGCATGTGCATATGTATTTCATTTTTATGGGAATGGTGGAAAAGCTGCAGAAAACTAACTCAACTGTTTTCATTTTGCTCTTTCAGATCTTCCTCCGGCACTCTCTAGTTTGGGTTTAATAGTGAGTAAGGAAGGACTAAAAGGAAAAGAACTATGGATTGCCCTATCTTTCCCATTTCAGTACAAATGATTGGTTAATTCAGGAGAGTAAGACCAGTAAGAAAATATATAATAAGCTTCCTTGGCCAGTCTGGTTTCTTCTACCAGCACTGCCTTCTTTTTGCACTCAAGACAAATTCTGATTTGATAGGAAAGCACAGCCTCTCTGGGCTCTTAGCACCTCACTTACTCAATCTTAGATGTAGTGATGCCTTGGACAGTGTGGCTGAACATTTAGCAAGACTCATGGCAAGTGCAAGGTAAGAGTGTATGGAAAGCTGTGTAACCAACTTCATAAAGTTGTATGCAAATGGCCTAGCAGGGTACTGTGGGCAGATGTACTGCCTCTCTCTCCTCTGCTCAGTGTCCCGTTGGACTTCACTTACAAAACATAAGTTCAAAGATAAAATTATTAAGATAAAATGATGGAGAATGTCAAGACAGTGAAAGCAGAGCATTAAATCAAACACAAGGTCCTTCCAAGAATGGCTGTACAGGTCACTCAGCCATGAAGCGGGCCCAGAAGTTGTGCTCTAGGGAGTCTCGGGCATGAGGCTGAAAGAAGGAAGGGAGAATTAATTTTCGTATAAGGAGTAAGGAAAGGATCCAGTTTCAGCTTTCTACTTATGGCTAGCCAATTTTCCCAGCACCATTTATTAAATAGGGAATCCTTTCCCCATTTCTTGTTTTTGTCAGGTTTGTCAAAGATCAGATGGCTGTAGATATGTGGTATTATTTCTGAGGGCTCTGTTCTGTTCCATTGGTCTATATCTCTGTTTTGGTGCCAGTACCATGCTGTTTGGTTATTGCAGCCTTGTAGTATAGTTTGAAGTCAGGTAGCGTGATGCCTCCAGCTTTGTTCTATTGGCTTAGGATTGTCTTGGCAATGCGGGCTCTTTTTTGGTTCCATATGAACTTTAAAGCAGTTTTTTCCAGTTCTGTGAACAAAGTCATTGGTAGCTTAATGGGGATGGCATTGAATCTATAAATTACCTTGGGCAGTATGGCCGTTTTCATGATATTGATTCTTACACTGTTGGTGGGACTGTGAACTAGTTCAACCATTGTGGAAAACAATGTGGCGATTCCTCAAGGATCTAGAACTAGAAATACCATTTGACCCAGCCGTCCCATTACTGGGTATATACCCAAAGGATTATAAATCATGCTGCTATAAAGACAAATGCACATGTATGTTTATTGTGGCAATATTCACAATAGCAAAGACTTGGAATCAACCCAAATTTCCATCAGTGACAGACTGGATTAAGAAAATGTGGCCAGCCTGGGCAACAGAGCAAGACTCCGTCTCAAAAAACAAAAAAAGAAAAGAAAAGAAAATGTGGCACATATACACCATGGAATACTATGCAGCCATAAAAAAGGATGAGTTCATGTCCTTTGTAGGGACATGGATTCACCTGGAAACCATCATTCTCAGCAAACTATCGCAAGAACAGAAAACCAAACACCGCATGTTCTCACTCATAGGTGGGAATTGAACAATGAGATCACTTGGACACAGGAAGGGGAATATCATACACCTATTGTGGGGAGGGTGGAGGAGGGAGGGATAGCATTAGGAGATATACCTAATGTAAATGATGAGTTAATGGGTGCAGCACACCAACATGGCACATGTATACATATGTAACAAACCTGCACGTTGTGCACATGTACCCTAGAACTTAAAGTATAATAAAAAAAAAAAAAAAACGAAAACGGAGGGGAGAACCTTAGCAGGCGTGGCCTCTGCTCGGTTCTGAATCAGGGACCCTCCGTAGGTGCCTCTGTCTTCTCAGTTTACATCCTGAGTTCTCATTCTACTGTGAGAGAGATACTGGATTGGAAAGCTTGCCTTGCTCACCTTATAAGAAGTAGTCCAGGGTACTGACAGATTCTCTTGAAACAATATGCCTCATATAAAACCCATTAAAGGAAGACAATTCTTCCCTTCCTTCTTTTGGGAGCCTATTAAAGAAATCAAACAGCCAGAGGGAAAAAAGCAGGGGTGGAGGGAGCTGGAACCCCGCTACACACCCCCTCCTGCCCCCGGCAATAAAGGGCATAGCAAGCATACTATGAACACAGAACAATCTGTCACTGTTCCTGTTGACAGCAATTAACTCCACATGGGCTTCTTACTGCCAGTGTTGTTTAGGCTATGATTTTAAGAAACTAGACTGTTCAAAGATACTCATCAAAATTCCTAGGGCCTATGTATGAATTTAAAATTACTCCACAGCTCAGAGATAACTAAACATTGATGAAGATTCAGAGCAGAACTTGGCATCTTCGATTAACAGCAGTAGGCTGTAAGTTAACACAACCGGTTCTCTAGGTCATTAAAGAAATGAGGGTGGACATACTGTCTAACTTTATATATATATGTACTTATTTAAAATTAAATAATGCAATGTGTCTCCTTTTCAAGCACTCTGTTTTTTCTTATAATTAACTTTCTATCTGCTTATCTTCTACTTCAGGCATGATCAGAGCTTTTCTTTTCATTTCCACTAAGTATTATATGACATGGCACTAACCAGAAGTCTCTGTCATAAAAGACATAATATTTGCACTTATTGATGACCCTCAGTGTGTTATACCCTAAGCCAGAGGCTTCTCTGCGCACCATTTCATTTCATCTGTAACTTAGCTCTGTGATGTAAGAGTTGTTATTCCCAGTTTTAAATTTATACTTTTCATTTTGCAATACTTGTAGATTCATGTGTGATTTGTAAGGAATAGTACAGAGATCCATCCCATACACTCTTTACTCAGTTTTCACCCATTCATAGCATCTTGCAAAACTATAGCGCAATAGCACAATCAGGATGTTGACATTAATACAATCCACGAAACTTTTGCAGATTTCTACAGTTTCACTTGTTCTCATGTGTGTGTGTGTGTGTTTGTGTGTATTTCTATGCAATTTTATCTCAAGACTAGGTTCATATATCTATCCACCTTCACAGCCAAAACCAGAGAATAGTTCCATCACTACAAGGAGCCTTCTGTTGCTCTTTTTTATACCTACTTCTTTCCTGCCTCTCAACTCCTTAATTCTTGGCAGCTGCTAATCTCTCCTCTCTTTCTAGAATTTTGCCATTCCAAGAATGTTATTGTTTTAGTCGAGGTTCTCCACAGAAATAAAAGTAATAGGAGATATGTATGTATAAAAAGGTTTATTGTAAGAAATTGGCTCATACAATTATGGAGGCTGACAAGTCCCCAGATCTGCAGCTGACAAACTGGAGACACAAAGGAGACCTCATGGTAAAGCTACAGCTTGAGTCCTAAGGTTGGAGAACCAGGAGAGCTGATGATGTAGTTTTCATCTGAATGTCAGCAGACTCAAGACCCAGTCTGAAGGCAGGAAAGAAGCACTGTCCCAGCTCCAGGCGGTCAGGCAGGAGGAACTCCCTCCTACCAGATGGGAGGTCAGCCTTTTTCCTCTACTTATGCCCTCAGCTGACTGGATGAGGCCCCCCTGCCACCCCACAGTTGGGAAGGCAATCTGCGTGACTCAGGCTACCAATCCAAATGTTAATCTTATCCAGGGACACCCTCACAGACACACCCAGGACAATGCTTGGCCAAATTCTGAGCAGCCTATGGTCCAGTCAAGTTGAGACACAAAACTAACCATTGCAGTTTTATAATCATATGGCACGTAACCCTTGGGGACTGGTGTTTTTCACTGACTGAGCATAATTTTTGGGTGATTCACCCAAGCTGTTGCTTCATGATGAACTATTTACATTAATAGTTCATTCCTTCTTATTGCTAAGCAGTAATCTATGGTATGAATTCAACTTCATCAGCCATGAGGGAAATGCAAATTAAAACCACCATGTGTGTGCCAGATTCTTATAACAAATCTTTGTACATACGTATATCTTCTATTGGTTCCATTTCTGTGGAGAACCCAGACTAATACTATCACGAGGGCTAAAATGAAAAATAGTGATTAACACCAAATGATGGCAAAAAATGTGGGAAGACTGGATCACTCATACATTGATGACAGGAATGTAAAATGATACCACCACTCTGAACAAAACTTACCAGTTTCTTATAAAATTAAACATGCCATTATTGCGTAACCCAGCAATTGCACACATGGGTATTTTCCCCAAAGAAATGGAAATTTATGTTCACATAAAAGCCTGTGCACAAATGTTCATAGCAGCTTTATTCCTAATAGGCAAAAACTAAAAGCAACCTACATGTCCTTCAGCAGGTGAAAGATTGTGCCCATTTTATTGACAAGCAAGGTGAGACTTAGAGAGGTCAAATACAGTGTCCCACATCCCACAGCTGGAAGGGAGCAGAACTGGATGAAATCCTGCTCTGTTTTATTCCAAAGGCCATGCTCTTTCTACAGGGCAAGGCATCTCCCATCATGATATTGGTCTTGATTCTTTGTAAGAACATGCTGTGTCTTCTGAATCGAAGAAATGGAAATGCTATTAAGCATTTAAACAAATAGCTTAAGCTATTAGGCAAAATTTTCTTACCCTGAGATCTTTGGTAACTATTAACCAGAGTATGAGATTAATTGAAACACATATTCTTAACTGGACAAAGTAAATTTTCCATGTTTTCCTTTCTCCCGGAGTTATATCTTTTATATCACCCTTCTGTGTATTTAGAATTTTCCTATTTTCTTATGTCTGTCTTTGCTGTTGGTCTGTGAACTACTTGGGGCAGGGGTTATTTCTTCCTCCTCACCATATGGTTTAGGCATAGCACAGCATCTGGAGTCCATAAATGTGGATTGAAAGGATCAAAAGAAAGCACAGTGTTTTGTGCCATATATTCTGAAATGATAAAGTTACTCACAGATTACCTGTCATTCATGTCTAGGCTACACTGCAGTGGAAGGTAATGTAGTCTAGCCAAGAAGGCTGGCTCTAGGGCTAGCCTGACTGTGGTTAAATTCTACGAGGTATCCGACCTTGCCAAGCTACTTTGCTCTCTGTGATCAGCTTCACCACAGCAAAGTGACATAATGAAAGAAGCTACTTTATAGGGTTATTATAAAGATGTAAAGCATTTAGGCCAGTGCCTGGAAAAGAGTAATGTTAGCTATTGCTGTTATTATACCAGAGGAGAGAACGAAAAATTGGCAATGAGGTCAAGACAGGCAAGGAGAAAGATGAGTTGCAGAGAAGTAGCTTAGGGGATGCAATAAAGTGTGTTAATGAGGGAAGACTCATAATATAATCTAGAAACTGCAGAGACACACAGGACTGATCTCAGAATTCCCTTGGGAGAGCATGCTTGTGGCTCCCTCTCCAGTTCACAGCCAATGTCTCCAGCAGGCATTTTGGGGCATTCACTGGTCTGGATGCTAAACAGAAAATGGTATGGGCTAGGAGATATCCATTATGATTCCAGTTAGCCAGAACAAATGGGGGAAACAAGAAGGGAAGGAGCTGTTTGGCAAAGTAGCAAAGATTCAGAGCATGACTAATTATTGTAGAAAGCTGATGAAGTGTCTTCTGCCAGTGTAGTAACAGCTGCTCTGAAAAGTTCAAATCCAGTGCTGAAATGATGCCATAATAATAGCAATGGAAATAGCAATAGTTGTCATGAATGGAGAGCTCATTATGTACCAAATACTTTAAGAAAAGTTATCTAGTGACAATTACCATTTCACAGATGAGGCACCTGAGGCATTTACCTGAAGCTAAATGAGGTTAGTAATTCATCATGTGACATCTAGTCAACTTCAAACCCCAGATTGCACAGATTCAAGCCTGTGCTTTCATCTTCTTCACTGCACTGAACTCGTCCTGGGAGGACAGAGAAGTGGGTGGGGCTCTGGAGGAGCCACTCCATTATCCAGCATCTCCAGAAGGATGCTTAATGCCCTTCAATTGCTCGGCAGAAGGCACCTGCAGCACTGTCAGTGGGGATGTGATAATGGCACGAAGCCTGGGCTATATACCTGGGCCTCAGGCTGTCCCCCAAACCTAAAGCTGCTGGAGTTTGTGAGAGCTGTGGAACAGCAAAGAGTAGCTGAATACAAGCATCAGGGAAAAGAATCAAAGGCAGGTGGACCATTGCTGAAATTATCCAGAGCTTTGAAACACACTTGCTAGAAACATCACTGTCCCAGTTAAGGATGCAAGACAAATGTTTTCAGATATGCTGCCTGTGGGAACAGAGTGCTATTTTCTAAACGAATTCACACTGGTCATTTTAGATTTTTTTTTTAAAGTATGTGAGTTGGGCTTCACAGGTCTTGCCCTATCTGTTTTCTCTGAACCCCTTCTTTTGGTACCAAGAGGATCACCATGATGCATCCTGGGTTGCTTGGCTCAGTCTGGTTTATGTCTTTTGTCCTGATTCAATTATCAACACACCCCTGTTCATTCCCTAAAGGATCTCAGTTTGGGGGATGACATATCCTCACCCTAGGTCACAGGGAGAAGGGTAGACCCATGTCCCAGGCAAGGCCCGAGTCACGTGGACACTGGCATTGGTCCAGGGCTGAGAGTTTGTCCCAAGCAGGGCCAATCCATACCCTTCCCCAGGATGCATTTGTGGACTTTGGGAAAGAGAAGTGCTTCACGCTTGCTTTGCTATATTGTAAAATGTGTTCTTGGAGCCACTAGGGCCTACTCCATCTGCCCCATAGAGTAGACCTGTGCAGAAAGTGGTAGGAGTGGGCGGATACACAGAAGAAAAGAGAGTGGATGAAAAGAGAGACAAAAGAGAGAGACAGAGACAGAGAAAGACAGAGATAGAGAGAAAGACAGAGATACAGAGACAGACAGAGAGAAAGAGAGAACGAGTCAGAGACAGACAGAGATCCACAGAGAGACAAAGACAAAAAGAGGCAGAGAGATATAGAGACAGAAACACACATAGAGAGGCAGCCGGGGAGAGAGATAGATTCAGAAACAGAAACACACACGGAGAGACAGAGGTACTGAGACAGACAACGAGACCAAGACAGACAGAGATACACACAGAGAAAGAGAGACAAAGAGAGATACACAGAGAGACAAAGACAGACCCACAGAGACCGAGACAGACTGTCAATCTAAATAACAAGTAGGGAGGGGCTCTCTAACAGAAAAGATACTTATTTGGGAATAAAGCATCGCAATGGGAATATATACGCCATAGTAAACTATGTGTGTATTCAAAACGGCAAAGGAAGAATAAGATTTTCAGAGAAAAAATAAGTATTATATAACTATTTTGAAATAATTACCCTTGGCTACATAGATCAATGACAAGGGTGACATCAGTCCAAGGTTAGACGTGCAGTTGCTGGGCAGAGGTCCTTTCAGAAGTACTTTTTGTGTCAGGTTGCAATGGCCTTTGTAAGGTTGTGATTTTTGAAGTCTTTCGTGAGAGTTTTTGTTATTAGGCGTACACACATAGGAATCCTCTCTTCATTGCTTTCCGTGGCTCTATTTGTCAGGTTTTTCTTAACATGAGTGACTCCATTTTGATTCTGAACAACTTTCACATTTCTCCCTTTTGATCAAGATCTTTCTCTGGAAGCGTCACTAATCAATCATCCTGTGGTTAGGTATTGATGCCCCCTGATGATGGGAGGCACCAGTCTTGAAGTTGTTCTTCTTGTCCCATGTTTCAGGGAGTGATTGGTGACTAGAAATCAGTGTCAAAATCCAGGCCAAGCACAGTGGCTCACGCCTGTAATCCCAGCACTTTGGGAAGCCGAGGCGGGCAGATCACCTGAGGTCAGGAGTTTGAAACCAGCCTGGCCAATATGGAGAAACTCTGTCTGTACAAAATATACAAAAATTAGCTGGGCATGGTGGCAGGTGCCTGTAATCCCAGCTACTCGGGAGGCTGAGGCAGGAGGATTGCTCAAACCTGGGAGGCAGAGGTTGCAGTGAGCTGAGATTGTGCCACTGTACTCCAGTCTGGGTGACAGAGTGAGACTCTGTCTCAAAAAAAAAAAAAAAAAAAAAAAAAAAAAAGTCCATCTAGCCACATTTGAGCAACAAGAATTTGAAAAGAGTGGCTCTCAGGCTAAGTCTACCCAGACTCCATTATTTAGTTCAATTGTGTCTGTTTCATAATCTTTTGTTATTATCTTAAAGTGCTGGGCCAGTATTATTTTGTTAGAAATAGTACTTCTGCAAAAATTTAACAAGTAATGGTTACAACTTTGAAAAGTGGAAATGCAGAGTATAATTAATAGTAATATAATAATTTCAATTTGTATAATGGTTTTGAGCCATGAAACTTAACTTAATCAATTGAATAAGTCAAATGACCATAGGACGTTAGATGAGACCTGTTGTAACCATGTGGCCTGTTTTCTAATTTTATGTATATGGGTCTCAACTTTCTCAGATAAAATTTATCCAAGTACAGCATGCAGTATTAGTATCAACACAGATATTTTCTTATTTAACCAATTAGCACTGCAGAATTTCTTCATCTGGGTTCTGTTAAGTTGCTAGCAGAAAGTGTTGATTGTGAAATTTCAATTTCACCATTATCATGCCAAATGGAAAAAAGTAGCATTATAGTGGGTAAAAGTCTCATTATGATATGAAGTCTTACTCTGACATCTTGGAAAAAGCCGTCTATGGTGTGAAAATATAAACTTTTTCTCCTGATGGGCAGTTTCAATGTTTTTGGTCAATATATTGGGTGGTTTAATAAACTTTCTGCTTAAAATTCATCTCATTTCAGCTTACGGGGCTTTAGGAATAGAGCAGCCTTTGTTTTAGTTGGAGATTTGTAGCCCAATATTGAAGGAAAGTAGGAGAATTTAGGAACAAATCCAGCCTGCAGGTAGATCACTAGAACTTGAAAACAATGCACAGGGTTACAAACTAATAATAGGTGTATTCTAGTTTTTCTTCAGAAACATAACTTTTTTGCCCTACATTAATTGTATAGGCATCTCAAATTTAAAAACCTCTTGAGGCTAGGAAGTCAAACCAAGGCAGACTTTAGATTTTACTTTCAGTCTTAAGGTTTTTAGGCGTGCCGGGAAGTGACAATATTTATCACTCACTGTAAGGCAGGGAAGGAACTCTTGAAACCAAGCATTTTATGGATATTTAAAAATATGACATTTCAGTTAAAGCCTTGGTAATATAGTCAATGTTGCCAATTGTACCCTGCTTATAAAGAGAAAGCAGATTTTTACTGAACTTACATAAATAAAAACTAAAATAGTCATAAATAGTTTCCAAGTTTTGGATGCAGCAAGTGGGAAGAAAAAACAAATGCGTTTTCCATCTTGATTCATAAAAGTAAGTACTTTACCTTTGGGAGGCCGAGGCGGGCAGATCACAAGGTCAGGAGATCAAGACCAGCCTGGCCATCATGGTGAAACCCCATCTCTACTAAAAATATAAAAATTAGCTGGGCATGGTGGTGGGCACCTGCAGTCCCAGCTACTCGGGAGGCTGAGGCAGGAGAATCGCATGAACCTGGGAGGCAGAGGTTGCGGTGAGCCGATCCAGCCTGGGTGACAGTGCAAGACTCCATCTCAAAAGAAAAAGAACAAAAGTATACTTTATCAAATTTTTGTAAACTGTAGATGGCTTATGAGAGAAATATTTCTTAAATCTGGAATTTAAGTAAAGGACCAGTAATATTTTAAATATGTCATAAAATGTTACCTTTATTAATTTTATGTAATTAATTTTTTGTTTTGGTTGATCTTAATTAGCAGTTTCATGACCCCATCAACTTCTTTATTCAAGTTCTAACGATTTGTATTTAGTTTATTAACCTTACAGTTATCAGAACTCTATGTTCAAGAATACTTGTTGGAGTCTTTTCTATGAAAAGTAATTTTGGACTATAGCTGTGGCAGATGTTTTTAGAGAAGAATTCAAAACAGTATCTGTGGATGACAAAAACTTAGAATAGCCATTGGTTAAAAATATGATTAAAGTTCTCAATTAACATGGACATTTAGTTATATTGCACTATCACATGCAGCATTTTAAGATATCAACCAGAATCATGACTGAGAGAGTCACATCAGGACCGTCAGACTTTTTTACATTTCATATAATTTTAGAATACTCACATTAATAACATATCCATTCAAACATAACTTTAGAAAGATTTAACATAACAAAACAAACTATGACTGATAACATGTTATGTTTTACGCCATGTAATTTTTGGAACATTTATATCATACTCATAAATGTAACTAAAAGAAGATCTAGTATCACTTATTACTTGACAAGGTCTCTCTTGCATTTCACCAAGTAAATTGCATCATTCAATATCTCTATAAGGTGAGAGATATATTCTTTGAGGGTCTCCATGGGAACAACTGGAGACTCTCAAAGTTAATTTTAGGTCAAAACGACTTAATTTGGGATTTTGATCCTGGAAAACGTGCCAAAAACGTCAAAAGTTTCAAAAGACTTAATCAAAACAAAATTACAAATCACTGTTAAATAGTAGTTATTCATTTAACCTTAGTGATAATCAAAAGACTTCAAAAACAATACAGAAAATTACATGGATGTAAAAACTTTAACCCTTTTAATGTTCAGTTTTCTTAAATAAGCAAAAACCTAATAAGACAGTGCAGGAATTATTTTGATAAAATGCAAAATATCTATTCTGTTTTTATCCCAGTTACATACAAACAAACAAATGAACAAACAAGCAAAAAAAACCTTGCAATGTGATTGTGTCTCCTTGTGAGAAGTCTATTTAGATAACCTGGAAGTCAAACCCAATGAAAAGGGTGCCGGAATTTACTCAGACACAGAAAGAGTGTGTCTAGGGTCATGAGTATACAGTATATTATAACGGAATGTAAACAAGAAAACTAATCCCTTGAGCAGGGGAATACACGGCTTAAGTAACAATATATGAGGTTTCCTCATTACCTGGAACAATTCAAACATATTAAGAAAAGCCAAGAGTACAAAATTAAGTCATATTGGAGGAAAACATTGCTTTTCCAGACCTTCAAGATAAGCATGTCAGCATCATGTTATAACAGCTGAGTTAGAACCAGAGAAAAAAGTTACAGGAGTTGATGAAAAGGTTGAAGAAAAGTTATCAACCCGGTGAAGCAAAAAGATACATTTTTAAGGAGAGAAAAAACAGATGGCAATCATGTATGACCTGGAAATCACATGCAGTGAGGTACAGCAAAAGTTGAACTTCTGAGATAAAAATCTGAGAAGTTTCAGAAAGAAAAATGAAACTACAATTTTGAATGAAAAAGACAGCATTTCCCACCTGAAACAAGAGAAATTAATTGGATCTCAGGAAGAAATAGAAATTGTATATTGTCCAGGAGATGACTGTTAAAGAAGCAGATTTCAGAATTAAAAATCAGGCTGAATTAAAAATCAGGCTGAATTAAAAATCAGGTTGGATGCAGTGGCTCATACCTGTACTTTGGGAGGCCAAAGCAGGTGGATTGCTTGAGGTCAGGAGTTTTAGACTAGCCTGGCCCACGTGGCAAAACCTTGTCTCTGTTAAAAATACAAAAATTAATCAGGCGTGCACATCTTCAATTCCAGCTACTCGGGTGGCTGAGGCAGGAGAATAACTTGAACCTGGGAGGTGGAAGTTGCAGTGAGCCAAGATTACGCCACTGCACTCCAACCTGGGTGATTGAGCAAGATTCTGTCTTAAAATAAAATAAAATAAAATAAAATAAAACCTCTTGCAGTTTTACTAAGAACGAATGAATACTTTAAGAAAACTGGCCAGGTGTGGTGGCTCACACCTGTAATCCCAGCACTTTGGGAGGCCGAGGCAGGTGGATCACAAGGTCAAGAGATCGAGACCATCCTGGTCAACATGGTAAAACCCCATCTCTACTAAAAATACAAAAAGTAGCTGGGTGTGGTGGTACGTGCCTGTAGTCCCAGCTACTCAAGAGGCTGAGGCAGGAGAATCACTTGAACCTGAGAGGCGGAGGTTGCAGTGAGCTGAGATCACGCCACTGCACTCCAGCCTGGCAACAGAGCAAGACTCTGTCAGAAAGAAAGAAAAGAAAGAAGGAAGGGAGGAAAGGAGGAAGGGAGGGAGGGAGGGAGGAAGGAAGGAAGGAAGGAAGGAAGGAAGGAAGGAAGGAAGGGAGGGAGGGAGGGAGGGAGGGAGGAAAGAAAGAAAGAAAGAAAACCTTGTTGTTCAAATGTAGGAAACATTTTTTTTTTTTTTAGTTTTATATTAGTGCATATTTATCAGAGCTCAATCTTTAGAAATACTTATAAATAACTTTCCTACTAATTATAGCCAACCTATTAACACACAAAATTCCTTTTAAAAATTCCCTTTTCACAAATCTTAACTATGGCTTTCTCAGACTATTGATGACATGCTTGGATTTTCTGCTTTCTTTTATACTTCCTGTTTCTTAAATAGCTAGTCATTTTACTTTAGGACAAAACATAACATATAATACTATTTCTCACACACAATTCTTTTCTTTTCTTTTTAATCTTTGTCACCAGAAATATACCTTTGTATTTATAACTTTCTTCTCATACCTCTCTCTTACTTAACTGGTTTCTTTCTATTCTCTTCCATATTTTGAAACAACCTTTAAATAACATCTGAATTAGATAAAATTATTATTTTTCTCCACAGAGAACACACTGTAAGCCTTTCTTATAATTTTTCTTATTAAAAACACACTCTATATACATAATTGTATATTAATTAGAATTTTCAATCCTTAATAACCTTACATTTTAGTGAAAAGCTAGGAAGCAGGAAATCTTGAATTGTCTGTCATGTATCAGTAGTTTATAAATGAGAACCATTTTATATTTTTTATGAATGTGTTTTCCTATAACATGTTTTAAAATCTTATTTGGAAATGACCTAGACATTTAGAGAATATCTACTCTTTAAGTTAACAACTTTGAGATTTCAAATTAAATAAAAAGTTTATTTTTAAGCATTTATCCCATTTATTTTTGCCTATTTTATTTATTTATAACAGTTTACCTTACGAGAAATGAGATGTTAAACAAAGCTAGATATCATTTTAATTTATTTTTCTGTTAACATTTTTTTTTTTTTTGAGATGGAGTCTCTCTCTGTCACCAGGCTAGAGTGCAGTGATGCAATCTTGGCTCACTGCAACCTCCGCCTCCCGGGTTCAAGCAGTTCTCCTGCCTCAGCCTCCCCAGTAGCTGGGACTACAGGCATGTGCCACCATGCCCAGCTATTTTATTTATTTTTAGTAGAGACAGAGTTTCACCATGTTGGCCAGGCTGGTCGTGAACTTCTGACCTCGTGATCTGCCTATCTCCGCCTCCCAAAGTGCTGGGATTACAGGCGTGAGACACTGCTCCCTGCCCTGTTAACGATTTTTATAGCCTGTGAATGAATATGAGGTGTTCATCTAAGAACTTTGAATACATGGATTTTTTTTTGATAATTCAGAAGATACAGCTGTTTTCATTAAACCAACAATATTAAATTATTCTTATTTATCAAAAATATTACACAAGTAAATATTGTTTTGTTTTAGGCTGAGTTTATAGTTTAATAAATCTTGTGTCAGACCCTGATACCTTAAATTATCCAGCAGAGAAATATAAAACTGTATGACCAGTAAACACAGGCAAAAAAATGTATGTTTATAATTATGAAGGCATTTTTATTTATATTTTACCAATAATTTTAAAACCTGCTTATTTATTAAAAGTTTATTTAAGGCTGGGCACGGTGGCTCACGCCTGTAATCCCAGCACTTTAGGAGGGCCAGGCGGGCGGATCACCTGAGGTCGGAGTTTGAGACCAGCCTGACCAACATAGAGAAACCCCATCTCTACTAAAAATACAAAATTAGCCGGGCATGGTGGCACATGCCTGTAATGCCAGCTACTTGGGAGGCTGAGGCAGGAGAATCGCTTCAACCCAGGAGGTGGAGGTTGCAGTGAGCTGAGATCATGCCATTGCACGCTAGCCTGGGCAACAAGAATGAAACTCTGTCCCCGAAAAAAAAAAGAAAGAAAGAAAACAAAAGAAAAGAAAAGAGAAGAAAAGAAAAGTTTACTTAAGTCATGTGAAGCAAAAAGCATTTGGGTTAATACTATATATTTTATAGAAGCACTCATTTACCTAAGTATAATCTCTTAATGGATTTCTGGCCAATTGCACTGGATTTTACCATATAGATAAAACATATAGCATAATACATGTAGATATGTGCAAACACATCTAAACACATGTGTATATACACATGCAAATAAAGATCGATCTTATACTTTTCATTGTATAATTTTAGTCATGAAATAGTAATACAAGCTCACCAGTTTATGAAAAACACTTGGACACAAATTGTATTTTTGAAAACATTGGACCCTATTCACATAATTAAACTTTATTTGGCTAATATATCATCTAATAAAGGCCTATGGATACAAATTTTGGATAAGGTAGTTTTTATGGCAGTTTCATGTTTTAAAAACCCTTTTAACGGTTGTTTTTGGTTTTGGTTTTTTTGTTTGTTTGTTTTTCAGTTTCAAATGAGTTTAGGGTCCTGTTTACATTTTAGCTGGAACTGACTAAATTATATAAGAAAAACAAAACCTCCAAGTAACTTTGAATTAGTAACAAATCTATCGTTTGCTTGCCAGTCTGGTTTGCTTGATTGGAAAATAAAGGTGGAGAAGAATTTTAGATGTTTCTTATTTTTCTTTGACTTTTCCTTCTTGGCCTCGGCGTGGCAGAGAAAACAAAATTTTTATGTTGGACAGAGATCTCTTATATTATTGCTGCGAGCTCAAGATTTTAACCTGTATGATCAAAAAGCCTAACTTTTATAACTTTATCTAGTTCTTTTTTAGATTATTAATTTTTAATTAAGTGTTTCTAATGATATGCAATTGTTAGGCAAACCCAAATTTATATTTCTAAAAGGCGTCTAGGTTATTGGTTAACATTAAGCTGTTTTAATTTGTAAAGCTATTAATTAGAAAGCCCTTTAATTTTTTTTAAATCTGGGCTTGAATGCCATAACCAGTGAGTTTTGTCTCAAAAGCAGTAAAAACAGTCAACAGATTCAAAGTAGGAAGAAAAATTAGAGAGACAGAGAGCATAGAAGATGCTACATGTTACCTCTATAGTTTCAGGTTTTTCAAATAATGACCATTTGGCCTCTGAAGTTTTCTTGATATAATTTGTTTAAAAATGTGCTCAAGAGTGGGCCATAATATGTAGCTGGGTGGACCTCAGAAAACCTGGCATGCCTTAATGTTTGAGAATTCCATTTCGTTTCTCATTAATCTCTCAAGAGCAAAGAAAATCCTATAAATCCTGTCAGAGGATGTCGGCAGTTTAGAGCAGTGTTAGATAATAGCAACTTCCCTAATGGGTTTTGATTAGTCATTCTGCACCCATCATCCAGAAAGGCTATTTTTGCTCTTGTAAGATTTCGATAACAAGCAAGGAAAAGAGTCAAACCAAATCAAGAGAAGCTAAGATCAGAGTGTTCACACACACACACACACACACACACACACACAATATATATATAACCTAGACATGTGAATCAAACAAAATATGAAACTAGGCATGCAAACCATAAAAGACATGACTCATAGACAAAACGTAAACTCTACAGAAACCTAGAGTGTTCAATCCAGAAAGACACTTGTCTTTATACCAGAAAGGACTCATCAGGAAAGACAAAAAGTCTGACGTTATCCCAAGAGGGATGTACAATTCTGTAATAAGGTGGCCTCCTTGTAATCAGATCCCAAGTTTCAAAGAGTCTCTACCAAAAACAGGGAGGCTCAACCTGAGAGAAGATTCATTAGGGCAGAAAAGACAAACTGTGGAAATAGCTCAAAAGGCTCAAGTGAGGCCAGGCGTGGTGGCTCACGCCTGTAATCCCAGCACTTTGGGAGGCTGAGGCGGGCGGATCGCCTGAAGTCAGGAGTTCGAGACCAGCCTGGCCAACACGGTGAAACCCCGTCTCGACTAAAAATACAAAAATCAGCCAGGCATGATGGTGGGCGCCTGTAATCCCAGCTACCCAGGAGGCTGAGGCAGGAAGAATTGCTTGAACCTAGGAGGCATAGGTTACAGTGAGGTGAGATCATGCCGCTACACTCTAGTCTGGGTGACAGAGCAAGACTCCATCTCAAAAAAAAAAAAAAAAATATCAAGAAGGCTCAAGTGAGCGCTACGCACTGGCTCCAGGCATCACTGATTCCTTTTGATAGTTATGTTTTTAAGATCCCCTTCTGATACCATATATGTCAACCCGAATAACAGAGAGAGGCTCTCTAAGAGAAAATGTATTTATTTGGGAATAAGGCATTGCAATAGAAATATGCTTGCCAAAGTAGAGTGTGTGCGTATTTGAGGAGGTAAAGGACAACTACATTTCATCAGAGAAAAAAGTGGAAAGGCTTGCATCATTGTTTTGAAATAATTATCCTTGGCTACAGAGATCAGTAACAAGGGTGATACCGGTTTGATGTGAAGCAGGTGGTGTCTAGGCAGATGCCCTGGAAGAAGCATTTTTTGTCTATGGTTGTGACGGTCCTTGTGCCAGGTTGTAATTTTTGCAATCTTTTGGGAGTGTTTGTTATTAGGCATACAAGCAGGAAAACCCTCTCTGTATGACCTTCCCTGGCTCTACTTGTCAGGGTTTCCTGAACATTAGTGACTTCTTTTTGATTTCTGGCAACTTTTGAAAGATAGAGAGAGTGAGAGAGAGAGAAAGAGAGAGACAGAAAGAGAGACAAAGAGACAGAGAGAGAGACAAAGACAGAGGCAGAGAGTAAGACGGACAGATGGAGAAACAGAGTGTGTAAGAGCTAACCCTGAAGACATAAAGTGCTACACACTTTTAAATAACCAGATCTCATGAGAACACACCCACTATCACGAGAACAGCAAGGAGGGAAACCACCCCCACAATCCAATCAGCTCCCACCAGGTCCCTGACCCAATATTAAGGATTGCAATTCAACATGAGATTTGGGTGGGGACACAGAGCCAAACCATGTAAATGGGATACACTGACATTCAAGAAATGCTTCAGATGCATGGGAGGCGCATATGGAAGAGATCCCTGACTAAAGAAAAAGTCTATCTGCTGCAACCTTTCCCACTCTGTCTTACTTGCTGTATGATCTCGGGCAAGCCACTTTCTTCATTTATTCATTCATTCACTCAGTAACTCTTCACTGGAAACCTATGTGGCTAAGAAACTGCTGCTTCAGTTTTCTCATTTATAAAATCGGATAATACCACCACCTTACAGGATGACTATATAAATTGAATGAGGCCATGCTTGTGTGTAACCCAGAGTAGCTATTAAGATGATGCTGGTAATGATATACATTACCTATAATTTCCACTTCCAAAAAAGTAACCAGTTACCCCAACCAAGCTCCTAATTGCAAAAAAGTGCTCAATGCATATCCTTTAGACATTGCCAATTGACCCTCTTAGAGCTCCTATGAGGTAGTGCTTGGCCATCTAGAAACTGTGGTGAGAGAAGGGGAAGAGTCTGGCCTCAAAAGCTCTAGCTTTCAAAATTACATGGCTCACACATCCCTGAGAGGGAGAAGAGAGCCTGCACTTCTCTCAGCCCATCCTAACCAACTGTGAAAGATCCAGTCCAGGCTTCTGCTTGGATCACATCACATTATCTGCCCACTAAAATGGAATGGGACAGACCTAGAGAGGCAGTGGCCTCCACCCACCAACAAGCCATCACTTCATATGGACATCACTCCAGCATTTGGATTCTGAACCGAAGTATGCGTAAAACAGAGACAGAGCCTGGGACTGTTCAGTAGAAAACTAATATGTGAGACAACAATCATAACATTAAAGCTGCCCTCCATGGGTGAACACCCAGAGCCTAAATGTAATAGGTTATATAATTTTAAAGTAGGTATGGGGAGTTGGTGCCTTAAGTCAGCAAGTGTCTGGTTTACATATTTATGAAGCCCACCTGATAAACACTGGGAATGAAAAGATGAGAGTCACTTTCCACTGACCAAGAAGACAACCTTAAAGATCCATGAACTGAATTCTCCACTCCTTCCAAGTTCCCGCCAAAATTAACAAAGGAATGCAATAATAGGAGGAATTATGTAATAATTTTAAAGTTTATTATTCTTAAAGAGCATACTTTGAGTCCTACTCAAATTGGATAGAGTTTGAGACAGTGGTTACCTTGATGAGCAGCTCGGCAGGGATGCATGGAATGACGCCTGACTAAAATAATGGGAGGTGACTTCTGGATTACATTCCAGGGAGTAGGATTGGAACTCAAGCCAACTTCCTTCATATGCTACAGGATGTTTAGGGACAGGTGGTGTGGAGAAATATTTCAAACCCACTGCACTGTGGGGAGGTTGGCAGTGGGCAACCTTCATCCCTCTGCTCCTCCAGGAAAGTCCAAAGGCTAAAGGTGCCATGTAACAGGGATGCTGCTCCCAATCCCGGTTCCCCCTTGGCACCTGCAACAGGCAAAGATATTACCGTTAGAGAAGGGGGTTGGTAAGGAAGTAGATACCCCAACTAACACTGAGCCGCAAGAACAAAAGTGAAGACACTCTTGCCCACGAATATGACCTTTTCTTCCTCCTCACCAAAGGCTAATTCCTCTGTCTCACCCCAGGCTCATCCCTCAGCTTGAATAGCACTCATGAAAGGAAAGGAAAAGAGATTCTCAGCAAAGCAAAAACTCGGAAAATATATTACCAACATACTCTTCCAGAAAAAGAAAAACACTTGTTAGAATCTTGCTAATCCAGAAATAAATCAAGATATAAAACTCAATTATGAAAACAAGAAAGGAAATGACAATGAGAAATGATACCAGCAAATAACATATCTTCCCATATTTCCTTTTGTCACATATGCAATGCTAATCTAATGGCACGAACAAAGTGCCATGGGGAGCCCAGAAGAGCACACAGCAACTCTGAGAGCTGAGATGCCATTTGAAATGGGTCTTGATACATGCACAGGGTCAGCTTGCTGGGTAACCAACAGAGGTTGGTATATTCCAGATAGGTGAGCAGCAAAGAGACTTTTAAATGCATAGTGTGGGCTAAGCCTGGTGGCTCACGCCTGTAATCCCAGCACTTTGGGAGGCCAAGGCGGGCGGATAATGAGGTCAGGAGATCAAGACCATCCTGGCTAACATGGTGAAACCCCGTCTCTACTAAAAATAAAAATAAAAAAATAAAAAAAAATTAGCTGGGCATGGTGGAAGGTGCCTGTAGTCCCAGCTACTTGGGAGGCTGGGGCAGGAGAATGGTGTGAACCCAGGAGGCAGAGCTTGCAGTGAGCCAAGATCACACCACTGTACTCCAGCCTGGGCAACAGAGCTAGACTCCATTTAAAATAAAATAAAATAAAAATAAAATAAAATAAAATAAAAATAAAAATACATACATACATACATACATATATAGTGTGTTCAGGGTATACAGAAAATGTCACTACAAGGACTTATGTGAGACAACAATCATAACATTAAAGCTGCCCTCCATGGGTGAACACCCAGAGCCTAAATGTAATAGGTTATATAATTTTAAAGTAGGTATGGGGAGTTGGTGCCTTAAGTCAGCAAGTGTCTGGTTTACATATTTATGAAGCCCACCTGATAAACACTGGGAATGAAAAGATGAGAGTCACTTTCCACTGACCAAGAAGACAACCTTAAAGATCCATGAACTGAATTCTCCACTCCTTCCAAGTTCCCGCCAAAATTAACAAAGGAATGCAATAATAGGAGGAATTATGTAATAATTTTAAAGTTTATTATTCTTAAAGAGCATACTTTGAGTCCTACTCAAATTGGATAGAGTTTGAGACAGTGGTTACCTTGATGAGCAGCTCGGCAGGGATGCATGGAATGACGCCTGACTAAAATAATGGGAGGTGACTTCTGGATTACATTCCAGGGAGTAGGATTGGAACTCAAGCCAACTTCCTTCATATGCTACAGGATGTTTAGGGACAGGTGGTGTGGAGAAATATTTCAAACCCACTGCACTGTGGGGAGGTTGGCAGTGGGCAACCTTCATCCCTCTGCTCCTCCAGGAAAGTCCAAAGGCTAAAGGTGCCATGTAACAGGGATGCTGCTCCCAATCCCGGTTCCCCCTTGGCACCTGCAACAGGCAAAGATATTACCGTTAGAGAAGGGGGTTGGTAAGGAAGTAGATACCCCAACTAACACTGAGCCGCAAGAACAAAAGTGAAGACACTCTTGCCCACGAATATGACCTTTTCTTCCTCCTCACCAAAGGCTAATTCCTCTGTCTCACCCCAGGCTCATCCCTCAGCTTGAATAGCACTCATGAAAGGAAAGGAAAAGAGATTCTCAGCAAAGCAAAAACTCGGAAAATATATTACCAACATACTCTTCCAGAAAAAGAAAAACACTTGTTAGAATCTTGCTAATCCAGAAATAAATCAAGATATAAAACTCAATTATGAAAACAAGAAAGGAAATGACAATGAGAAATGATACCAGCAAATAACATATCTTCCCATATTTCCTTTTGTCACATATGCAATGCTAATCTAATGGCACGAACAAAGTGCCATGGGGAGCCCAGAAGAGCACACAGCAACTCTGAGAGCTGAGATGCCATTTGAAATGGGTCTTGATACATGCACAGGGTCAGCTTGCTGGGTAACCAACAGAGGTTGGTATATTCCAGATAGGTGAGCAGCAAAGAGACTTTTAAATGCATAGTGTGGGCTAAGCCTGGTGGCTCACGCCTGTAATCCCAGCACTTTGGGAGGCCAAGGCGGGCGGATCACGAGGTCAGGAGATCAAGACCATCCTGGCTAACATGGTGAAACCCCGTCTCTACTAAAAATAAAAATAAAAAAATAAAAAAAAATTAGCTGGGCATGGTGGAAGGTGCCTGTAGTCCCAGCTACTTGGGAGGCTGGGGCAGGAGAATGGTGTGAACCCAGGAGGCAGAGCTTGCAGTGAGCCAAGATCACACCACTGTACTCCAGCCTGGGCAACAGAGCTAGACTCCATCTAAAATAAAATAAAATAAAAATAAAATAAAATAAAATAAAAATAAAAATACATACATACATACATACATATATAGTGTGTTCAGGGTATACAGAAAATGTCACTACAAGGACTTCTGATTAAACTGGAATTTAAACTTATTTTTATTTCCACTTTCTGCTGTAATGCCACATGAATGTGAATGAAGGGATTTAAAAACACAAAAATTTACAAGGACTAAGAGATTATGAGAGGAGACAAGTGCAATAAACTTTGGAAATTTGAAGGCAAAATTTAAGAGATTACTGACCTGGTAGAAGAGAAATTTAAACCCTACAGTAATAGTGGAGAAGGCCTAAAAGCAGTATGAGTCACACCAAAGACTCCAGAAGGACATTGTCTGAAAGTAGGGGGTGCAGATGAGGCTTCAAGGAAAAGATTCAGTTAAAAGTTTGAGAAGTTAAGCTTGACTTCTGAGTTGGACTTGGACACCTCATTGTTATCAAAATTATAACACTTTCTCATCCTTGCAAAAGACTGGGATTTTATTCCCCGGAGATGGTGAACCAGATGATGACTGGATTCTGGGATTCCAGACACAGCTAAGGCCAGGATTATCACAGTTTGATCTCTTTTTACGACAAGAGCTGTACTTTTTGATGCTTTCCAAGAGCCCTACTGGAAATTTCTAAAGTCAATTTTAGGTCAAAAGACTTCAATTAAAATTTGATTTGGAGGAAGTTAGTCAAATATATTTAAAGGCTTAAAACATTTAATTAAAATAGAATCACATGTCATTGAGAAATAGTAGTCATTTAATCAGACTGATAATTAAAAGACTTTGAAGACAAATACAAATAGTTACACACTTGAGAAAAAAATTGACCTTTATTGGAGATGGCTATTTTCCAAGGCAACAAAACACCTAAGATAACACACAACATAAGAAAATATCTTGATAAGATACAGATTCTTTGTCTGTACTTTTTGTTTTAGGACAACATTTTTAAAACATAAAGAAAACCTTTCATAGTGTAATTGTTTCTCTTTGTGGGAAAACTTGCTTAGATAACTCCAAAATCAAATGTGATGAAAAGGCACTTGAATTCAATAGGACACTGGACGAGTGTGCATCCAAAATTATCCATATTCCAGAAAAATAATGTACATTTAAAAACTAGTACTTTCAGGAGGGGAATGCATGGCTTTAAAAACACATTTTTTCATAGAATAGTTTTTATATGCAATAGGATATTTCTATTAAAATATCTAAAAAATTTTTGTCTTCCTATAAAATTTAAGAAGCCACAAGTAAATCAATTTGAATCTATGTTTAGCAATTAATTTCAGTATTCAGCTTATTTAGAAATGACTCACATGTTTTATAAACACCTATTATTTAATTTAACATAATTTAAATATTGTAAATTAAAGGACATTTTTATAAATGTTGTCATATTTACATTCACATGATTTATTTATAAAAATCATACCAAGATTCCTATTGGAAACAATGTTTTGTTGTAGTTCTTTCTAGAGACAGGATCTTGCTCTG
Source organism: Mandrillus leucophaeus (assembly GCF_000951045.1). Lineage (NCBI taxonomy): Eukaryota > Metazoa > Chordata > Mammalia > Primates > Cercopithecidae > Mandrillus > Mandrillus leucophaeus. The sequence continues at coordinate 1,160,331 of NW_012103943.1, forward strand.
TCACCCAGGCTGGAGCGGAGTAGTATGATTATAGCTCACAATAACATCGAACTCCTGGGCTCAAGCAATAGCCCCGAGTAGCTAGGACTGCAGGTGTGGGTTACTATGCCCAGCTAATTTTTAAGTCTCTTATAGAGATGGGGACTTGCTATGTTGCTCAGGCTGGTCTCTAAGTCCAGGCCTTAAGTGATCCTCCCACCTTGGCCTCCCAAAGTGCTGGGACTGCAGCCCTATTAATCATTTTTAAGTTATTTCCCATCAAAGAAACCCTGTAAGTTAAATATATGTGTTTTTGTTTATTGATGTACTTGATATCTGGAAAGCAATGGACATGACATTGCATTCTAATTTGCATACAATAAGTCCTAACTTTACATCGTCCATACGTTCTTGGAAACATCCACTTTAAGTGCAAGGACGAATAGCAGCTCCTTAAATAACAGTTCTTTGTTTGACATCATTTCGCTATAATGTTGGTGAGAAAATAAAATTGGTTTTATTATATGTCATTTTGCTTAAAATCACAGTTTCCAAGAACTTACTGACAACATGAAGTGAGGACTTATTGTACTTGTTTCTAGGTCACACTCACACTTTCATGATCTTAAACATGAAATAATAGAAATAAAGTTGTGTGTCTCTACTTTTAATGGTGACACTCTTGAAGATATGCTTGCTTTTCATTAAACCAAAAATATTACTTTATTAAATTGAAGTCACATAAACTTCAAAAGTTTTTTGGTTAATTACTTTTTTGATAAATTACTTGATTTAAACACTTATTTTTCCCTTTAAGCCAACAGATCTCCTTTATTTTTATAGAAAAAAATCATATACATCTAACATATAGATGTAGAAAAACCCATAAAAGCATACAGATGAACAAAAACAAAGACCTTATGGCAAGACTTTACAGTTTGTACTTAAAAAGTTTATTCATAAGTAAAACACGGTGATATAAGTTCATTAATTTATAAGAAGACAGTTTGGATCCATATAGCATTTCTCAAAAAATGGAACAAGGTTAAACTTAAGATTTTTTTTGTTTGTCTTGAGAGGAAATCTTATGAAGGTAATAAATCAAATGCTGTGTAAGCAGCCTTCCAATTGATTTGTAAGAAAAACAAGATTGTAATTTGTCTTTTGGTGTTAAAAAAAAAAAGTATACAAATTATAGGCCAAAATGCATACATACATACGTGCATGCATACATACATAGCTGGCTCTTTTAAGATCTTTTAGGATCCCATTGGTAAACCCTGGAGTAAGTGAGGTAGTCTCAGCCTTTAGGGTCCTGTCTAGGTCTGACAATTAAGTTAACATAGGATAGATTAAGCAAGAGAAAAAATAAACAAAATACAAGTTTTATGTGCCATGAAAGCCCTCATAAGGAAATGAAGACCGCAAAGAAGCAGTCAGAGTCACTTACCAACATGCTGGATTGGACAAAGAATAGTTAACTGTGAAAATGTGACTAAATTATGAGAGAAATCTTAAAAGATAATAATTATTCTAAAAGGGTCTGTATAGTATTCTCTTGATGACAGCTTCTCATCCTTGGAGATAAAAGTGTTGCCTTTCCTTCTAGTACAGGGAGAGTGTCTTTTACCTGGAAGTTTCATCTTCTGCTTTTAAGAAATAGCACCAAGGTCAAAATGATTTTATTTTTGTACCTGCTGTTTTTCAGTTGTCTTTACTTACATAGTCAATATACCAGAGTATCTGAGGAGTTTTGGGAAAGGAGGCATAGGAAGGGAGGCTCTGGAGAGGAGTCTCAGCTGGCTTTGAGCTGGTGTTTTGCAGTAAGGCAATATTTGAGTCCTGAAAGCATTTTGATGCCTTGAGATATCAATGAAGGTGTATATTTCACTGAAATTGCTTGATCTCATAACTGTGGTCTTCTAATCTAGCGCTAAGATAAATAAGCTTTGGGGAGTTCAAGTGATCTTCATAAAGCTTGAACATATTGTCAGCTGGAGCCCCAGAAGGGGGACCATGTTGGCATGCCTTTGAACTCTGGGAGCCCATATTGTAAATTGACTTAGGTGAGTTGGCGCAAGTCTGAACATGCAAAAGCCGAAATAACCAACTGTGCGAAATGAACCAGAGAGTAAAGGACGTGTTCACCAGAAAGGAAAACAAGGCCTTCTTTAACAGGAGGGAAAATCCCTCATAAACAGGAGGCCTCATGAACACGAGGGAGAAAGTCCCTCCTAAACCAAATCACAGTTGAAACCCAAGAACTAAAACAAACAAACAAAAAAAAAAAAAAAAAAGAGAGGGGGAGACTCAATCTGAAAGAGACTTACAGAGACAAAATTTTTTTTAAAAAAAGGGCAACATGGGGGACTCAAGGGGTCCGAGTGTGGGTACCACACACCATAGCTCTGGGGGCCTCTGATTTCTCCAACGGCAAGTCTGCTTTGGGCACCACTTCTGACACCAGATTATATTAGCACAATCGTATAGAGAGATGAACCTCTAAGTAAAAAAGTTTTAATTGGGGGTTACATACAAGAAGTGAGATTGCAATTCGGGACATACATACAGAACAGAGTGGCCTTTAGGATGTCCAGAGAACAAAGGAAAAGTTTAGAGCTTCTTTGGGGAAAGAGGAGGTTATGCAAGTTGTTTGAAAGAAAGTTCACTGGTGTTGGCTGTGTCTTACAAGAGCTAGTGAGTTCTGATTAGTGAGTACCGGCACTTGCTAGGCAGGTTTTATAATCTTGGAGTTACAATTAGGCCCTAGAAATTTTGGATTGGGTTTGTGAGACAGTGTCAGGCAAGAATTCTTGCATAAGCAGCTAGCTGTCCTTGTCCTGCTAGCAGTCCTTGTGTAACTCATGTAGTAAACTGTGATTTGGAAAAATTGCTTGTGATGTTTCCAATTTTTAGGCCAATGGTGTGTGAGAGCCCTCTCTTCATGGCCTTTCCCAGCTCCATTTTTCCAGAGTTTGACACAAGTGACTTTGTCTTGAATCTGACCGCTTTCACACAACGATGCAGCAGGACAGCAATCTGTATAGGTAGGAGCAGGAGGAGGGACCTCTTCAATAGATGGAACCAATAAGATCCTTGATGCATCTGAATGTATTAAAAGGAGATGTGAGCTGGGCGCGGTGGCTCACGCCTGTAATCTCAGCACTTTGGGAGGCCAAGGTGGGCGAATCACCGGAGGTCAGGAATTGCATCCAGCCTGACCAATGTGGTGAAACCCAGTTTCTACTAAAAATACAAAAATTAGCCGGGCTTGGTGGTGGGTGCCTGTAATCCCAGCTACTCAGGAGGCTGAGGCAGGGAATCACTTGAACCCGGGAGGTGGAGGTTGCAGTGAGCTGAGATTGCGCCACTGCACTCCAGCCTGGGCAACAAAGCAAGACTCCATCGCAATAGAAAAGGAGATGTATATCTCTGTTAAAGAGTTTATAAACAAATTTATAGTAGACTTTATCATGAATTAAACGTATAAAAAAGTGAGACAATTTTAGAGAAACCAAGTAGGCAAAGAAAAGGAAATACAATCATTCAAGGCTCAGCTGTGGATATTTATATGATCATAATAATTGGCATAGAATATTTACTGTAACAAAAATTATGATATAATCTATTGGGAAGGTGGGTGGAGAGGAAGCATATGTGAGGAGAGCTAAATCTTCATCATCTTTCACTGGAGCAAGTCCATGAACAATATCTAAAACCTGAACTTTAAGAAATAGCAATAGAAATTTGGCCGGGAACAGTTGCTCACACCTGTAATCTCAGCACTTTGGGAGGCCGAGGCAGGTGAATCATTAGAGGTCAGGAGTTCAAGACCAGCCTGATCAACATGGTGAAACCACTTCTCTACCAAAAATACAAAAATTAGCTGAGCGGTGGTGGCTCGAACCTGTAATCCCAGTTACTTGGGAGGCCAAGATGGGAGATCGTGTCTGAAAAAAAAAAAAAAAAAAGAAAGAAGTAGCAATAGAAATGTATTTCTTAAAAGCAAGGAGTTAAGTGCCAGAACAAAAAGCTAACATAATTGAAAAAAATCTCTCCCCTAGGAAGCAGAGATTTGGAGTAAAGAGGGTAGAGCAATTAAATGAATTTTTTTTTTTTCATTTTAAGTTATTCCACTTTTTATACCATAATCCTTGTGGTGTATTTGACCTTTTAAGCAATGCACAATTACACTTTAATGAAAAGAAAATCTAATTTTAAAAATAAGTGTGGTATGACTAGACTTGAGGTTGTGACAAATGGAGGAGGAGTGAGGTTCTGGAAGCAAATGATGTTTTTGTTGTTGGTTTTGAAACTGCTTTGATTCTGCCCACGGGCTACCATGATTTCTTCAAGATTCCAGATAATTGAGTTGAAATGAATGGATCATCACACAGGGTGTGTTCATTACAAATAAATCCTTTTTGCTTTACTAAATTATAGAATCACAGGATCACTGTTGAAAAAACTTCAAAGAATACAGAAAAAAAGTGAATGTTTCCTGGCTCTTCCCCTGGACCCTTCACCCTCCCTGGAGGAGACCACAGTTAACTTTGTGTCTCTTCTTTCCCTCCCCCACCCCACTGGATAGCTTTGTTTGAAATTCATTTCTCTGCTTTAATTATCCCAACTTTACAAAGCACAGTAATTAAGGACTTGGAGCTAGAAGACAAAGGTGCCAAAACTGAGAGAGTGGGGTGAGATGTTTATGAAGCTTGCTCAGCCCTGACGTATTCCAAGTCACACTGGCCTCTCTCCCCACGACTGGAGCCAGCGAGCGAGCGGGTGGGCCTGTTTGACGCAGCAAAATTCAGATTCTATGTCAGCTGCAGAGAGGAAGTGGCCCTGGCGCGGCTCCTTACTCCTGCGGCTGGCGCGCAAAGCGGGAGAGCCGTTTCCATGGAGACCGGGACCCGGGCGAAGCGCTTTGGAATTGCTCCTTGGGGCTCAGCAACACACAGAAACATTAGCATGCAGAAGCCTAAATATAGCTGCATTCAGGGCGATTCATCCAGCCTGAAACTTGGCAGAGGCTTTAGAATGAGTGCACTGAGCACGACTCAAGAAGGTTTTCAATATTTTACGGTGTTTACACTATAGTCAGAGGAAGGAACTCACGGAAAATGGCATTTCTGCAGAAGTGCGGGGGCCACTTGGGGGACTTGTCCTCCTGGATCAGTCACTGTCAGAGTCCTGCCTGCAGATGTCAGGACTCACTGAAAGATACTTTTTTGTTGTTGTTGTCAGAAAATCCCTTTACCGTATAAATATACTGTAAGAGAACCCAATGGGCAAATTTCTCTCTGGTCGTAGAGGGAGACTATTGCCTGTAAATAGAAGAAAAATATGGGTAGGCCCCTTCTCTTCCCTTACCCAAGATTCTTGGGGACTGTAAATTCTTGTCTGCATTATTATGCAGAAGAAATCTGCTGTGTCCCCAGCTCCTGTTTCCAAGTTGCAGCTGCAAACTTCACTCCAACATGGTGCCATCAACATGCAACACAGCTAGGTGCCCTCTGGCTACCAGGATGCATCTTCCTAAATTCATTCACTCAATAACTATTCACTGTGCCGCTACTGCCTTCCAAACAGAATGCAGATAGATACAAAAGAAAATGAGACAGCAAAGGTCTCGGGGAGCTTCTTTTCTAGTGGAGGAGACAGACATCAATCTATCAATCCATAGACAATTTCAGATTTTAATTAATGTTACAAAGAAAATAAGGCAAAGCCAGAGTGAGAAGATGTTGGGGAGATGCCATGTAGGAGGTCAGCAAAAACCTCCTGGAAGATTTGACCTTGGATGTGAGACCTGAAGGACAAGATCTAGGGGAAGAGCTTGTCAGACAGAGAGAAGTGAGGGTACAAAGCCTCCAAGGCTGAGCCATTCTTGGTGACTGAAATCCTGAGTGAGGGAAGACAAGTTCAGACAGACAGGTGGGGACCAGGTCACTAGGACCTTGCATGCTGTGCTGTGAAGTTTGATGGTCCTTCTCAGAAGGAAGGCAAGCACTCACCTACTGCTACTGGGCAGCAACAATCCCCACAGCCAACAACCCACCCAATAACTCCATGAGTAGTTCTCCCCTAAGCTCTCAGCCTTTATTGTCACACACTGTGCCTCTTGTAAAAATAAAATTCTCTCTTCTACTTGGCTGCCAGGAAGCTCTGAGCAGGATGTAAGATATTTTGATGCTTTGTCAACCTCCCATGCCCACCTCCACTGAGAAGATTTGGTTCCCATACAGTCATGGATCTTCAGTGATAGGCCCTTGCCAGTCACATCTGTGACTTTCCTTGTGACTTCAAGATCTTGTCATGTCTACTGGAACTGTCTGAGCCACTTCCATGACCCTCTAAGGGGACACAGGGCCCATTCTGTTGTGGCCCATGCCACCCTAGTCACTATGGAAGCCTGGGAGGAATCTCCTGCTGCCATGCAGTAGCTTCTGCTCCAAATATGTTGCCATTTCCGTGAATTTTACTGAGGAAGTTGGAGACGACAGGAGAGCGACAGGGCCATGCTCCTCTGCTGAAGGTTATTTTGGGATTTCTATCATGTTCCTTCCCTAGAATTCATTTTGGGGCTGGTCTAAGCACTGGGCACAGGCTTACTTCTCAAAGACCACCAACGTCTATGTTCTCTTTGCTTTCCACCAATGTTTACATGATTCCATTTTATTTCCCCTCTTAGTATATCAACTATTCTTCTTTTTAAAATTCTTAGTAGTTGGCCTAAAATTTGCACTATAAATTTTAAATGAATCTAAGTCAACTCTCAAGTAATACTATACCACACGAAGATGTGTAGCATGGGTCCATGATATCAGGGAACTCCCAAGTTTTCCTTCCCATCCCTTATGGCATTGCTGTTATTCATGTCACTTATCTATTTGCTGTAACCACCCAATTACATATAATTTTATATCAAGTAAAAATAAGAAAAACAAAATATTTTACTTTGCCTCAATTTATTTCTTTTTTTTTTTTTTACACTCTTTCTTTCTTTATGTAGATCTGAGTTTCTGGACTATATAATTTTTTCTTCTCCCTGAAGAACTTTTTTTTAACATTTCTTAGAGGGCAGGTCTCCTGGTAAATAATTCCCTCAGTTTTTGCTTCAGAAAGTCTTTATTTCTCCTTCTCTTTTGAAGGATAATTTCACTGACTGTATAGTCCCAGGTTGGTGAGCTTTTTCTTCAAACACTTTATTTCATTTCATTCTTTTCTTGCTTGCATGGTTTCTGATAAGAAATCCACTGTAATTCATATCCCTGGTTCTCTATAGGTAAGGTGTCTTTTTGCTCTGCTTCTTTCAATATTTTCTCTTGTCTTTGGGTTTTTTGAAGTTTGAATGTCATATGTCCAGGTGTAGATCTGTTGGTATTTATCCTGCTTGCTGTTCCCTGAGTTCCCTGGATATGTGCGTTGGTGTCTGCCACTCATTTTGAAAACTTCTCAGTCATTATTAGTTCCATTATTTCTTTTGCTCCATTCTTTCTTCCCCTACTGGTATTCCAATTGTATGTATGTTGCACCTGTTGAAATGGTCCCATGGTTCTTGGATATTCCAATGTGTCACTGTCATTTATTTTTCTCTTTGCATTTCAGTATTTCTGTTGAAGTTTCTGTTGACCTATCATTAAGCTCACTAATGCTTTCCTCAACCATGTCAAGTCTACTGATGAGACATTAAAGACATTCTTTATTTTTGTTACAGTGTTTCTGATTTCTAACATGTTCTTCTGATTCTCAGAGTTCCAATTTATCTGCTTACATTACCCTTCTGTTCTTTCATGTTGTCTACCTTTTTCCATTAGAATCTTTAGCATATTGATCATAATTATTTTAAATTCCTTGTCTGATAATTCCAAAATCTTTGTTATATCTGAGCCTATTTTGCCGTTTGTTTTGTTTCTTCACACTATTGTAGTGTTTATTGTAGTGACTTACTATTTATTGGCATTTTAAGACAAACCTATCATAAAAGGTTTTCCTAAATACACACAAAAAATTTTCTCATTACATTTATTCTCCACTGAAACAGCTACCATGCAAGAGTCTACAGAATTTACATATAATAAAGGAGTCCTTATATTTGGAATGCATGAAAACCTCTGTTTAAAGTGCTTCATACATTCTTACTTAACTATAATTTCTTAAAACATAACAACAAGGTCAGCTGGGCACAGTTGCTCACACCTGTAATCCCAACACTTTGGGAAGCCGAGGTGGGCGGATCACCTGAGGTCAGGAGTTTGAGACCAGCCTGACCAACATGGAGAAATCCAGTCTTTACTAAAAATACAAAATTAGCTGGGTGTGGTGGTACATGCCTGTAACCCCAGCTGCTCGAGAGACTGAGGCAGGAAAATTGCTTGAACCCAGGAGGCAGAGGTTGCAGTGAGCTGAGATGGCACCATTGCACTCTAGCCTGGGCAACAAGAGTGAAACTCCGTCTCAAAAATAATAATAATAAATAAATAAATAACAGCAAGGTCACCTGTAAAGGTGCTTTGGGAAGGGACAACCTTTTCAACAGAGTAGAATTCCAAAACCATTAGCCATATTTACCAAGTAAAAATACAGGCTCTATAGTTAAACTTAAATTGTTGATATAAAACAATGTTTAGTATAAGTATTCTCCATGCAATATTTGCAATTATCTGGCAACTGTAGCTGGGCCCAAAGAGGGATTCATGAGGGAGGGTCAAAAGGCCCTGGTTATAGGTATAGAGGGGATAAGTCTCAGGGGAGTTGCACAAAAGTTTAAAGAGATAAAATAAAGAGCTGAATGAGATGACATTTGTAAAGTCCATTTCTGAAGAATGTTGACCTATGATTAAGTCAGTGATTCCCAAACTTATTACACCCAAGGAATCTTTATTACAGTTTTCTCTATTCATAGCCTATGACCATCTAAACTTCAGCTCTTTAATCAGTACCTGGTTCTATTACTTCATCAACATCCAGTTAGAGCTTTTGATTGGTATGAGTCAACTGCTGATGATAAAGCCATTCATCATCAGACAGATTCATATTAAATTGAAATGATTTCAGCCACAGACAAATTAATGCAGGCTGTAGGTCTTCAGACCATCCCCCCAGCCAGATACACTCTAACACTAAAGAAGTTCTAGGACCTTGAGTGACACTGTTCATCACCCTGGATTTTATACTAGGTCATTAATCAGATAGAGTGCTTACTATACTATAGATTATATGAACAAACCCCATGTGTTGAAATTATTTCCTCCCTACCTTCCAACAACAAATTAATCAAGCCAAGCCTTGCTTCCAAGTAATTCAACAGAAATTGACCAATTCTTTTTCTTTCTCTCCTCTGGGAAATTCTATCAAAGCAGATGTGGTGGGCTCAGATGTGTGAGCATGGGGATAAACTGGTACTTAAAAAACATGTAGGTTGAACTAGAAAGTCTGTTAATGAAATAACAATTAGAACAAAGAAACAAGAATTAATTAGATAGGAAAATCTAATGTCAGCATAAATAGCTTCAAACTGCAAAATAATCTTACTCCCAATTTAATTGCTTGTGTAATTAGAGTTAATTGCAGAGTAGAGGTTTGGTTAACATAATAAAATGTTCTTTTAAAAAAATAGTGATTAGGTAGTTAGCCAGAGCATTTAAAAGTGAGTATTTCCAGGAATGTTGCAGTGGTTTGACACATGGTCTTTGGTGGCAGAATGACCCTGAGCAAATCTTTAGCATCCCTAAGTACCACTTTTTTAGAAGCAAAATGGCAGTGAAAACACTTCCATTTGTAAAGGAGATTTTCTGGGAGTTAAATGAGGCTTGGTGGGTAAAGTGCCTACTTGATGTCTGCCACATAGGCAGGAGTCTGTCGATGGCAGCTGTGATGAAGATCCCTTCTACAAACACATTACAGTCCGAGTTTCCCCATTTGACTTCCACATCATTGTGGAGACCAGCAATGCAGATGGTTGAAACCATCAGCATTGTGATTTCAGCATTGTGATGGTCCTCCATCTTCTCCTGTCCCTCACTCACTTCTTCCTCTGGGTGAATAAGTCATCCTGGTGGTGGTTGTTTTTGTCATTGCTATGTTTGGTCAGCACCTTCATTTATTAGAACCTTTTCTGTAGTAGCGTTTAATTTGATTATCCCAGGAGATGAGATGCACTGCAGTAACAGGACCATGTAGGGACCTCAAGCAGGCACATCTACCTGAAGAGCTAAGGAACTGAAAGAGGAAGCTGGGAATTGCCCATCACCTGAGGTTCAAGCAGAGGGGGACCACCTGGCAGGAAGGATGGAAGGACTACAGCATTAGTCGGGTCTGCCAGGTAACTGTTGATGGCAGTGATACTTATTCCTCTCTCCTCAAGTCTCCATAGACTGGAAGAAAAAGTATGGGAGAAACATACTCAAATCTCTTCTTCCTTCCTTCCACTCCACCCCTGATTGGTGAGTTTTGGATGTCAGAGTTCTGAAGTCAGAGGCCACCAAGAATACCCCTGTAGTTAAACACCTTGCGTTTATTACTCATTGAGCAAGGGAGAATGTATACCATGGGGTGTCTCAGTAGGAGAGGGTTAAGGAAGACTTATTAAAGGATCAGGGTAAGTGTAAGGTCATTTTGAGGAGCCTTTAAGGAAACCGGGCTTTGCTCCAGGTTGGATGCTGTCAGAAAGTGGAGGTAAGTCTATGATTGGGCATCTCAATAAATCTTATCTCTAAGGAAGGCAGGCTAGAGTGAGCGGCTGTCAGTAGTCATGCCGGAAGGAAGAAGGAGATAATTGGGATTTTGTGGTTCGGACAATGTTCTTACTTTTGTCTGTGTTCAGACATAATTTCAAAGTGTTCTTGCGTTCGTCTTGCTCAATCATGGTCACAGAGAGCCCTTGTCTGATGGTGATGTTGGAAGAAACTGTTTTTACATTGAATAGAACACCAAGGTCCGGCTGTGAGTGCCAGGCCAGCTCCTGAATATCAGTGGCTGTCTTTCTGTAGGAGTAAAGAATGGGTAACCTCTGAGTTCTGTGTTTTGAATCTACCTGCTCCCTAGAAATGGCCCATTCTTATCTGCTCCCCACTGTGTGGTGAGCTTACCAGTTTAGAGCTCTGCCCCAGCAAGACTAAAGACCAACAATTTGGGCGATTAAGTTTCAATTCAGAGGCAACGTTTTTAGAAAACCTATGGAGACCATCCATCTAAAGCCTTACTTTTTCATCAGCTTTTTGAGTAACAAAGTGGGTAAATGTTTATCTCTGCCTCCTGTGCTTTATTTCTCAATTGGTTCCAAACTCGAGAAGGAAAAGTAGTCCATATGGACTCCCTCTAAAGCCTCGACTGTGACCACTATGGCTATCCCTGATGGTAGTGCGTCCCCTACACGGCAAGGACGGTCACCTGGCAGTGTCTGTTGTCTAGAAGATGAGGCAGCTTTGATGTAGTGCTCAATGTGTGGCCCCTGGACCCAGCAGGTATCGCCGGCTCCAGGTATCCCCGGGAGCTTGATAGAAAAGCAAATTTCCTGGCTTCACCCCAGACCTACTGAATCAGAGCTTCTGGAATGGGGCTCACCAATTCTTGCCTAACAAGCCCTCCAGATGATGCTAAGACATTCTCCAGTTTGAGAATTGCTGATAAAGGGGAAAGAGCATTGGATTAGGAGCCAGAAAAAGGGTTCCAGACCTGCTTCTGCCTTTATTAGCTGTGTGACCTGGGGATAGTCCTTTCTCTCAGATAAACTGTATTAATCTCTGTTCTCACACTGCTAATAAAGACATAGCCGAGACTGGGTAATTATTTATAGAGGAAAGAAGTTTAATTGACTCACAGTTTCACATGGCTGGGGATGCCTCACAATCATGGTGGAAGGTGAATGAGGAGAAAAGTCATGTCTTACATGGTGGCAGGCAAGAGAGCTTGTGTAGGGGAACTCCCCTTTATAAAACCATCAGATCTCATGAGACTTACTCACTATCACAAGAACAGCACAGGAAAGATCCACCCCCACGATTCAATTACCTCCCACCAGCTCCCTCCAATGACATGTGGGAATTATGGGAGCTACAATTCAAGATGAGAATTGGGTGGGGACACAGCCAAACCATATCAGAAGCCTTAGTATTTTCATCTATAAAATGGAGATAATTTCTAATTCTCATTCTTCTAGTGGAGGTGAGATGGGAAAAGTCAGAGAAACATGCTAGAAAGCTACGTAAATGTGGATTACATCGGTGTTTTTGTTTGAGTCCTACGTGGCTGAAACAGTCTCTGTTTCTAAGAATATTCTAAGAATATAGAATATATGTATATATTTCTAAGAATATATGTATATTTCTAAGAGAGAAAGAGAAAAATACATATATGTTTCTAAGAATATAGCACAGATGCTTTCTCACTATTACACAACAATTAGAAAAACTGATAGAAAGACATCTGTCTTTCTCTATGACTTAGCCCTCATGTTCCTGTGTAAGATCTCAACCCATCTCCGATACATAGAAAAGTTCATTTATTCAACCCAGTGTAGCTGTTTTTTCCAGTGTGGTCAGTGTGGCTGGACAGTATGGGAGGGGAGGCAACAGAGGCCATTACGGGATGTGAGGTCAGGTTATAAAGAGCTTTACCCTCTGCACCCAAAGGTTTGCTTGGACCTGCAGGAAGTTAGGCGGAGCAGTGGCATGGCAATACCTGAGTGTGAGCACTGTTCAGTAGGCAGTAGCAGCATATCTGGTGTGTAGGTTTGTGTTTTTTTTAAATTATGACACAATATACATAATGTAAAATTTGCCGTCTTCACCATTTTCAAGTGCATAGTTCAGTGGTGTTAAGTATCTTCACGTTTTTATGCACCCACTCTCCAGAACTCTTTTCATCTTACAAAACTAAAACTGTACCCAGTAAACAACACCTCCCCATTCCCCACCCCTAATTCCCGGCAATCACCATTCTACTTTCAGTCTCTATGAATTGACTAGTCAAGTTACCCCATATAAGTGAAATCACATTATTTTGGAAACAAGCTGGAGTGCAGTGGCCTGATCTTGGCTCACCACAGCCTCGACCTCCTGGGCTCAAGTGATTCTCCTGCCTCAGCCCCTCAAGTAGCTGGGACTGTAGGCACATGCCACCACAGCAGGCTAATGTTTTTAAAAAGTTTTTTGTAGAGACAGGGTTTTGCCATGTTGCCTAAGTTGGTCTTGAACTCCTAGACTCAAGCAATCCACCTGCTGGTCTACAAAGTGCTGGGATTACAGGTGGCCACCACACATGGCCAGAATTTCCTTCCATTTTAGGGCTGCCTTGCATTCCATTATATGGAGATGCCACATTTCATACTCATTCATCCATCAGTGGCTGCTTGGGTGGTTTCCACCGTTTGGCTATTGTGAACGATGCTGCTATGAGTATGGATATATTCGCGTGTCTTCAAGACTCTGCTTTCAATTCTTCTGGGTCTACACCCAGAGGTAGAATTTCTGGATTGTATGGTACTTCTACTTTAAATTGCTTGCGGGACTGCCGTCCTGTTTGCCACAGCGGCTGAACCATTTCACATTCTCACCTGCAGTGCACGAGGGTTCCCATTTCTCTGCATTCTGGCATTGAGATTTTTGAGTGCTCCATACACCTATAAGATGAGAGAGGAGGCCGAAAGCCCATTCCAGTCATTAATTTCTCAACAAAGTCAAATCTCTAAAGTCCTGCTTACATAGGGCAAGCAGATCAAGTGGAACGGGGTGTCTTTGAAGGAAGGGATCATAGTTTATATCTGTATTTCCAGGACAGGGCCCAGTGCCTGACTCTTGATGAATGCTGAATGATGGAATCGAATGAGGAAAACTGTGCATTAGGGAAAAGTGGTGGGGAGGGGAGGCGTGGTTCATTTTCTCAGCTAACTTTGGAAGGGACACTGTTCTATAGGGAAGTTCGTATTCAAGATGGAATCCTACCACTAAGATCTGTGGGGATTATCTCAGTAATTACCAGCGGGCCAAGCAAATTATAACTGATCCACAGATGAGTTACAAATACATTCATGCAGCGACACCTTTTAAATACAGGATTTCTGTGACTCTCACTGCAAAAACAGACATATCATTCCCTGGGACCCAGCCTGCCTTTAACATGTGGCCAGGTGAAGTGGGGAGGGGGTTCCACTTGGCCACATGTGGCAGATGCTTCCTGAAAATACGCACCTTCTCCAGACTGCCCTTCTGTGCCCCTGACTTTTTTCCAGATGTCTGGATATTTGTGGTCCTGGCAGCCAGTGGCAGGGCAGATGAGATCCACCTTCGATAAGTTGACACATCCGTCTGTCCCTGTCCGGGCTGCAGCCAGGGAAAAGCCCGGGAATGCCTTCTCCCCTGCGTCCATCCTGCCACCCTCCTGCTGCGGAGGTCTCTCCCTAGATTGGCACCAAGGCTCTGAGACTTCACAGAAGGCCCAACCTCAGATCTTCCCAGTCTGCCCATATGGTCTCTCGTGTGCAGTGCTCATGAGCATCAGCAGCTTACAAATGACAGAAAACCTGTTTGCTGAGTGGAAGACAGAAAGGAATGCACTGCAGTGGCTGGAAGGGTGCAGGCCCTGTCCTGTGACAGCCACACGCTGTGCACACTCCACTGTACTTTGTTACGTGCTGTTCCTATTGCCAGAAATGCCTTCCCCATTACTTTTATGCTTGGTAAAAAAACTGCACATGTGCAGTTCTTCTCCCTAACCCCTCCCCCATCTTGTGGAATTAGTCTCTGTGTCTGTCTGTCTCTCTCTCTCTCTCTCTCTCTCCCCCCTCTATACTCTTGTATTGTTTCTAATACTTTGTGATATCAGAGATTACTACTGGCATCACTAGTTGAACCCAGTCCTCCTTTGTATTACATTTGGACCACACACACTGACTTTTTTTTTTTTTAATGGGCCTGGTAGCCTGGTATGGTGATTCATACCTATAATCTCAGCACTTTTAGGAGGCCAAGGCAGGAGGACGGCTTGAGGCCAGAAATTTGAGACCAGCCTGAGCAACAAAGCAAGACCCTGTCTCTGCAAAAAATTAAAAAGTTAGCCGGGCATGGTGGTGTGCTCATGCAGTCTGAGCTACTCAGGAGGCTGAGGCCTGGAGAACTGCTTGAGCCCAGGAGTTGGAGTTCAAGGCTGTAGTGAGCTATGGTTGAACCACTGCATTCCGACAGGGCCAACAGAGCAAGATCCCAATTCTAAAAATAACTTTTTAAATTAGTTGGCAAAATATCAGTATTCGGAAATTTTATACAGGCATCAAAGCACATTTGGGTTGTTCTTTAAAAACTGGAAGATCCCGCCACCCTGGACTATTTTATTGCATAGCAACAGTCGGGCAGCGCTGAGCTTCTGACTGCCCTTCCAGAGGGGCTCCTGGACTCTGATGTGCAGGTGGCCCCACTGGGTACCTTTTGGCCACTCACACCTACCTGCCCAGTCCCTGTGGGAGCTGGGTTAGCAACGCCTGAAATACAGTAACCTGTTGATGTGCCTGTCTTCTAGTCTACTAGGTGTTTAACCTCTTGATGGTGGAATTGTGTTTCACTCATGCTTCTGTCCTTCTGACTCTATACCAGTAGTGTCACTTAGGTGCACGCGCACCCCTCAGAAGAAGCAAGGATAGCCATTGTCTGCCTAGAGCATGTTCCACAGAAGTGGGCCTTTTTCAGCCATTTTGGATCTGTCAACATAAAAGCCTGTGACGAAAGCATATTAGAGGGAGCCATGCAAAAGTCAAGCCAGGAAGCATTTCGACCTTCCAAGGGTATCCAGGCTCTGAAGCTCATCCTAATGCTGGAATGTAACTTTAGCTCTTGGTGTGTCAATCTCTCATCTTTCAATCTTTCTCTCTGTTTATCTGTTATACACATGTAGCTACCTGCCTACCCACGTGTGTGTGTGTCCATGTGCACACATAACGGGTCCCTCTCTGAAGTTCCCCAAATCTGTTTTGCCTGACTTTGTGTGTCATCTATATCTATTTGCAAAGTGGAGAAGGAAGGTGAAAGACAGTGTCTGAGTCCAGCTGGTTTTTAATCTTTTGGGCCAAAAAAAAAAAAAAAACCAGAGAAAACTAAAAACAACCTTCACACGCCTAAACACAAAGTCTGGACTCTGTGGGGAAGTCATTTGGGATAGTAGGCAATTGCGTGACAGAGTCCGACACACTGACTTGCATGCCATACTATTAATGTTGGAACTGCTTGGTCGTTATCAAAATTCACTTTAAATAACACCAGATTTTTTTTAATTGCTCACTTTTGCCTATCTGGATTTGAAGTAATGGAGAAAAAGGAAGCAGCGGCAGAGGTTTTTTTTTTTTTTTTTTTTTTAATCTCAGAAAGTATTTTTATCTTTCTCCTGGAGCCATTTCCTCCCGGGTGTTGCATGAAGTGTTATATAATGAAATGATCATATGATGGCAGTTTTTCCTTCCTCAGCCTTCAGGGGATGCAAGACTTTGCATACAAGATAGATTAAGTGTAACCTTTAATTGTCAAAATCATGTGCTAAATAAGCTAAAGCTCAGAAAAGAGAACAAATAATAAAGCCTTGTAAGTCCCAAAGGCATACTATTCCCCCATTTTCTTTTTTTTCTTTTTTTTTTTTAGCATGGTAAAACACACATAACAGGCCAGGCACGGTGGCTCCTACCTGTAATCCCAGCACTTGGGAGGCCAAGGCAGGTAGATCATGAGGTCAGGAGTTTGAGACCAGCATGACCAACATGGTGAAAGCCCGCCTCTATTAAAAAATACAAAAAAGTAGCTGGGTGTGGTAGCGCGTGCCTTTAATCCCAGCTACTCAGGCGGCTGAGGCAGGAGAATCACTTGAACCCGGGAGGTGGAGGTTGCAGTGAGCTGAGATCACCCCATTGCACTCCAGCCTGGGCAACAGAGCAAGACTCCGTCTCAAAAAATAAATAAATAAATAAATAAATAAACAAACAACACATACCATAAAATTCGCCATTGTAACCATTTGAAGTGCATAGTTCACATTATTGTGCAACCATCACCACCATCCATCTCCAGAACTCTTTCAATCTTGCAAAATGGACACTCTGTACTTATTAAACACTAACTCCCCATCCCTTCCTCCCCTGGTAACCTCCATTCTAGCTTTCTATGATTTTTAACGACTTTAGGTACTGCCCATAAGTGGAAACATAGTATTCATTCTTTTGTGACTGGCTTATTTCACTTAGCAAATGTCCTCAAGGCTCATCCATGTTGTCTCCTGTGTCAGAATTCTCTTCCTTTTCAAGGCTGAATAATATTCACACATGTGTCACCTTCATATGTATTATTCATGTGAATAATATTCATAGATGTTCCATATGTATGTGTCACATTTTGCTTATCCATTCATCTGTCAATGGACACTTGAGTTGCTTTCATCTTTTAGCTACTGTGAATAATGCTTCAATGAACATGGATACACAAATATCTCTTCAAGACCTTGCTTTCGCTCCTTTTTGACTTGTACCCAGAAGTGGATTTCTGGATCACATGGTCACTCTATTTTTTAGTTGTTTGAGGAACCACTAAATTGTTGTCCACCGCAGTTGCACCAGTTTACATGGCCACCAGCAATCACAAAGGTTCCCATTTCTCCACATCCTGGCCAACACCCGTTATTGTCTGCCTCTTTGATAGTAGCTATATTAATGGGTGTGAGGTGGTATCTCATTGAGGTTTTGATTTGCATTTCTCTAATGGTTAGTGATGGTGAGCATATTTTCCTATGCTTTTTGGTCATTCGTATATCTTATTTGGAGAGATGTCTGTTTGAGTCCTTTGCTAAAGGCATACCTATTGAGATAAGAATGAGGAACATTCCCCATGTTAAGGTAGCAGGGTCAGAGGAAAAGAAGACTTGGGTGTACTGGGCACTGATTAGATACCAGGCTCTGTACCAGGCATTGGGTGCCCCATGATAAGCTCATCTGCAGGGAGAGAGAGAAGCAAACTCCAGACGGAAAACACCCTGAAGATGGGGAGTGGATAGCAATTCAGATGGGTCATGGAGGCCCAGTAAGAGACTGAGATCATAGTGACAGATGCATGACAATCTAGTAAGGCTGGGGGCCCGTTAGAGAGAAGAGAGATGAGACAGGGTTGGCAGGGCAGTGGGGCAGGAGTTCAGGAAAGGGGTAAACAGCCTGAAGGGCCAGGCTTCAAGAGGGAGCTGTAGCAGTGGTTTAAAGCAAAGGCCACTGGACCTTGAGCAAGTTATATAACCTTTGTTAGCCTAAGTTTCTTCACCTGTAAACCAGGAATAATAATGCCAACTGCACGGGGTGTTTAAATTAGATGATGTCTATAAAGTGCTTTGCAAAACCTCAAGCTGATAGCAAGATGCCTGGGAAAATGTAGTTTTTCTTATTATTAACCAGAACCTGGGCCCTTAAGAATGGCAGATTCAGATCAATCAGACTCTAAATACCTTGTTATTTCCACAATACTGCAATGAAAATTTATGGTGTCCATGCCAGACAAGCGAATACAGCTGCTCAGTAGAGGTTTAATGTTTCTCATGTAGTATGGTTTTCCTACATTTTGCTGTTATCACATTTTGCTGTGCCAGGCCCTGTGCATGTGATATCATTATGACTCAACCATTTATAGGGTAAGGAATTTTACATCCATTTTACAGATGAGAAAACTTACACTCATAGACAGGAAGCAACTTGCAGAAGGTCGATGGGGAGTAGATAGTGGTACCAGGAGTTGAAGTTGAGTCTGCTTTGACCCTACATACAGATCTTCCCATTATTTTATCTTATATATTTGATAAATAATGTTTATGATGTACATTAGGCATTATCAGGGTTCTTGGCCTATTTGAGCACTTGGTGTCATGACTAGATTCTGAGGCTTACACTGCATTCGTATTTCTTCCTGCCCTCCTCTTTTAATTTATCTTTATTTCATTGAAAATTTCTTCTCTTCTTATAAGCCTATGTGCTCTACATCTCCACATTTAACTGGGGGAAGATCCAGAAGGGATTTCCTGTTTCGTCTTTGCACACGTGGTCCCTGGAGGGCTGTACATTTGATCAGGGCTCAGCCGCCCTGTCTGCTAAGCTGGCCACAGGCAATAGAAAGGAGATAGCTTTGCCCATTCTGAGCATCAGAAGCAGCACAAAGCTGGAGTGAGGGACAACAGGGGGCTTTCAGACTTCTGGAGTTGATGGGGGACACTAGGAAGGAGAGGAGGAGTGGAAAGGGGGCAAGCGAAGGAACGATGGGGGAGGAAGGCAGGAATAATACTCCATGGGGCAGTATCACTATAGTCCTCAACTCTTCGCCTTGTTCTCTGAATGTATTCCATTTCCCTAGAGCTTCCAAAGGTCTACTGTGCTTGCTAATGGCCAACGGCCACAAACTCAAAAGTCTAAGAGGACTGTGTACTTTACCGAAATGAGTGATGCAGATCGAATATATCTATTTACTTTCACTGCATTATTGCCTATTTTATGAGCACTCTAAAACGGACCTTGCAGTGACTTTACTTTTCAGTTCATTAAGCACTTCATCACACACCTTTGCCATTCACTGGTTATAACTATTTCTTGTTTTAATGGTGTTTTCAGTTGTTTTCTTTCAATACAAATTCTCTGTGTTTATACATATGAAACACAGAAGAATATTTTTAACTTCTGCCAAAAAAAATGTTTTCTCCAATTTTTCTTGAACACATGGCCCTTTTGCTTACCAGTTTGTTTTTCTCTTTTGACAAAAGCATAGGAACAGAGAAATAGTCCTCTTCTCAAAGCAAAGCATCAGTGTAAGTGATGCGTGATCGCTGTCACTTAGCCACTTGGCCTCAGGGTCAGGGAGACAGGCAATAAGGAGTGGTGGGGACTGTGGAGAAATGCTCTGTCTGGAGGAGACTTCACTACTGAGCTCCAACTGAAGCCTGCTGGGTGTATGTGTGGGGATGGGGAGGCTGCGGGAAATGCTGGTCCAGTGTTGGCTAGATATTTTGATTTTTCAAGAGAAACTAGGAATTCTGACCTTAATGTAAAATCTCCATATTAGTGAACAATTGCTCATTTAAAAAAATCATCGTGCAGGCCCAGTGAAACACTTCTGGGGTCACATCTACCCCATGGACTACTGAAATATGACTTCAGTAAGCCATGGGATCACATTGCTTCATGCTAAGATTAATTTTGCCCATTGTGCTGAAACATTCCCCAGTCTAGCACCATTGGCATTTTCACCCCAAGAAACACTTAATGGCATTGCACACATTGATTACTCTTTCCCTCTTAAAATTCTCTAGTCTAGAATTCTCTTCCATTTCTTCAAAGTTAACATGAGAACATCTGTGCTTGCTACAGGCCAGTGCTTCCCAAATTTGATCATTTAAGAAATTTTTTTTTCATATTTGTGTACACTTACGCTATTGTTGATTTAACATTCCTCTCTAAATATACTCATTTTCTTATTTAAATAAACTTATTTTGAAGAAAACTTATACCATTACCAAAATGGAAAAGCAGCATCCCTTCTTGTATTTGTCAGGGTAAACAATATTAGCTGTTATAACAAATAATCCCCAAACCTGGTGGCTACACCCAATAAAGGTTCTTACTTATTTTATTTTTAAAAACTTTTTAAAATTCAAGTCCAAAACAGATAGTTCTGGTTGGGATTTTCCCTCGAAGTATTTTCCTCTTCTTCTTGTGAAACTACCATCTTAGCACTTGGAATCCAAGGTTTTCACCAATGGGAAAGAGAGTTTGTGATGAAAGCACATCAGACACTTTGCGACTTTGGCCAAACAATGACATACTTCATGTCTACTCAGATATCACTCTGATCAGAACTAGCAGATGCTCCTCTCCAGATTCAAGAGAGCAGGAATGTGTAGTCAATGACTGGGCAGTCACTTCCCAGCAATAACCCTACACCGTGAAGGGGAAGCACAGATCTCGAGCGGTTAGTTAGCTGTTTCTGCCATACCTGCCATCCAATTTCATAATTGGAAAAGAAAGTACAATAAAATATTAGGTCCTGGATGCCCCATCTCTATTCCCGAAATGTGTTTTCACACTGTTGGATCAGAGACATGCTAAGAAGAATCTTCCCCTTATATCTGGTTCTCTAAAGTTGCACCCTTCCCCTAAGTCTCCTCAGTTCTTTGCTTTCCATGAATGTAGAGGCTGTAGAGGCTGTATTTGAAATGAGATCTCAGGCCATGACATAAACCTAGCCAGGCTACACTGACCCTCATCAGCACTCTGAGCATACGGCTAAAATCAACTCCTCGGCACCAGGGACCCCACAGCAATTGCAAGAAAACACTCCCAGAGACTCAAGAGCCACGAGACTTGGTCCTCAGCTCAACTCACTCAATGATGCCCTGACATCCCCCTTCCATCCTAAGCCAGCTCTGTCTCCCAACAGGACCCCAAGGAGAGCTTGGGAGCATTTTACTCTGTGGGCCCCATCTCCCTCTGAAAGTTGTTGCTTCTCTTGACTTGGCACTGTACTCCCTAGTCCTCCTTTTATGTCTGTGATTGCACCATCTGTCTCCTATGAAAGAGATCTGTGTTAAAACGTTGGAAATCAATGATCTCGTCCACTTCTTTCTCTATAGGCAAACTGAGGGCAGAGACAAAGTTAAGGATGTAGTCCCTCCGCCTGTTATGAACTTAGTTGTGTCCCCAAAAATTTGCATATGGAAGCCTTAACTCCCATGATGACTGTATAGGAAGATAGGGTTATTTAAAGAGGTAATTAAGATTAAATAAGGTCATAGAGCTACGACCCTAATCCAATAGGACTGGTATCCTCATAAGAAGAGAAAAGGATGCGAGGGCCCTGTACATACAATAGAAAGGCCATGTGAGGACAAACCACGAGTAGGTGGCCATCAACAAACCAAGAAGAGAAACCTCAGAAGAAACTCACCTTGCAAACACCTTGATCTTAGAGATCCAGCCTCTAGAACTGTTTGAAAATACAGGTTTTTTTTTTTTGTTTGTTTGTTTGTTTTTTTGGTCATTCAAGCCACCCAGTCTATTATGGCAGTTCTAGCTGACTAATACACTGCCCAAGCTTGAAGACCTCAGGAGCTGCTATTAAGTTGAAAGAGGGAAGAAGGAAGGCAAAGAAACAATGAAATAAATTAGAATAGATCATTACACCTAGAAAAATATTTTGGGTATAGCTACTGGAAGATGGAACTGATTGGAAGAAAATGGATTAGAAGTCTACTGTGTTGTTGAGGGAATTCTACTACTGAAGATACCAAAAGACTAGACCAAAAAATATATAAATAAACAAATAAAAAGCAAACTTTGAGTATTTGATCCTTAAAACCCTTGCTTGGACCCTGCTGAGTGCACATACAGGAAGCAGATTGAAAAGGTGCATGGTCTCCAAGAAATGCTTTCTTACCAACACCTGTTTCAGATACGTCCAAGGAGGATAATGGGCAAGGAAAACCTCCTAGAAGGCAAAGGAAGGGAACACAGGGAACAATGGACAATGGAATTATCTGCAGTCAGCAGCTTCAGACTTTAAACACGGAACTGCCACCGCTGATGGAGCAGAGTGACTTCAAAATGTCTGATCAGCAGGATTTCATCATCACTGTGGACTGGTGACAGCTGTGTCTGACCCCATACCCTCCTCTGCTGATATTTGTTGAGTGTAGAGGGAGAAGAAAGATAAATTAACTTGTGAACCATTAGCCAATAGATCAAAAAGAACCATGCCTAGCCCTGATGGCAAAGGCTCCACAACGTACCACATTGGAATCCTGGTATTCTTGTAAGAGAGGGCAGTGTACTCTGTGTAGGAAGAAGGGTGAATATGAATATTTGGTCATCAGGAAGAAAGCTTTCAGCAGAGGTAGTTAACTGTCCACCAAAGTTAGTTATGGCTGGGAAGTTGACTATCATGGTGCCTTGAAAGCAAAAAGTTGGAGATAACAGAGGCTCCATCAGCCTGGGCCCTAAATAACTGCACAGAGCAGACCTCCCATCACCACTTTTGTTTTAAGTCACTGAAATTTTAGAGTTCCTTTAACAAAATACACTTGGATTACTAGAACAGTGTCTTAGCTGGTCTCCTTGAATTACATTCAAGCCACCTTTCAATTCATTTTTTAACCCAATAATCATTGCCTTTTAAAATGTATATCAGGTCGTGCTGCAACTTTACTTAAGGTCTTCTAGAAGGCACCTCAGTGTGCCTAGAAGAATATCCAGGCTCCTTGTCATGGTCCAGTCTCCTTGCCATGGTCCATAAAAGCCTACATGATCTGACCCCGCCGGTGCCTCAGATCCATCTCCCCCTCACTAGTTATCTTGCCTGGGATGCTCTTCCCCAGGCTCTGCTCACAGCAGGCCCATTTTGCTTCCTTCAGACTTCAGTTCACACATCTCCTTGCAGAGCCTGGCCCTGACCCTCATCCAAAGCAGCCTCATGTTGTCAATGCCTACGGATGCATACTCTATCATCACTCTCTGCTATTTTTTTTTATTCATAGCACATATAAGAATCTAAGATCACTGTGTATTTATTTTTGTTTATTTTATGTCTCCCTCAAGGAGAATGTGTATTGCATGAGAGCAGGAACTGCACCTTGTTCTCTGTCGTATCTTTCAGCCTCTAGAGCAGTGCCTGTAACAGAGAAGCTGCCCTGAAAATGGTTGCAGAACAAAGGGGTGAATGAATGAACACACACATGAATGAATGGCACACTTGGGAGGACCTGGTGAGGGCAGCACTCACTGGAGATAGCATGAGGGACAGCGATGAAGATGAAGGCTTTTCTGACCTCTACACCTTTTAGCTAAAGGCCTGGTGCTGACTTTCTTCATCCTTAGTGGACTCCATTGTAGCACAGATACGTTATAAATGACACTGACATTTGAAAAAAAGCACAAAAGTAAACTTTAGGAGAGGCTCATTGTCAAATAACAAGAAAAGAGGCATTTTCATTAAGGACTGGTGAAACGACCAAGGCAGATCAGTACAAAGACAAACAAACAAAAATCCAACAATGGATATCAGTTGCCCTTTTATCAGAAGTCTATCTGGTGTCTAGACCTGCAGGACCTACCTGAGACCACTGTGGTGGATTGGCTCTGGCTCATCATTGCTCCCTTATTCATACCCTCTCTGCCATGTGACTCTGCAGTCTTTCACCCAAGGGGAAGGCCCTTTAACATAGGGCTTGGCCATGTGATACTGACCCTGGCCAATAGATTGTTAGTAGAAATGACACAATCAGGGCCATGAAGTCTGTTTGTGCACTGGGGCATGTCCTCATGCATCTCTGCCATTGCCATGAGAAGGACGTGTGCGGGTTAGTCTGCTAGTCCCAGGAGGCTGAAAGGCATTTGGAACAGAGTCACCGCAGCCAAGCCCAGCCTAGATTAGCTCACCTGTAGCCCACCTACAGGAATGTAAGACAAAATAAATACTATCATATTAAGCCATGGCATTTGGGAATGTTTTTTCACACAGTGGTACTTGGCTGCTATAGCCCCCTATGCCGTGCCCTTTAAAATGGGCCTCCGAAGCTCTCACTGACCCACAGGACCCATCCTGATCCTCTGAGCAAGCCCATTTCACTCGGTGCTTCATTAGCCTCTGTTCAACCTTTCTGGCAGGTGGTTGATGCCTGTTGGTGACAAGTCTCCCTGTTTGTATCTGTTGCTTGTTCCCACATGTCTCAATCTATCCTCTAGCTGCCCTCTTCAACCATGATGCTGATTCCTTCTTGTTACTATGGTGTTGCCAAGTGCAGGGAAGCACACCACCCAGATCAGCCAAGGCCCCCTGTTTGAGCTCTCTGGGAATAAGACAGCAGCTCATTCTTCTGTTCTTATAGACACAAAGTGCTGGCCATAATGGGAGCCCACAGGTAACTGGGCTGTCCCCTTGAGGAGCCCAACTCCTGACGTGCAGCTACCACAACCAGCACGTTAACGGTGTCCGTCAAAACCTTTCTCTGGGACTGGATCAATCTAATGCTCACAAGAGGCAAAGTTTTGTAGGAATATTTATAAAGATAAAGAGACCCAATGGCCTTACTTTTAATTCTTTCTTCCCTCAAAGGACTTCAGATCATAAAATAAAAAATTTTGTTAGCAATTAAATTCCCTCCCATTTCTCTTTTCTTCTCTGCTGCTTCAAAGGGTTTCCGGCTTCTGCTTTGAGGTACCCTATCAAATCTGCACATGGCGGGCAGAAGGTGCAGTGTTCAAGGGAAGAGCAAGATGCAGATCGCACCACACACCCCTGAAATGTGCTTTAATCTCAGCTCTGGCCCTCGCTTTTAGTATTAACAAGATATTTTCAACCGTCGATCCCCAACTACCCATTGGCTTCCAGGCCCTTCTCCCTTGCTCCAAATCTGAACAGGCTGTCAATCAGCTAACTGCTCTTTTCTTTGAAGTTCCCCATATGCTATTTTTCCAGTTCTGTCCTATTTAGAAACCCTCAGGGTGTCCCCTTTGTCTTCAGATGAAAGTACAAACTTCCAGCAAGGCATTCAATGTCCTTCACAGCCCTTCACCAATTTTCTTCCTGCCCCTCTGATCATCACCTGTCATGTACACTACATTATAGATATTTTTCCATCTTTATAATGTTTCTTTGCCTCAAAGGGGTCCCTGAGCCCCCACAGATATCTGGGAGCATGACTGATGCATTTGGTTGTGTTCTTGTATTCCTGACACAGGTCATGACTTGAAGGAGAGCAGCTTAACAGAGTGGCCTGAACACAGGCTTTGGGGCCAGGCTGCTTGAGGTTCAAGACCTGCCTGCACTTCCCATTGTGTATATGACTGGGGACAATGA
Source organism: Mandrillus leucophaeus (assembly GCF_000951045.1). NCBI lineage: Eukaryota > Metazoa > Chordata > Mammalia > Primates > Cercopithecidae > Mandrillus > Mandrillus leucophaeus. The sequence goes on from NW_012103943.1 coordinate 1,186,157, forward strand.
TTCTTCATGTGCAAAATCTCAGTCTGATGCAGATCCAGCCATTCTCTTCCATGTGGTGACACAGGACCCCAGGCTGTATCTATCCCATGTCTCCTGCCACCTTGTGGCTTCAAGGCCTCCCTGATAACATCCAACCAGCAGATGGGGTTTGGAAGATGGAGTTAAGGAACAAGAAGGTGTACACATGAGGCACCCACAAAAGAGAAATGTGGGGCCTGATTGCCCTGAACTTACCTTGTGTGGCACAAGAGAATAGGTTGATTACAGTGCTCCTTCCATGTACAAGGAGAGGGAGCTTTTGTAAACTTTCAGCAAAGCAACTTATTAAAACCTAAAGAATCAATGAACTCGGTTTAAAGCCAGAATTTTGCAAGGCTGAATTTTTGTCACCCTCAGTGATTAATCTGCTGCTTACCACTTTGTCTTGTATTAGCTGTGTGCCTTTCAGTACATCCTATGGTCTCTCTGAGCTTCTGTTATACCATTTGTAATATGAGGAAAACAGCCCCTCCTAACAGGACTTTTGACTTTTGTGAGGCTTATAAAAGATAACAAACATGGAAGCGCTCAGGAGGCTACAAAGCAGATCATATATACACATAGAACTTATCCTCCCAGTTCAGCATGGCCTCAATTTCCATTATGTTAGTAGCAGGCCTTTGCAAACCAAATAGTCTGTGTGACTTCCCTTTCCTCGTTTCAACCCATTTTCTTTAAAAATCTGTCTTTCCTTTTCAGGAGATAGAGGCAGGTGGCACGCTGTGTAAACCGTGAAAGAGATTATGAAAATATCTGCAAATCTTGTGCAGTCTCCAAATATTCCAACATAAATATTTTCTGGAGGCTAGTCCAATTTCCTGGTCCAAGGTGAGCTTCAAGCTATGTGAGAGCAAATCTCCCAGAAATCTATCCCTTTGCGAGGGACTCAGTGAGTGAGATTCAGTCAGAAAGGGCTCAATTTAAAGTTCATTCCTCCCTTTCTGCAGTGAAAGTAAGCAACGATTGAGTTAGTTATCTTCTCCAGCCAGTCATTACAACCATGTCGTGTTTCCACACCTTTGTACATGCTGTTCTCTTTGCTGGTACTGCCGTTTCCCACTCTATCTAGTTGGTGATTCCTTATTAATCCTCTATGAAGGATGAGACTAAAATGTCTTCTCTAGAATGCCTTCCCTAATAGCTTTATGCTGAGAGTTTTCAACTTTGTCTTCCTTTGTCCATCATGATCACCATCACCACCCCATCATCATCACCATCACCACTACCATCATTATCATCATCACCATCATCATTAACATCACCATCACCACTACCATCATTATCATCATTACCATCACATCACCACCACCATCGCTACCACCATCGTTATCATCATCCTCATCACTATCATCATTAACAACACCATCACCACCACCATCATTATCATCACCATCATTACCACCATCATTATCAATCATTATCATCACCATCATCACCATCACCACCACCATCATTATACACATCACCACTATCATCATTACAATCACCATCACCACCACCATCATCATCATCACCACACTATCATCACCATCATCATCACCATCACCACTACCATCATTATCATCATTACCATCACCATTACCACCACCATCGCTACCACCATTGTTATCATCATCCTCATCACTATCATCTTTACCAACACCATCACCACCAGCATCATTATCATCACCATCATTACCACCATCATTATCAATCATTATCATCACCATCATCACTACCACCACCACCATTATACTCATCACCACTATCATCATTACAATCACCACCACCACCATCAGCATCATCATCACCACCACCACACTATCATCACCATCATCATCACCACTTCTTACGTTTACTGAGAGCTTAATATTGCTTAGGCACTGCTTAAACATTGTGCTCAATTCTCACACCAACCCCATGAGGAAACTGGGGGTAGTGAGATGAGGTGACAGCCCAGGTCACAAGACACATGACTACACATGGCAGAAGTGGCTAGGCAAGCCCAGGACAGTGTATCTGAAGGTTGTGCTCTTGGTCATTACCCTACAGCTTCCCTTCCACACTCATCTGCTCCTCCACTAGACCATGAGCTCCCCAAGAGCTGAGGTGGTGCCTTATTCGCCCCTGTGTTTCCAGCCTCCACTATGGGTCCACTACAGAGTAGATATATAGAAAATTTCTCTACATAAACATACAAATGGAAGGATAAATGAGAGCAAGCTCCTCTACAGCAGCTCTGAATAAAGAGCTCAAGCATATAGAAGCCAAATTTCTTGAAAGAATAAACAATATAAAGGTAAATGGGACCCTCCAAGTATTGGGCCCCTATCACTCTTCACAGATGATCCTGGCCCCGACTTCAGACCCAGGCCCATGTCAGCATCTTTCCTGGCCATCCTCCCCCTAATACTATATATTATATCCAGAGAAGAGAACAGTCTGGGGACTCTACTGCATACCAAGGGCATTTAAGGTGCCCTCCCTCCCTCCCAGCCAAGGTGCTACTGATAAGTCTGGGACCTGGTGCGTTCAAGGTGATCCCAGGAAAACCCATCACCTCTGATATCTCTAAAGTCCTTGCTCTGATCATCTCCAGTTTTCCTGAGTTTCAGTCCACAACCCTGCTATCTAAGTAACTACCAATGACTGAGAGCCTTCTAACTGCCAGACTCTACTCTGGGGGCTTGTTTTTTATGCATAGTCTCCAGTGATTATTACACTCTCTGTAGTTAGGGACATGTCCCATTTCATAGCTGAGAAAACCAAGGCTCAGAGAGGTGACATGGCTTGTCTCATCTCATACATCTGGTAAGGAGAGGAATCAAGACTCTGGCCTGGGCCTTTCTGACTTCAAAACTCAAGATCTTTATGATATCTCAGAGTCTCTCCTTCACATTCCTAGACTGTTGTCTGGGACTGTGGTGCAAGTTTAACTCTCGCCAGTCTCCTGGGGTTGCCCAATGCTCCAGGACAACCAGTTATGTATGGCCACCTCTCCAGGCAGTGGACATCCCATCTGGCCAACGCTGCCCACAACTCACAGTCAGCCCTGCTGGGTCTCTACTGCTAGGCCATAAGCTGCATGGAGGCTCGGTCTGCATTCAGGCTCTGTGTGCTGTGCCCTGGAGTCCAGGGTTTTTTCTGCCCATCCATTCTTGCCATCCCCAGAGCCAGGCCTGACAGCTGCCCTGGCTCCCCTATTCTGCCATCCCCAGCCAGCCAGAGCAATGCCAAACTGTGCAGCCAAAGCAACCCCTTTGGAGCTCACCCTCCGACTCCTGCAGGGGCAGCCAGAGAAATCCCTGGCCCAGAATATGCCCTTCCTCAGCAATTTGCAAGAAGGCCTTTTGCAATGTACATCTTCAGCGCCTCTGAAGCAAATGGGAATGGATGGGCTCACTGAGCAGAAAATGCCAGAAGGCATTCCAGATCTCAGAACCCCAAACACAGGCCTTCTGTGAGGGGACTGAACAGACAGGCAATGCTGGGGGGAAACTCTAGCCCCATGGCAGGATACACAAGCTCAAAGAACTATTTATAAATGCTACAGTGTTTCTTTTCAAGGCAGCTACCCAGTGTGAATCAGAATAGGGCAATGGTTCAAGAAGTCATTTAGCCACATCCTAATCATCCTCATCTGGCTGGCTCCATGGCTTTCATTCAACATGCAGTAACTGCTGTTGAGCACCTACTATGTGCTGGGCACAATGCAAGGCGTCAGGGATACAACAGGGATACACCGTCAGGGATACAACAATGAATGGCACTGACAAAATCAAACTCTGTTATCATGGGGCTGATGGTCTGGCTGTAGGGGAGGTTGCTAATAACTAAGTTGGCAAAGAAACAAATGTACAATTATGGGTTAGAAAGATGTAATGGTGCCAGTGCAGAAAAGAATGAGAGTATAAGGTAAGTTAACAGGAAGGGATTTTCCCTGGGCAGGGTGGCAAAGAAATGTTTCTCAGAAGAGGTTTAAAGGCAGACCTGAAGGATGTGGAGCCTGCTATAGTGGGTGCACAGGGCACAGGCCTAGAGGCAAGAAGAGCGTGGTATGGCCAAGAAATGAAAACAGGTGCCTGGAGGAGAGTGCCAGGGAAGGGGATGGTCAGCTGGCACAAGATAAAGGTGGCAAGGCCAGTAGGACAAGTCAGGACATGGGCTGGGTGGGCTGTGAAAGGACTTTGGACTTTTGTCTTAACAATGAATTGGAGGGTATTTCAGGCAGAGGAATGACGCGATTCATTTTACTTTGTTTTCTTAAAGATCTCTCTAGCTGCTGGTGGGCTGGAGGGAAACAAGAGTGAAATCTGGGAGGCCACTTAGGAGGCTCCTGTGGTGCCCCAGGAGAGAGGAATGGCAGTCTAGATGAAGTACAGGCGGCAGTAAAGATGGAGAGAGGGGAGTGTATTCAAGAGAGTTTTAGGAGGCAGAAGAAATGGGCATCAGTGATGGATGAGTTCTGGGGGCTAAAAAGAGGAAGACATCTAAAATGACACAACTGGGTGACTTTAGTGCTATTTCCCATGAGGGAGAAGGCTAGAGGGAAAAACAGGTTGGAAGGAAAGGAGCTGGGGGAGGGGCTCTGGAGTTCCATTCGGGACATGTATGTGGGAGGCATCCTGGTAGAGACAGCTAGTGAGCAGTCAGAAATGGTCAACAGCTCAGGGGAGAGGTTCGGATTGAAGATCCAACTTTGGGAGTTATCAGCTTAACATGTTATTTTAAGCCTTGGAACTGAGTGATGTTTTCTAGGGCAATTACGTAGAAAGTTCAAAGAACTCAGGACCAAGCCCCAAGAAAATCCAACATTTAGAAGTGAGGCAGGTTGCTTTGCCTCTTTGGACCTCATAGTTCCCATCTGTAAAATGGGCTGATAATCATATCTGCCTTGCAGAAGGATCACAAGTCGTAAAGCACCCAGTAATGCTGGACCCCTGGCCTTCGTCTAGTTGGGCACATTGGCTTAAGAATTTAGGTTTGAGGTTTTGGCCTCATCTCTCACTTTTGTGTGATTTGAAGCTATAGCATCTGTGTGTTACAAAGCACTTTTCCAGCTGTTTTCTCTTTCCCACTTCCTAACACACATGAGCACACTTATCATGAATGCTTTCTTCTGACACGGCCAGGGTGTTTAACATCTTTCAGTGTGTAGGACAGTTTCTCATGCCGATCACATGTCCTCCTACCTCCCTGGCTGCTCCTTCTCGGTCTCATTGCTGTCTACTTCTCCCCTTCCAGTCCCTCGAAGGTTATGTGGAGTGCCTCGGGGATCTCTTCTGGACCCGGCCACTGAGCACACGCTGTTTCTAGTCATTTCATTCATCTCCATACCTTTAAATGCTACCTGGTACCAAGGACCAAGCACTCAGAGTTCTCTAGTTCCAGCTCTGGCCTCTCCGTAGAACTGCAGCCCACCTGTTGGTCATCACCATAATAATGTCCGGTGGAAAATTAAAATTTAACACAGTCTCAAACTACCTTTCCTCCAGCCTTCCACCATCTAGCTTTTAGGTCTCAACATATATCTAACTGCTCATGTCAAAAGTCAAAGTGTTAGTGGGATAAAACAATATTCTGTTGTGTATGTGTTTACATATGGGATGTCATTCGGCCATAAAAAGAATGGAATCCTGTCATTGCAGCAATACAGATGAGCCTGGAGGACATTATGTTAAGTAAACTAAGCCAGGCACAGAAAGATAAATATTGCATGTTCTCATTCATATTTGGGAGCTAAAGAAGTTGATCTCATAGAGCTAGATAATGAAATAGTGGTTACCAGAAACTGAGAAGGGTAGGGTGGGGGTGATGTAGAGAGGTTTGTTAATGGGTGCAAAAAGGCAGATAGGAGGAATAAGTTCTCGTGTTCTATTGCACAGTGTGGTCACTATGGCTGTCAATAATTTATTGCATATTTCAAAAGAGCAAGAAGAGAAGATTTTGAATACTCTCCACACAAAGAAAAAAAATAAAATCTTGAGGTGATGGACGTTTTGATTTGATCATTACACACTGTGTGCATGTATCAAAATATCCCATAAACATGTACAATTATGTATCAGTTTGAAAATCTGTTCTATCCATGTATTAACTTTTATTCCACTTTCTTCATGCTCCACATTGAATCTATCAGCATGCCCCATCACTCCTGTCTGTAAAACATGCCCCTAATGTATCCAGTTCCCTCTATATTCACTGCCACCTTGCTAGTCTGAGCTTCATCTCCATATTCCTTATTGTATGTCCAGCCCTATGTCAGCTGGCTCCTACCTCTCTCTCCCTCTGACCATGACCGGGGCCAGCTCCCCAGGGCTTACTGTGCTGGTCACACTGCCCTCCCTTCTGTTCCTCACACACTCTTGCATTGATACTGCTGCATGATATCTCTGCCTAGTTGGCCTTTCTGCCTGGGACAGCCTTGTCCCTGGTCTTTGCAGGGCTGGGTAATTTATTTTTACAAAGGGTTATTTGGCTCACGATTGGGATGGCTGGATGGTTGAAGATGGTGCATCTGCTTCTGGTGAAAGCCTCAGGCTGCTTCACCATGGTGGAAGGTGAAGGGGAGTTGGAGTATGCAGAAATCACATGGCAAGAGAAGAGCCAATGCCATAGAGAGGGGAGAAGTGTCAGGCTCTTTTAACAACCTGCTCTCACGGGAACTAACAGAGTGAAAACTCACTCATCCTGAGGGAGGGCACTAATCCATTCATGAGGGATCCACCCCTACTACCAAAACACTTCCCATCAGACCCCATCTCCAACACTGCACATCGCATTTCAACATGGGATTTGAAGGGCATGAACATCTAAACCATAGCAAGTGCTTACCATATGTCCAGCATTTCACAAGCATCATAGCATTTAATCCTTACAGTCATTCTAACATTATCCCCAGTTGACAGGTGAGGAAACTGAGGCACAAAGAGATTAAGTCTGAAGTCAGAGATCTAAATGAGTGGTGGACATGGAATTCAAATCCAGGTTTTTCAGACTCCAGAGTCCATGTTCCTACCTTTTCAGATCTTCCGCCTGTCTCAGAAGGTAGGCAGAGCAGAACGGAGGTCATCCCCGAATTCAGTAGGCAGAATGGTAGGCATCTCTTCTTATCTCCTCCCTTTCTTTCTTTCTTCTCTTCCTTTCTCCCCTTTTCCTCTTGCTGTCATTAATAATGAAATCTTCAGCTTGTCAAAGGAGAAACCCAGATTGGAAGACAAAGAAAGAGTAAAAGCAGACCATTCATGGTGGCTCATGCATTTAATCCCAGCACTTTGGGAGGCCGAGGCAGGTGGATCAATCACTTGAGGTCAGGAGTTCGACAGCAGCCTGGCCAACATGGAGAAACCCTGACTCTACTAAAAATACAAAATTAGGGGCTGGGCATGGTGGCACACAGCTGTAATCCCGCCTACTTGAGAGGCTGTGGCAGGAGAATCACTTGAACCCAGGAGGTGGAGGTTGCAGTGAGCCGAGATCATGCCACTGCACTCCAGCCTGAGTGACAGAATGAGACTCTGTCTCAA
>NW_012103943.1:1195130-1198387 GCF_000951045.1 Mandrillus leucophaeus
TAAATAAATAAATAAATAAATAAATAAATGTGAAGTGCTGGGCAAAGATGACCAATCTCCTATTGACTCAACCAAAGCTTATTTATACCAAAGCTTATCCAAGTACCCTCTAATATGCTGCTTTTCCTGAGCCTTGCAACGAGCTCACAATATGAAGCTTGCCTCATAAATGATATTTTGAAGACAACATTGAAAGTGTAGTTACAAAATCCAGTGGAGTGGTGGGAGCACCTTTCAAAATTTGACCTGGAAATCCTCCTCTCCCAGGCAATAAGCCACTAGGCCTCATTCTCCCAATTTCTTACACATCTTTCTTATATCAGTTCCTCCTCTCTATACCCACTGCTCCTTCCTTGAACTGACCTTCCCACTTTCCCCAAGACTGTTGCACGAGTCACTGTTCTTCCTGCCCACATCTCAGCCTCCTCACGCTCCAGAGGGTCCTGTCTGAAACACAAGCGTGTACGTGTAACCCTTTGCTTAAAATCTTCCAATGGTTCCCCTGGCATCTGAAGCCCTGCTTCATATATCCTTTCAGTTTTATCTCCCATCCCCTCTTCTCAACCACACATAGAAACACACATGAGCAGGTTGTCACTCTGTATAATGGTGAGATCAGATATGGCTTGCTCCCTGCCTATGCTGAGAACTCCTGGAGGGCAGGGGCTCTACTGGTGTCATTTTTCAGGCCCTCCACAGTGCTTGACACAGGAGAGTGCAAAGGAAATGTAATAAGTTTTTGCAGGTATGACTTTCAATCTACAAATTTAGATGTACAATGAAATCAATTTATTTTTAACTGAAGTTTGATTCATGCATTTATTCCACCAGAAGGTAGAAACTAAAACTCAGTCCGTAAGATCAGTAAGGTCCACACCCCCATCTCTGGCGTTACATCTATCCTGGGGCAGGGGATGCTGCTTCACGGTGCATGGCGTTGTAGGAAGGGAAGTCTGGTCCTTGATGCCTCCCTCTCCTCAAGTGTGTGTCCACTGAGATGTTCACATTCCCAGCTGGTTTTTAGCACCAGGAACCATCAGTGCTTTCCTCATCCTGACCATCAACCCCCCCAGGCCTCTGGCCAAATCTCATATCTTATGGCATTCTAGAGGAATCTTGCCATTCTTCATGAATCCTGACGAATCTGCCAGTGAATATACCCTATCTCCATGCCACCGTAAGCCATAAGGAGAATCATCCAGCTGCTCCTTTCACCACACTGGGGCAAGTGGGAGCTCTCTGAGACTGATTCAGACCAATTTCCCTAGATGCATTCCAAAGTCATTTCTAATACAGAGTTCCTATCCCCCATGTAATGTTGACCAATTGAGAACTCTGTGGGGCATGCAGTGTCCCAGGCTTCACCCAAGAAATGAGAGTCAATTTCCCTCTGCTGTTGACTCTTTCACCCTTTTAGAGTCTATCGCCTCCATTCCTCCTAGGGACCACACGTGGGTTGTGAAGTGGAGACACAGCACAGAGCCCCTTCTCAGGGACACACTGATGTCGGGGTTTTCTTGTTTCCCCTCTTATCCCTCCTTCTTGAGTGGGAGACTCTTTCAGGTCTGGGCAGGCACATAATTTTTCAAAACTACTGTCTATGAAAGAAGTCAGCAGACTTTTTCTCTAAGGGGCCAGGTAGCGAATGCTTTCAGTTCTGTGGGCCATCTGATCTTTACTGTTGTGGCTACTCAACTCTGCCAACATGGCATGAAAGTAGCCATAGAAAACACATGAATAATGAGTGTGGCTGTGTGTTAATAAAAAAGGTTGTGGGCCAGATTTGGCCTGTAGATTTGGGTCCATTTGGCTGACGCTGGTCTATATATAAAAGTAATCCCAGTTATTGAGTGCTTGAACTTTGAGAGCTTAAAGGAGAGGTTCTTGCAACCAAAAATATCAAATAAACGACCTTTTTGTTCTCCCATGCTCAGCTGCAATCGTCCTTCCCTTAGGCAGGTAGCTTAAGAGGCCCTAGTTTAGATGCGCTCAGTTTCCTCAGGTGGCATTTGGACATAGAGTGGGAGGAGACATTGGGGTTGTCACAATGACAGGGATGGGGTGTTGTTAGCGTATTAGTCTGTTTTCACGCTGCTGACAAAGACATACCCGAGACTGGGCAATTTACAAAAGAAAAAGGTTTAATTGGACTTACGGTTCCACGTGGCTGGGGAAGCCTCACAATCATGGTGGAAGGCAGGGAGGAACAAGTTGCATCTTACATGGATGGCAGCAGGCAAAGAGAGAGAGCTTGTGCAGGGGAACTCCTCTTTATAAAACCATCAGATCTTATGAGACTTATTCACTATCACCAGAACAACACGGGAAAGACTTGCCCCCATGATTCAGTTACCTCTCACTGGCTCCCTCCCACCACATGTGGGAATTCAAGATGAAACTTGGGTGGGGACAGAGCCAAACCATTTTAGTTAGCTTTTAGTAACCAGAGGCCACGGTGTTTAACATCTTGCAGTGTGTAGGACAGTCCCCCATACCAAAAACTCGTCATTCCGCAAAGGCCAGTAGGGCCCCAGTGGGGAGCCCTTCCCTAGTACTGTCCAGAAAAGGACGAGAAGGAAGATAACAGGCAACCAGCATTGGCGGGTGGGGTACACATTGGTAATACAGTAAAGTACAATCCCACAGCAGAATCAACCCCGGGCAGCTCTCCAGGGACCTGCTGGTCTTTTCCTCTTGTGTTCTCAGGGGTGTCTTACCCTGGGTCACCAGTAAGAGTGTTTGAAGTCCCCAGGGCTTCTGAAGCATTTTCTCAGGATGATGGAGGGTATCCCCTCCAACTCACCCTCTGTCAAGTACGGCCCCTGGCTGTCCTTTGTCCTATAAATCCACTTCCACCTCTCAAGCTAAGGGCACTTTTTCCAATGGTTGTAAAGGAAGTTAAAGTTAAAATCCATTAGCTGTGTATGGCAGTAAGAAAATAAATCTTGTCTTCATTCCAACCCATGCTTTACTAGTGATTCATTCAGACTATAACACGATTTATTAGTAAAATTCTCTTGTTCCCTGGCTCAAGTGAAGCTGTCCAATGTCCCTTTGGAACAGGGGGAGGAAGAAACCCAGAGAGCTCACCAGCCCCAGCCCCCTGCATCTGGACAGAGTGTTCACCTGCTAAGGCAGTGCCTCCACCCCATCTGCAGCACCGATGTCAACCTGGCCCAAGGCTTTCTTGCATGTGATTGTCCCACAGGTAGGTCCATGTCCCAGGGCTTTCCTGAGACTCTCCGGGCCAGGGCCAG
>NW_012103943.1:1201012-1203743 GCF_000951045.1 Mandrillus leucophaeus
AAAAAGTACTTGCTCATTGTTAGAATAGTGCAAAAGGTATATCATTTTAAGGAACCATCAAAATAAGTCATTCTTGTGTCGAATTTTGAGTATTAAGTAGAAGTTAGCTGGGAAAAGATAGTGGAAAGAAGACTGCATTCTATTGAAGAAGGCACGGAGTGAACAAGGCATACAGCAAGAAAGAGGATGGTGTTTAGAGAAGGAGCAATTGGCCAATGGATTGTTCCTGATGCACACTATGTGATGTGAAGAGGGAAGTGGCGAGTGTGAGGTGAGGGAGTCTGGAGGGGGTGGAGCAGATTGCACAGGGCTTCTAAGCCATGCTAAAGAGCATAGACTACATCCTGTGGACAATGGAGAACCATGGAAAGGTTTAAGGTGGTGGTTCTCAACCGGGGACAATTCCCCTTCCACCCCTGGGACATTTGTCAGTGTCTGGAGACAAATTTAGTTCTCACAAATGGGGTTGGTGTTTTACTGGTATCTATTAATAGTAGGTAGGGGCCAGGCATGTTGCAAAACTTCCTACAATGCAAAGGACAACCTTCCTACAGCAAAAAATTTCCAGTTCAAAATGTCAATAGTTTGAGAAACCTGGTTAGCGTAAGAAGTCACCCTATCAGATCACTTGATGTCGGTGATAGGACCTCCTAATTCAATCTAAAGCCCCTTGACTCCTGGGGAGAACAGCAGTCTTGTGAAACCTGTTTGTTGGAACTGGAGCTTTCATCCACCTCTCACTGCCCAGCCCTTGGAACAGTGTAAAGAGGGGATGAACTGGGGTATCTCACAGACTGGGTTTAAGGTTTACCTCTCCTCAGTCACAATGGTCACCTGGAGCAGCATATTTACCACCTCCCTAAAGCACAGCATCCCATGTTTAAGTGAGGGTGGGAACATCCATTCCACTGAGCTCTCCTGGACAATGTTATTCTAAAGAGAGTGAGAAACACGAGGCCACATTTATGTCCCTTTTTGCTTTAGAAACCAAGAGGCTCGAAGTTCCATTAGAATTTAATAATTGAAAGGCCCTGTGACATGAATATCTGTGCATCCATTTTCTCCTTAACCTTGAACTCTTACGGTGGTTCAGAATATAATGAACGTAATTTACATTTATTTGCTGGAGATTTTTAAAAATCAACTTTACTAAGGTAACTTTGCACCAAATAAAATGCTTGCCCTTCAAGTGTACAAACTGACAAATACATAGACCCCATGTGTTCATCCCCATAATCAAGCTAGAGAGCATTTTCCTCCCCTCAGAAAGTTCCCCATGCCCCTTTGCAGTTCAGCCCCCATTGCCCTGCAGCCCCAGGCAGCCACTGATCTGCTCCCTGTCAGTACAGATTATCTTGCACTGGAGACGTACAGCATGTGCTTCTTTGTGCCTGACTTCCTTTGCTCGGCACAGTGTTTCTGAGATTCAGCCACGTGGCTGTGTCTGTCGATAGTTCATCGCTTTCCACTGCTGAGTGGTATTCATTCTATCACAGTTTGTTTATCTCATTACCTATTGATGGACGTTTGGCTTGTTTGCTTTTTTGTTGTTTTTGTTATCCTAAATTAAACTGCTACAAGCATTCCTTAGTTGATTAAAAGACTTCAACAGTTTCCCATTATACTTGGAAATGAATTTAAATTCCCTTCTGTATCCTCTCAAGTCCCCTCTGTGATCTAGATTCTGCCCACCTGTCTGGCCTCGTCTCCTCCACACTCCTCTTTGCTCACAGCTCTCCATCCATCCCAGCTTCTTTCTGTTTCTCAAATAAACCAGAATTGTGGAAGAGACACCATCACCTCTCACCATAATCCTGCTGGCTCCAAACCAGCTGAGGGCAACTGGCTGCCTGCCTGGGATGTGCATTAACCTTCTGGAATCATTAAATCAAACTGATACTTGAATCCTAATCTCTAGTGAAGCATTTTATTTATTTTAATCCCCTAAGCACTTTAGCTTGACTTTTCCTCTGGGCCTGCCATTCTGGGAGAGCTCAGAACGCCCACCCTGATCCTTTCTGATTGAAATCCCCCAAAGGCCAAGGGGTTGGGTGTTTCTAATGATCCGCTCAGCCATGTGGCAAGTCATCTCTAAACCCCATAGTGATTGCCTCCAGCATTAACACTAGAAAAACCAAGTTCTCAGTCTTAGATTTCAGTCTTAAACTTTTCTTGAGCACCGGCACTTCACTTAGCAATTTCACCCTGTTACCTAATTTAATCCTCAGCAAAGTCCTGTAAGATAAGATGTCTTCTTTTCTGGAGGGGATGTGGAATATCTGCACTATGTGGTGTGCTGGGCCAGAAATTTCCATATGACAATCTGCTCTTGTTTTTCATTTTGAAATGTTTATCTTAGAAATCCCAAATGTGCCTTCTGGTTTCCAGTAATGTCAAGCTAAATTATTTGGATCTACCCTCCCACTGAAAACCATGAAAAATATTGCGTAATGTCTAAAAAAAACACACACTTCCTTTACAGTATTGATGAGCTGAAGAGGCAACGAGGTTGTCTTTTCTTGCTGGCTAAGTGTAACAAGACAAGTAGGGGAATTTAAAAGCACCCAACTCATGTGTCTTTTCTACACATTTAAAATCCTGTAAAGTGACTGTGAAGGGCAAGGGTCAGAAACCAAGGACAAAAGTGAGAATACTTAGAGGACACCCACATTGAAATACATCCCCAAAAGTCTATCCTCAGATAAAGAAAACCAGATTTAAACTCATAGTT
>NW_012103943.1:1203793-1212169 GCF_000951045.1 Mandrillus leucophaeus
GAGATTTTTAAAAATCAACTTTACTAAGGTAACTTTGCACCAAATAAAATGCTTGCCCTTCAAGTGTACAAACTGACAAATACATAGACCCCATGTGTTCATCCCCATAATCAAGCTAGAGAGCATTTTCCTCCCCTCAGAAAGTTCCCCATGCCCCTTTGCAGTTCAGCCCCCATTGCCGTGCAGCCCCAGGCAGCCACTGATCTGCTCCCTGTCAGTACAGATTATCTTGCACTGGAGACGTACAGCATGTGCTTCTTTGTGCCTGACTTCCTTTGCTCGGCACAGTGTTTCTGAGATTCAGCCACGTGGCTGTGTCTGTCGATAGTTCATCGCTTTCCACTGCTGAGTGGTATTCATTCTATCACAGTTTGTTTATCTCATTACCTATTGATGGACGTTTGGCTTGTTTGCTTTTTTGTTGTTTTTGTTATCCTAAATTAAACTGCTACAAGCATTCCTTAGTTGATTAAAAGACTTCAACAGTTTCCCATTATACTTGGAAATGAATTTAAATTCCCTTCTGTATCCTCTCAAGTCCCCTCTGTGATCTAGATTCTGCCCACCTGTCTGGCCTCGTCTCCTCCACACTCCTCTTTGCTCACAGCTCTCCATCCATCCCAGCTTCTTTCTGTTTCTCAAATAAACCAGAATTGTGGAAGAGACACCATCACCTCTCACCATAATCCTGCTGGCTCCAAACCAGCTGAGGGCAACTGGCTGCCTGCCTGGGATGTGCATTAACCTTCTGGAATCATTAAATCAAACTGATACTTGAATCCTAATCTCTAGTGAAGCATTTTATTTATTTTAATCCCCTAAGCACTTCAGCTTGACTTTTCCTCTGGGCCTGCCATTCTGGGAGAGCTCAGAACGCCCACCCTGATCCTTTCTGATTGAAATCCCCCAAAGGCCAAGGGGTTGGGTGTTTCTAATGATCCGCTCAGCCATGTGGCAAGTCATCTCTAAACCCCATAGTGATTGCCTCCAGCATTAACACTAGAAAAACCAAGTTCTCAGTCTTAGATTTCAGTCTTAAACTTTTCTTGAGCACCGGCACTTCACTTAGCAATTTCACCCTGTTACCTAATTTAATCCTCAGCAAAGTCCTGTAAGATAAGATGTCTTCTTTTCTGGAGGGGATGTGGAATATCTGCACTATGTGGTGTGCTGGGCCAGAAATTTCCATATGACAATCTGCTCTTGTTTTTCATTTTGAAATGTTTATCTTAGAAATCCCAAATGTGCCTTCTGGTTTCCAGTAATGTCAAGCTAAATTATTTGGATCTACCCTCCCACTGAAAACCATGAAAAATATTGCGTAATGTCTAAAAAAAACACACACTTCCTTTACAGTATTGATGAGCTGAAGAGGCAACGAGGTTGTCTTTTCTTGCTGGCTAAGTGTAACAAGACAAGTAGGGGAATTTAAAAGCACCCAACTCATGTGTCTTTTCTACACATTTAAAATCCTGTAAAGTGACTGTGAAGGGCAAAGGTCAGAAACCAAGGACAAAAGTGAGAATACTTAGAGGACACCCACATTGAAATACATCCCCAAAAGTCTATCCTCAGATAAAGAAAACCAGATCTAAACTCATAGTTCTTCACTGAGGTAGAACTCAGAGAAAACCACTTTGGCACTGAACAAAGCAGGAGGAAAGGAAATAAAAGGGGAGAAATCCTGAGAAACTGTGGTTGTCAACCAGCTTACTAATGAATTTGTATCCTAGGAAGGCATAACCTGGGTGGGCCTAGGAACTGTAAAGCTGCGAATTTGGCATGAGGTGGCCCTTACTGGTAGTGCCTCAAGGACCTAGAAGAAGCAGCGAGGGCCAAAGACCTCTGGTGAGGGGTAAGTCCCTCCTATGTCACAGGAACTGTCTACAATTAATTGTTCAAGGGCAAGAGCAACAAGCCATGAAAAACAACCAGGCATACAAGGAAACAAAATCTATGATTGAGAACTAAGAGACAGTGGAAACAGACCTGCACAGACTTTATATTTTAAAGCAACTATGCTTACAAAGTTTAATGAAATAAATGGCAAACTTAAAAATAACTGAAGGGAACAAAAAGCAATAAAAATGACATAGCCGATGTAAAAATATATATAGCTTCTACAAGTAAAAAATATAGTAACTGGAAATTAATGCTGGGCATTTTAGCAGCAGATTGGACACAGCAAAAAAAAATTAGAGAGTAAATTATCTGGAAATCAGCATAGAAAATAAAAATAGATAATACAGAACAGAGGGTAATAAGTAAGTATAATATATTGAGAAGTTCTAGCATACATTTATTCAGAAGTCCAGAAGAAGAGAAATAGAAACAATACGTAAAGAAATAATGGCTGGGAATTGCCTATAACTGATAAAATTCACCTGTGCACAGATTTGAGAAACCCAACAAATCCTAGGCAAAATATATTAAAAGGAAATCTACACCTGAACATTTTCCAAAGAGTCAAAATAGAAAACTTAAAAGCAGCCAAATGATTTCTAAGGAGAAATAGGTATACTTACAGAAGACATCTCAACAGCAAAAATAGAAACAAAAAATCATATTTTAAATGTGCTGGAAGAAAATAATTGCCAGTCTGGAATTCTAAGGTCAGAAAATATAAAAATATAGAGAAAAAGACAGACAGAAACTGGGAATTGGTCACCATCAGAACTTCAGTGAAGACAATTCCAAAGGATTCGCTGTTCAGGTATAAAGTGACCCCAGATGGAAGGTCTAAGATGCAAGAAAGAACTGAAGAACAAGAAAAGTGTTATATATATAGGCAAATGAAAATTAACAACAATTACATAAAATAGTTGTAAAAATGTCTAAGGGTGTTAACATTTAAAAGTTAGAATTAAAATATCAAACTACAATAGCAGTTACATCAGGAGGTG
The DNA here is from genome assembly GCF_000951045.1 of Mandrillus leucophaeus. NCBI lineage: Eukaryota > Metazoa > Chordata > Mammalia > Primates > Cercopithecidae > Mandrillus > Mandrillus leucophaeus. The sequence goes on from NW_012103943.1 coordinate 1,206,697, forward strand.
GATAATTAGAGTTAATGCTAAGGTTTTCGTATTAATTAGGGAAAGAGTAAAGGTTTTGATTAATTTCTACTTGGATAAGTTAATTATACATGTAGTATTTTTTCAAGTAAACACCAAAGATTAAAAATAGTGTATTACTTCCAAACTTATGGGGAGACCCAAAAATAAAGTTAAAAAGAAAGACATACAGAAAGAGAACCAGAGGGAAATAGAAATTCCAAAGTAAGAGAGTATAAGACATCCACGGAGCTGTATTTCACAGACTCTAAGAGGAATTAATTCTAAGAAGCATTATCATTTTATCCATCTTTAATAAAGAACAATGCACTGGCATTAAAATTGTTACAATGCTTTCTTAACTCTTGGAATTTTTATTCTATAATAATGAAATAACTTTTTCAGATTTTTAAAAACCATGCACCACTGTTGTGCAGACAGAAGAAGAACATCACAAGGGAAATCAATGGGTTACGACATTTCTAAAACTTTCACATTTGGAACCTACCTTTTCTAAATATTTTCTTTTTTCTGACTTAGACTTGTAGATGTCTGTGTTTATCCACACAATAACAAATTCTGCATCACTAAGAGCTTGGATGACACAGAATTTTATAAAAGAGGGCTGTACTTTGTCACAGAGATTTTCTCCAAAGCTGCTAACTACCACTGTGTAGATGTTAATATACATGCTCAGGCAATGGCAGTGTGAACTCCGAATATCTGAGACAGGTCTCAGTTAATTTAGAAAGTTTATTTTGCCAAGGTTGAGGATGCACACCCATGACACAGTCTCAGGAGGTCCTGATAACATGTGCCCAAGGTGGTCAGAACAGAGTTTGGTTTTATCCATTTTATACATTTTAGGGAGTCACGAGACATCAATCAACATATATAAGATGAACTTTGGTTCAGTCTGGAAAGGTGGGACAACTCAAAGCAAAAGCGGGACAACCCAAAGCAAAGAGGGGGCTTCCAGGTAATAGGTAGATAAGAGACAAATGGTTGCCTTCTTTCATGTTTCTGATGAGCCTCTTCAAAGGAGGCAATCAGATGTGCATTTATCTCAGTGAGCAGAGGGGTCACTTTGAAAGAATGGGAGACAAGTTTGCCCTAAGCAGCTCCCAACTAGACTTTTCCCTTTATCTTAGTGATTTGGGAGCCCCAAGATTTATTTTCTTTTCACAACAGCTACATCATAGCACCATTTGGCCAACAGCGAGTGCATGCTAACTTCAGAGATGTCAAGAGGTCAAAGTGATGGGCTTCTCAAAACCAATGAATTATGATATAGCATTAATTCTATTAAAGGCAAATAGACTAAATCATTCAGACAAAAGACAAAAGATTGTTAATTTAAATACATATCTTTTCTTTAAAACCCACAAAATCTATCTCTATGTTATTTATGAGCTACACATAGTCAATTCTCATTATTCACAGTTGTTGCATAACAGAAAGTCATCATGAGCCCTGAATTAGCAAATACTGAACCACTGCTTCCAGGGGAAATTGTACCTATTTATATTATCTCATGTAAATCATCATTTTAAATCTTCAAAATTCATTCTGATAGAACCTATTTTACTTTTCACAAAAGAGAAAACAAGGTTCAGAAATGTGTGGCTTGCCTGAGGCTGCCCCACTAACAGGTGCCAGAATTGGGATTAAAACCTAATCCAACTGGTCCCAGAGCCAGAACTTGCACTCTACTGTCCCTAGCCCCTACCGTCTCCATTTCTCCATCCTCTGGTTATGTCTGTGTGAAACTGCCGAAAACAAGAACGCTAAGAGTATCGCCTTATTGGACTTCAGCTAGGAGCATGCACATCAAGTGACTCAAATTTTTAGCTGCTTTGAACATGCCCACAAATGGCCATGACAGTGCCACAAGCATTGATGTTGAGGTTACAAATAAGTTTTAGCAGGTAGGTTAATTTGCAAATATGGAATCTACAAATAATGAGGATCAACTGTACTTCTAAAACAGGAAGGTTGAAAGCAAATGGGTTTATAAACCATGCATACTAACCAAAGGAAATCTGCTGTAGGTTTTTATTATGAGCTAAGTGGACTTTAAAGCAAAACGCATCACTAAAGAAGGAAGTCTTTTAATACTGATCAAAGATTCATCAGTTTGTCAAGAAGATATACCAATTTTAAATTTTGTAAACTCTTAGTAACACAGCCTTAAAATATATAAAGCAAATATTTATAGACCTAAAAAGTAAAATAGACATAACTGTAGCCACAGGGGAAGACTTTAACAGGCCTTTAAATAAAAAAAAAAAAAAAGACAGGGTCTCACTCTTCCCCAGGCTGAAGTGCAGTAGCATTAGCATAGCTCACTGCAGCCTCAATCTCCCAGTCTCAAGCGATCCTTTCACCTCAGCCTCCCGCGTGGCTGTGACTACAGGCATGTGCTACCCCCCATACCTGGCTAATTTTAATAAATTTTTTGTAGAGACAAAGTCTCACTATGTTGCCCAGGCTTGGGCCTCTTTATGTAATGACAGGACAACGCACAAAAATGGAATAAAGTTACAGAAGATTTGAACAGCATATATAGTATTAGGACAATTAGATAAAAGAAAGAAAGAAGAAAAATTTGCATTGTGAACTAAAATGAATTTTAACCCATTGATTTCACTTATAATGGGATGAAGGCGAAACCATGAAGCCTGTAAAAGAGAATAATCATGATCATTTTCATGATCAAATCATGACAATGATTTGGTTTCTGGTTAAGAAATCTATCACCAACTAATCATAAAGAGAAACAGAAAAACTAAACTCCATTAAGCTAAAGACTCCCGACTATTTAAATTCACTAAATTTCTTTAAAAGAGTGAAAAGGAAAACAATAGAGTGATAGAAAATAGATACAATACAGATGACTAACAAAGAACAGGTAACCTGAATATGTGAAGAACCACAAGAGTCCATAAGAAAAAGCCAGAATGCCCAATCAAGGAAATGGGCAAGAGATTTGAACAAGCACTTCGTAAAAGAGAAAATCCAAATGGCCAAAAATGTATGAAAGTGTGTTTAACCTCACCATTAATCAGAGAAATGCAAATTAAATCCAAGACTCCTGTGAGATTTGCAAAAATTAAACAGTTTAACAGTGATCTGTTGGTAGTGTAAAGTTGAGACAATCACTTTAGAAAACAGTATGCATTATCTCGTAAAGTTGAGGCAGCAGGAACCCTGGGACCCAGGAATTCCATTCCTAGGTATGTACCCTGAAGAAATGCAGGTTGCATATCCCAGGATAATATACAGGAATATTTACAGCAGCATTACTTGTAATTGCAATGTATGTACACTTGAAACAACTCAAATGCCCATGAACAGTGGAATGAATAAATATATTCCAATGGTAGATTTATGCACTGGAGTTTATGAAACAACTTTTAAGAATGGCTACAGGCACTTTCAACAACATACATGCATCCTACAAACAGCTGAGAAAAGAAAGCAAGATACGAAAGAATACATACAGGATGATTCTATTTATGTAAAGTTTAAACTCAGGGAAATGTAAACTATTTTATTTTTGAATGTGTTCTTAAGTTATAAAACAATTTTTTTAAAAAGCAAGAAAATTATTACCATAAATGTTGAGATCTTGGGTGTTTGTAGAAGAGAAGGAGGAGATGGTGATTGGGAAGAAAACATACATGTTCTGTCTTCTAATTTTTTTCTTTTAATCTGAGTGTTCATTATGTGTTATTTAATAAGTTTCTTGCTTAATAACGACTTGTTAGGGGCCCATTTCAATTGTATGCCCTTTTCTCTGTGTTTTATGTTTTTTCACTTAGAAAAACAAAACTTCACAGGTCTTTAGGCTTCCCACTATAACTTCCAGGCTACTCTCACTGATGGGATAAGGAGGAGGGAAAATGGCACTGTTTGCACTTCTGTTCTCTTTGTGATGAGACGATCATTCTCCAGACTGGCAGAAGGAGGAGGCAGTTATTTCAACCCTGGCCCTAAAACTGGGACACCGATTGCTCCAGGTCTCAAGTACCCTGGGTCTGACCTTTGCAGTGGGTTACAAAACTGTTCACCCGAGTAGACCATGTCTGGGGCTTCGGTGATTTTATCCTGTACCAACCGTGCCTGTAGGCAAAAGAGATAGCAAAGGAATTCCCAACGTCCACATTGCATAACAGGCATCCGTGATGCCTTGAGGAACTTCTACCAGAATGACTGCCCAGATCCCCCAGCTGTAAGTTATGCAATTGACAAAATGATGCAATTGAGACTTAAATCCATGTTTGTCTGCTTTCTAATTTAGGTTCAAGAAAGGGCTGCCTCTGCCTGCTTCACTTTTTGTTCTAATTTGCAATGTGATGAGATTTTAAAGTTAAAAAAAAATTGGTTGCTCTTTAAGATGTCAGAAGAGTGCTTTTTTAAAATGAATAACTTAAAAATGATTTATTAGCACTATTTAATGGAGTTCCAACTTTAGCTCCCAGCCAGGGTTTTAAATCCACTAAATCAAGTTTGCTAATATTTCTCTTGACTCTTTTTTTGTTTTTTTCCTGAACTAAATAAAGGAACATTCCTGAGAACTTTAGTCACACACTTTGCCCCATCCCCACCATTCAGTTTATTTTATCTTTCAAATGGAGATGAAAATATCCACCTTAAAGTTCTGATTGTTGGGACCAAATATGAAAAACCATAACCTGTTATTAAGACTCTTCCACTGGAATCAACAGAAACATAATTAATGCTAATTAGGGTAATTTGAAATTTCCACTTTATTCCAGTTCAAAAGTCTCTGAAATTATGAAATTTCTCAATTTTATAATGGTCACTTCCCAATATATTATCTTCATTTGCAGATCAGCAAAACACTAGATTTGGGTTTGCTTCCTAGGTTAGCAAATTGGGGCAGTTTTGTTGTCATCTGGAGTTTTATCTGGTTCAAATCTCTATCTATCGCAGTTATTATGGGAGTGAATATCTTCAATCTTCCCAAATTCTGGTGTCTGCTTTTTGATAAAACACTGGGAAAGAGCACAGACCCAGGTTTGGCAATGACATCTATATGACATCTAGTAAGCTCTCACTAAATGCTGAGGGTAGGAGATAGATTTCCTTGTCCTGCATTCCTTGCTTTGGGAACCCAGTCATCCCCTACTTGAGACTCAGCATGCCCAGCCTAGCCAGCCACTACAAGGTGGAGCCATCCTCTGCCCCACCCTGCATGTCTACACCAGTCATAGTAACTGATTTGCAGACAAACACATACATCCATGTAAGGCTTCCGGTAAGTTAAGCAATACACATGAAAGTTTAAGGCTATGGTCGGGCACGGTGGCTCACGCCTGTAATCCCAGCACTTTGGGAGGCCGAGGCGGGCAGATCACCTAAGGTCAGGAGTTTGAGGCCAGCCTGCCCAACATGGTGAAACCCCATCTCTACTAAAAATGTAAAAAATTAGCTGGGCGTGGTGGCGGGC
>NW_012103943.1:1214259-1216835 GCF_000951045.1 Mandrillus leucophaeus
AGTGCATGTAAGAGTCAGGATTGCTTGGCCCTGCACTGGATGGAGAATGAAGGAGAGAGACTGTGGCCTGAGCTCTGAGTCCCTTGATAGTCTGGACTCGCTGTAACAAAAGCTGATAGTAATCACAACCTCAGTTTGTTCTAACCCACACAGGGGAAGTGCTCTGAAAGTTTTCAGGACCAAGAAGGAAGTATTCCAGGCACTTTGCAAAGTGTTTTCAAAATGCCGCCAACTTGAATCTTCACAGGAGACCCTATGATATGGGGACTTCATCTTCCTTTTGCAGGTACAAAAACAGAGGCTCAGAGACGTGAAGTCATTTTGCTCACATTCTCACAAGAAGTAGGTGGCATGTACAAAAACCGGTGATGCTAAACTCTTTCCTGGTAAACACTCTCTCTCCATGTGCACCCTGCATCCCATGTCTATAGAAGTGCTCTCTATCTCATGCTACACAAATTCATAATGTCTAGCAGAACTCAGTGAAACATAACTTCAGGAACATGGGTGGAACGCCCCTCACCTGCTGAACTAGTGGTCATAACTCCACTCCTGACCACTCAGGTGACCTTCCGACATCCCTGTGCACACTCTGGGTGACATACAAACTGACCTAAGAAATTCAGAAGGTTAGACATAGGTTGTCCCTGTGGTCCGTCTAGTCCAGAAAATGGTTTTCATGCAATTGCTCTAAAAATTCAGGAGTCCACTGACTACATAGTTTATCTTTCTTCATTTTATGAACATTTGCATTCGTTTGCTTAGTAATTCATGCAGTCTTCTTTGGGCCAAACCTTCTGCTGAGCTTTTGAAAAAACCAAGATGACTTTGTCATAGTCTCTATCCTCAAGGAGCCAGTATTATGGTGAGTAGGAAAGCCAGATTTGAGAAATAATTACAATCCATGCTAAGAAAGGCTGTGCAGCAATTTAAAAGAATGAGACAGAATTACATGACATAAGGGGAAGATATTTTGAGGGTGTAGTGTTGAGTAAAAGGGATTTTTATCTATTTTGCTCACTGGTACATTCCCATCTCCCAGAACAGGGATCAGCAAGATAAGACCCATAGGCCAAATCTGGCTCCAGCCCTCTGAGTTTTTATGTGCATACAGAGTTGTATTAAAAATAAGGAAGTGTATCACCTGGAGAACACGTGTAGCCAGTGAATTCTAAAATATTTACTATTTGTCCCTTTATCAAAAGTTCACCAAGCCCTGTCCTAGAAATATGCCTGGCATATTTATATTTTAGGTACTCGGTAAATATTGAGTAAGTAAACAAATATGTACTATATGAAAATGCACAAAAATTTATTCTTCTTCCATGTATATGCACCTGGCGACTTCATAGAAAAAGACCTGGAAGGATACGCTCCAAACTGTCAAGGTCCATTTCTCTGAAGGGTGGAGGAAAAGAGTAGGATGAAGGTCATGATCATATTAATGTATGCAGTCTATAATGTAGAATTATGTTTTATAAGGAGAATAAGTATTTATGCATTACCTGCATTATTAAAAAGTAATACTTTGAAAAATATTCTCCCATTAAAAAATAAGCTTATTTCAATGGAGAATGAGAGCTGGCCATCTGCCGAAGTTACTTACCTGCCCTGATCCTGAGCTTTCTCCTTTATAAAATGACAATTAAATAGTACGTCTTCATGATGATTACATGAGATGATAAGTGGAAAGTGCCCAGCATGTAATCACCGCTCAGTATTTGTTCACCATGGTTATTGGCCTTAAAAGAACATTCTAAGTTCCCTGTCTCAGTTAATGACAAGACCACCCATCTACCCAGGCCAGAGGCCTGGTAAACACCTGCCTCTTGCCTACTACTCCAAATCTTGCAATTAATCAGCAAGTTCTAAACCTTCTCCCGTAGAGAAATGTGTCATCCAAACATCGCAATGCCTTTTTTACTGGTCTCCCTGCTCTGCCGTCTTCCCTTTCCAATCTGTTCCTCCCAGTGGACAGAGTGACCATTATGTCCTGCTCACAGGCCAAGACAGCCTCCATTCCTGCACCATAAGGGCCAAATGCTGAATGTAATACTCAAAGTTCTTCCATAATCCAGACCCCCACACCAATAGCACCCTAGGCAGGGGTCTTTCTGCTCTTTCAGAAACAAGCTCCCAGGCCTCTGCACAGCTGTTTAGTCTGTCTGACACACCTTTCTCCACTGTTCCTACTTCCCAAATATTGATCTATACTGCAAATGCTATCTCTTCTAGAATGTCTTTCTCAACTCCGTCCACCCACTTATTCATGTATCCACTCACCCACCCACTCATCCATCTATCTATTCATTGATTCATCTATATATCCACCCACCTACCCATCCATCCATTCATCTATATATCTACCCACCTACCCATCCATCCATTCATCTATATATCCACCCATTCATTCATTCATTCATTCATCCATCCATCAATCCATCCAGTCATCCATCCACTCACCCATCTATCCACCCATCCACCCATCTATTCATCCATCCATCTATTCATCTATGTATCCACCCATCCACCCATCTACCCATCTATTCATCCATCCATCTATTCATCTATGTATC
>NW_012103943.1:1218790-1255096 GCF_000951045.1 Mandrillus leucophaeus
AAAAAAAAAAAAAAAATAGAAAGGAAAGTTTAAGGCTTCATTCAGTTGATACATACCAGGGAATAACTGAAGATTAGATCACCCAAGTTGAAGTGTGGTTGGAATTTGATAGAGTGAAAAAAAAAAAATGAGAGGTACGTATCCTTGTAGCCTGGCTCAGATAGCAGTTTTCATCTTTAATCTGTAAAACGTTGTGTTTGGAGGTTGTTCCTGTTCTGATACCTCTTGCTCAGGTGTGTGGGTGCACTCCCGTCCCTCTAACTGTCAGAATTGTGTTTCCTAGAACTGTTTGTGCAAGGCGTTTGTCATCTAGGCAAGGTTCAGGGACAGGGAAAGTGGCAAAAAGTCGGGGAGGGCAACAGGAAAGGATTTAATGCAAAGGCAAACTGGGAACCTCTGCCATGTCTGTTGGTCCGTCTCTAAGGAAAACCAAAGTCTCCGGTGGGATGTACCCTGGATCTATCAGCAGAGAGATGATTCTTTATCTGAGAGTGCTGTCGAGGAGGTGCATGGGCCTCTGGGGCCACCTTACACAGTGTGAAGGATCCTGGCTAAGGATGAAGCTGGATTGCAGCAACTGGAGGAGCCAAATGGCAACTGTCCTGTCTTTGACCTCTGGATGCAATGGTGCCTGAAGCAAGACGTGCTTCTGTTTCCCCATTATCCAATCCGTGAGCTCACCAACTTAAGCAGTTTGAATGGAATTTTTGTCAATTGAATAGAGTCTTAATAATAGGCTAGACCTTATCCAATTTGCACCCCTCCCCACAACAATCAGACCTTTGAGGTGGATATTTTTATCCTCATCTTAAAGATGAGAAAATTGTCCATCCAGTTGGTAATTGGTGGGGCCTCAGTCAAAATGAGATTTGACTTCAAATTATGTGTAAGGGCCCTAGCTGCTTTCCATGTTGTTTTTAATTTCTCAGTTTAAAAATAATAACTTCTCTCAGGGTTCAGTGGGAGACAGAAAAACCTAAATTCTAGGAAAGTGATTGGAACGCTCTTCTCTGAGTATAAGGATGTAACATGGTGGCAAGAATTAAGCCTGATTTAGCAGCAGGGCCGGTGGATGTCCTGGACAGAGACAGAGCCAGAAGTGGGTGGGTGCCTGCCTGGAGCCCAGCCTGCCTCTAGGCTCAACTAATCAGAATATGACTCAAGGGAACCCAAATTTGCACCTACCAAGAAAGGGAGGGCCTGAGGGAGTTCATGCTGGCAGGCGATGGTGGAAATGGGGCAGGACACAAAGGGTCGCAGTAGACTCCCACTGAGGGCAGTGCAGACTCTGCCTGCACTCACAGGGCCTGGCAGGTAGAAAAAAGAGAACAGGGCACATGTACAGAGAGAAAGTAATGTGCCAGGAAATGGGGGCTCAGCGCAGCCCAAGAGAGGAACCAAGAAGAGATGATCAGGTCGCTTGTATTGTGCCAGCTTGTGCCAGCCTTCTGATTCCGCTTTCCCCTAGGGAAATAATTTAGGCGGAAAATCTGAATCTTTGGACACCACGGTGGGGGATCAACGAGGAGATAGACCAAGACTCGTGCCTGTGCATTTGGGCATTTTGAGTCCCCCAGACCATCTCCCAAACACAGGCTGAGAATCTGCCACCAGTGGAGAGAGAACAAGTGATCTTGGCTGATAAAGCTCTGCTTTAGGCACCCTGTGGTCCAAATCAGGAGTGCTTGTTTTCATGTTTCTGTAAGAGAACAGGGGTTATCCTGCCACAGAAGGGCCGCAGTGCCCTCTCTGACCCCGTCAGGATGGACACCTGCTAATTTTGGCTGTGGCTCAGCTGCACTATCATACCCCTACTCTGCAGCCCACTCCCCACAAGCAGCGAGCTGCCTCAGCTGTGGCTCCCTGGCCTCTTCGCACAATGGAAGCCCCTCAGGATGAAGCTGGAGTAGTGCATGTAAGAGTCAGGATTGCTTGGCCCTGCACTGGATGGAGAATGAAGGAGAGAGACTGTGGCCTGAGCTCTGAGTCCCTTGATAGTCTGGACTCGCTGTAACAAAAGCTGATAGTAATCACAACCTCAGTTTGTTCTAACCCACACAGGGGAAGTGCTCTGAAAGTTTTCAGGACCAAGAAGGAAGTATTCCAGGCACTTTGCAAAGTGTTTTCAAAATGCCGCCAACTTGAATCTTCACAGGAGACCCTATGATATGGGGACTTCATCTTCCTTTTGCAGGTACAAAAACAGAGGCTCAGAGACGTGAAGTCATTTTGCTCACATTCTCACAAGAAGTAGGTGGCATGTACAAAAACCGGTGATGCTAAACTCTTTCCTGGTAAACACTCTCTCTCCATGTGCACCCTGCATCCCATGTCTATAGAAGTGCTCTCTATCTCATGCTACACAAATTCATAATGTCTAGCAGAACTCAGTGAAACATAACTTCAGGAACATGGGTGGAACGCCCCTCACCTGCTGAACTAGTGGTCATAACTCCACTCCTGACCACTCAGGTGACCTTCCGACATCCCTGTGCACACTCTGGGTGACATACAAACTGACCTAAGAAATTCAGAAGGTTAGACATAGGTTGTCCCTGTGGTCCGTCTAGTCCAGAAAATGGTTTTCATGCAATTGCTCTAAAAATTCAGGAGTCCACTGACTACATAGTTTATCTTTCTTCATTTTATGAACATTTGCATTCGTTTGCTTAGTAATTCATGCAGTCTTCTTTGGGCCAAACCTTCTGCTGAGCTTTTGAAAAAACCAAGATGACTTTGTCATAGTCTCTATCCTCAAGGAGCCAGTATTATGGTGAGTAGGAAAGCCAGATTTGAGAAATAATTACAATCCATGCTAAGAAAGGCTGTGCAGCAATTTAAAAGAATGAGACAGAATTACATGACATAAGGGGAAGATATTTTGAGGGTGTAGTGTTGAGTAAAAGGGATTTTTATCTATTTTGCTCACTGGTACATTCCCATCTCCCAGAACAGGGATCAGCAAGATAAGACCCATAGGCCAAATCTGGCTCCAGCCCTCTGAGTTTTTATGTGCATACAGAGTTGTATTAAAAATAAGGAAGTGTATCACCTGGAGAACACGTGTAGCCAGTGAATTCTAAAATATTTACTATTTGTCCCTTTATCAAAAGTTCACCAAGCCCTGTCCTAGAAATATGCCTGGCATATTTATATTTTAGGTACTCGGTAAATATTGAGTAAGTAAACAAATATGTACTATATGAAAATGCACAAAAATTTATTCTTCTTCCATGTATATGCACCTGGCGACTTCATAGAAAAAGACCTGGAAGGATACGCTCCAAACTGTCAAGGTCCATTTCTCTGAAGGGTGGAGGAAAAGAGTAGGATGAAGGTCATGATCATATTAATGTATGCAGTCTATAATGTAGAATTATGTTTTATAAGGAGAATAAGTATTTATGCATTACCTGCATTATTAAAAAGTAATACTTTGAAAAATATTCTCCCATTAAAAAATAAGCTTATTTCAATGGAGAATGAGAGCTGGCCATCTGCCCAAGTTACTTACCTGCCCTGATCCTGAGCTTTCTCCTTTATAAAATGACAATTAAATAGTACGTCTTCATGATGATTACATGAGATGATAAGTGGAAAGTGCCCAGCATGTAATCACCGCTCAGTATTTGTTCACCATGGTTATTGGCCTTAAAAGAACATTCTAAGTTCCCTGTCTCAGTTAATGACAAGACCACCCATCTACCCAGGCCAGAGGCCTGGTAAACACCTGCCTCTTGCCTACTACTCCAAATCTTGCAATTAATCAGCAAGTTCTAAACCTTCTCCCGTAGAGAAATGTGTCATCCAAACATCGCAATGCCTTTTTTACTGGTCTCCCTGCTCTGCCGTCTTCCCTTTCCAATCTGTTCCTCCCAGTGGACAGAGTGACCATTATGTCCTGCTCACAGGCCAAGACAGCCTCCATTCCTGCACCATAAGGGCCAAATGCTGAATGTAATACTCAAAGTTCTTCCATAATCCAGACCCCCACACCAATAGCACCCTAGGCAGGGGTCTTTCTGCTCTTTCAGAAACAAGCTCCCAGGCCTCTGCACAGCTGTTTAGTCTGTCTGACACACCTTTCTCCACTGTTCCTACTTCCCAAATATTGATCTATACTGCAAATGCTATCTCTTCTAGAATGTCTTTCTCAACTCCGTCCACCCACTTATTCATGTATCCACTCACCCACCCACTCATCCATCTATCTATTCATTGATTCATCTATATATCCACCCACCTACCCATCCATCCATTCATCTATATATCTACCCACCTACCCATCCATCCATTCATCTATATATCCACCCATTCATTCATTCATTCATTCATCCATCCATCAATCCATCCAGTCATCCATCCACTCACCCATCTATCCACCCATCCACCCATCTATTCATCCATCCATCTATTCATCTATGTATCCACCCATCCACCCATCTACCCATCTATTCATCCATCCATCTATTCATCTATGTATCCCCCCATCCACCCATCCATCCAATCACTCACAAACATTCATTGAAGACTTGGTATGTCCTAGGAACTTCAAGAAACTCTAGAAACACAGGAGGCATTAACCTGAACACATGCCCTGCCCTCTAGTGCAGTAGACTAGAAAAACAAAGGGAGTATACGCTCCCTGGGGATGTCCGGGGGAACATTTAAAAAATTTCATTTCTAGTTAATTTTTATCTTCTCTTTTTTCATTTCTACTTTGCGTGTGTTTTAAACTATAAAATAGTACAGTGGTACAAGCGTACAATGTGTAAAGTAAAAAACATACAATAAAGGAAATACTTTAAAAAAAAATAGTGCGGTGTGATAAAAAATATTCCACTAGCACTGGGAGAATACTTGCAGATTCCAGGAAACCGGTCACCCCAGAGTCACAGACCTATGTGTGTTTCCCTGTTAAAGAATGCAGAATGTCTTGTGATTACCTGTGTGCCATCACGACAAAGAACGTGGACTCTGGAGCCTGTATAGACAGACTGAGGTGGTATTCCAGCTTTGCCACTGACTAGCTGGGCGACCAAAGTGCCTAACCTTTTGGCTTTTAGTTATTCGGTATTTCATATGTTAACAAGTTAATGTATGAAAAGCCCTTAGAAGAGTACCTCTAGGACTCAGCACTGCTGTTTTCCCCCATCAGACTTGCCAGGCTGAGACGACTGTCTTCCCAGGGACAGCTTAGTGCTCTGCACGTAGTAGATAGGCACATAATGTGTGATGATACAATCTCATAGTGGGGGAGAATTTAGGAGATTTTCCTCTCAGTGAATTACAAATGCCTCATCAGCAAATGGAAGCTAGCCACATTCAGAAGCAGCTCTCTCGGCTTCAGCCCAGAGACACATATGGTGCAGGAATGCCATTCCATCCCATCTCAGGTGTTAATTACCAGCTTCTAGCTACCAAAAGCTCTGAAACAACACTGAGGAGAAGAAATTACACTATTTTTAGCAATATTTTGACAGCTATATTAATAAACAATAATTTTCTTATCATCTACCAGCTGGTCACCGCTTGCCACCAAACACATCAGCCTTCAGTTCCACAGGGATAGAGGGAGCAGAGATGGGAAACCGTTAGCTTTTTTTTAAGTGAAAATTCCAAATAACAGTGCCACTGGCGTTGTCATGGTCTCAGGCATGCCTGCTGCTCATTACTTTGTGGAAGGCCTACTTCCTTTTCCATTTCAACCTGCAAATCAGTCAAAGTGCACAGAATGGGGAGACAGCGTAAGAACCAGCTGAACCCCACCCCTGTCAGCTTCTCGCTCTAGAACAAAACAACTGGACTAGAAACACAACCCGTGGAGACATCAGGACCAGGTGGAACATGAATAACATGACCAGTTATTCTCTCTCTAATTATCACTCTTGGGGCCTGTGGTGTACGGATGTGCAGCTGCTAATCACAGGCTTCCAGATGAACCCAAGGCAGCCTTTTCACGTTAACAAATGAAGACACTCTTAATGTAATCACCCATTTCTGGGTCAGGGAGCCCCAGCTGCAAAGGCTGTTTGGTGCAGGGCAAACGCAACACCTTCATCACAGGGGCATTTGCAGTGGAGTGAGCCAGGCCTGGATTTGCACACCTTTCTGAGGGACATCAACCCACCTCCACTCAGTGAAATGAACCATCACTTTTCATTGTTTACATTTAGTCATTTCATTAATGAGAATGAGAAAGAACTAGGAGGAGAATGAAGGAAGGAAGAAAAGAAGAAGGGAAGAAGGAAGGAGGCAGAAAGGGAGGGAGGGATGGAGGGAAAAGGGAAAAGGGAGGCAAGAAGGTAGGTGGGAGATCTTTTAGCAATATATCATTTTCCAAAGAACAGAAAAGCAGTGTCCAGGGTGTATTTATAACGTGTAATAGATTTTAATCGATTAGTGCCAATGGTGTTTCTAAGACAAGTTTTCCAATCTATGCAAATGAAACGTATTTTCAAAATGTATGTTCAGAACAACCCAGTGCTGCCATCAAGAGTTCTCACTTGCTGGTCAGGGAGTTGGGTTTGCATCTTAGACTCGCTACTGACTAGCTGTAAGAAGTAAATTCATAGCTCTGTGATCTCTGAGACAATATTCGTGCTTAACTCACAGTGTTGTTTGAGGACTAAATACAATTAATGCACTTTCTGGGCTTTAGTACAGGGCCTGGCACGTAGTAGATACATAACTGTTTTAAATAGAAGAGTGTCTATCAAAGTGACCCATTACTGACTGATTGGAACTTTGTGGATTGTGGAGCTGACAAGAGGGTTTTCAAGGGCAACCATTTGCGGATGAAGGTCCATTGGGGGTTGCAGCTGCCTGAAAAGGCACAGCTGGGGTGGAAAGTGCATTGGAAACAGCTTCTCTATCAAGGCATCTCTGCCTCCGTATCATAAAAGCACTGGAAAGTCACACATCTACCTGTGGGACGCACACACAAATGAAAGAGCCAGAGAAAACCGCCACTTGAACTTTTGGGGGCTGCCAAATAGTTCATTTTGTGCTCATCTCTCCAAATTAAGATGTACTTGGCAAATGACAGCTCTGGCTGTGATAAATTCACCTGCTCACCAGTTGAGGGCTGGGAAGCATTTTTAGGAGGAGGCTAAAACTCAAACACTCCATCACAATTTCTCTTTCTTTTGATGTACTTCAAGGTTGACACCTTTGTGCGCTGGAGGGATGACGAACCTCCCTCTGATTATTTTTATGTCTCAAATCAGGCAGTCCAAAATCTCATCATTTCTATTATGTAAACCATAGATTCAGAGCTGCTAATTAATGTGTTACATGGTCTGGTTTGAAGGTTTTCTCTCGTTTTTCTGAATCCTCAGTGGCTTTTTAGATTTATTTTTAATAGACAAATAAGAATTGTATGTATTTATCATGTACAACAGCATTTGATAGATGTATACATTGTGAAATGGCTAAATCAGTCTATTTAACTTATGCATTATCTCATATACTTTTTTGTGGTGAGAACACTTAAAAATCTACTTTCTTAGCTATTTTCAGGCATTCAATATATTGTTATTAACAACATCACCATATTGCACGGTAGATCTCTTGTACTTATTCCTCCTGCCTAACTGACATTTTTATCCTTTGACCAATATCTCCCCAGTCCCCAACCCCACCCCAGCCCCTGGTATAACCACCATTCTACCCTATGCTTCTGTGAGGGTGGCTTTCATTTCAATTCCACATATAAATGAGATCAGGCAGTATTCGTCTTTCTGTGCCTGGCTAATTTCTCTTAGCATAATGTCCTCCGGGTTCATCCATGTTGTCACAAATGACAGGATTTCCTTCCTTTTTCATGCTGAGTCGTATTCCATTGTGTGTGTACACATTTTCTTATCCACCAAGGACACTGATGTTGATTCCTTAGCCTGGCTGTTACAAACATGGAGTGCAGGCATCTCTTTGACACACTGATTTCCTATCTCTTGAATATATTATTTTCATTTGGGGAAAGAAATCCCTAAATGCTTTAGGTTCTACACTCTGATGCGGTTGAAAGTCTGTGTCTTTCTGTTAAAGCCCCTTCCTCATCTTGCCCTGTTTTAGGCTGCCCCAGTTGGTGAGATATTTGGAGCCGGCTCCGGGCTGGACGTTGCCCCCAGCCTGGGAAAGCAGAGTAGGGGGCAGTGGGCCTGTAAAGAGAAACTTGGACACTTTGTTCCTAGGGTTTCCAGAAGCCCTCAAATCTCACCTCTCTCTGGTCTAAGAACCAAAAGTGCCTCCCACACTCTAAGCAGTTTGCCCAGTGTGAGACACAGCATCAGGGTCCAGCAGCTCTTCCCTTGCCTTCTTCCCCAGACACGCCTGCCTGACTCTGCTCCTGCTGTCCTCAGGCCCCTTCCCGTGTTCTCTGCTTGGGACCGAGTGTTCATTGACAGGGACCAGCTTGTAGGCTGCCTGCTGCTTTTCCCGTTTGGGCTGGGAAGGAGTTATCTTCCCCTCGCCAGGGCTTCTGCTACACTTTATGCATCCCTCCCCTTCCAGGGGTTCTCAGCAGGCGCAGCAATGCCTCCCTGACGCCGCCTACCCCATCACAGGGCTCTCTGGGGTTGTCACACGACTGGAATTTAGTGAGTGGGGGGCCAGTGTGTTGAACCTCCTCCATCGCCCCACAGCACAACGGCAAAACAGCAGCTTTCTGGGAATGCCATCAATGTTTCCTGGGAAAACTGCCTGCGTGGCGAGACTAAGCCCCGGTGGATAGGTGCATAGCAAATGATCTTTCAATAAATGAATGAATGAATGAATGAATGAATGAATGAGGAAGAGAGCATATCTCTTGTCACTTGATACTCCTTATTTAAGGCCGTCCTAAAAATTCTCAAAGCTCAGGGCCAATAAAAGCCTGTTTCTGCTGCTGTACTAGAACCTTTCTTTTCACAGGTGTCTTGCCTCCTTAAGAACCAGCCCATCACCAGTGGCAGGGCCCAGAAGATAACCATGCAGAGCGGGGCACTCACCTGATCCAGTCGCCATGCTCACCCCCTCTCCTCCCCTCTGCTGATGCTGCCTGGGTTCAACAACTGCCCTTATGCTGGGATCCAGGGCAGGCCAGCCCTGCAGTGGTGCCTACACTTGTCCTTTTGAGCTTTCTGCCCTCTGCCTGCTTTGCTGGCTGGTTTATCACTCACTCTGCTTCTCTGGAACATCGTTCCTTAAACTGGCGTCTCTCTCTTTATGATCTTATTCATTTTTCTACCCCTAATGCACATGATTTGCTCTCATCAACAAACTCCAGAAAGTCCCAGGCTGGTAGTGTCCCAGACTCTGTTTCTTTCCTTTATTATCTTAAAGTACGCAGCTAGGCCCTTCCCACAACTAAACAGTGAGAACTGTGTGGCCCAGTATGTTTCCCTCTTCTCCTTGGCTGCCAGGGAACTCAGAGCTATGGTTTATGCTCAACAGCTTTATTCACTTCAAGCTTCTGGATGAAATCTTTTCCATTCCCTTTATTTCTTAGTTTTTATCATTTAACTGAAAACTTCTGTTTTTGTGTATCTGCTTCATTTATTCTAAGCTGAAAAGATCTGGAAAAAAGTGGGGGTGGCAGGGGAATTCTCCAGTTTGGTTGAGGACCTTTAAAATTCTATTCTTATCCCATACAACTTCTCCAGGGAAAAGGAACTCTCAGTCTAAGCTTAAATATTTACAGATGTGGCCCCCAGTTTGCCCCAGCCCCCCATTTGAACCTCGTTCTCCCATACTCCCAAATCCTTTGTAGCCTGGAAGGCCAGTTGCAGCCTTTTCCCAGTCTCTCTAGCCCTGAAACTGGCTCCAGGCCCTGGTCACTAGTCTCCTCTCCCTTCCTCAGCTCGCTGCCTCCTGAGGCCCTTCTGGCCTGGAAACTCTCACCCTGAGCCTCGCCCTCGGGGCAGCCCCTAGCTGGGCGGGTTTGATCTCCTGCATGAAGCATTGACAAACACCCAGGCAGGGCTCTCTCCTCCTCTGTGGCCCTGTGGCAATTCCTGTGGCTTTCCTCACTTTGGTTAGCTGTATTTTCCACTGAATAATAGAAGAGCTGACATTGATTGTGTCTTCTCTGTTTGGAAGGCATTACGCTTTGCATTTTGTACTCATTCCCTTGTTTAACCCGTCTATAAAGAAGAAGTCATTTTATTTACCATTTTACAGATGAGAAAACTATGGTGCACATATTTTTTATCTGTATCCAGGACACGAATTCTAGGAGAGTAAGTAAAGATCCTTCGTGCCCCTCTCAGCATCTGTCACAGGGCCTGGCACAGACGTTTAATACGTAATTTCTGATTTATTGATTAATTGATAAGCAGAATAAAACCCATGCCCCCAGCAAAGAAAATCAAAACACCTGTCCAGTGAAGTGAAACCCTGGCAGAGTTCGATGCAGCCTAAGGCCAGCCCAGCCTGCAGGACTTGTGTTCTTACGTGGCACTGGTCAGAGAGGTCCTTAGACTGAGGCCAGCCAAGGTATAACCTTGTCTCTGAGCTGGTCTGCACAGCTCTGTGGGCCCAGGGGCCAGATTCATGCTGGGACTCAGCCTCCCTCTCCCATAGGTCTTATCACTCTCTTGTGGTCTTCTTTTACTCCATCTGTTCCCTCGAGGAGACTGTGAGTGCTTTGGTGAATAATCACAGAATAGAAGTCAATAGTGAAGGGGAAAAGGGAGGGAAGGAGAGGGAGGAGATAGGCAGTTCATTGAGTAAGTTTTAAGGTAGCACATGTATGACGCTCCAAGACCTTAGTTTTAAAAAGCATTGTCATTACTTGACGGGAATAAGGAGCAAGCATCTTGGAGCAAATGAGCATAAGGAACTTTCCAGAAAGGAGACTTGAGAGAGTTAAAGGCAGGCTGGGGGAAGGCAGAGCTGCAGAGGCCAACTTGTGGACCCCACTGTTCTCCGAGGGAAGCGCCATGAACCTCAATTTTTCTTGTGCTCCAGAACTGACTCTTTGCTGAGAGACACGCGCATCCTGCACATGGCTGCGTTACCCTCTTCTTGTATTGGGAGTTGATTTTCTCCGGCAGAAAGCACTGCCAGAGGCTGGAAACTTAAAACAAAGGATCCGCACAGAGGAACAGAGGAGTCATGTACCCCCCCCCCCCGCCCTTTCATTTTTTTTGGAACAGTTTCACCCTCTGTAGTCCTGTATGGTTTCTGCATAAATTACTCTGCAAGACCGTCCTGCCGTAAGTGAGCTTGCCTGACTGCCTTTGCTGGGGCTTCAGAGCTGCCAGTTAAACTTTAAGCTTCTTGAAAACGTATTGTCTGGAATGAAACAACCAATTATGCTTTCAGGTTTTGTGGCATAATATCGCAGAAACCAGCAATTACAGAATCAGAGTGGCATCAAATGGGGTAGAAGGGAGTTAGCGCGGATTATTCTTTAAATAGCAGTTACATGAACTCATAATAAATAGGTATTAAGTGTTAAATGTATGATAAGTAATTCTTGACAATGCAATTATCCAAACAGAAGAGGGAAAAGTGGCAAAGTGGCATTGTCAACTTCTTTTGTGCATAGCATGCTCAGTGAGACTGGGACGTGGAGTGAATTTGCCTTTGTTCCAGCCTGCAGTGGAAGGAAGAATACAGATGCAGGCACAGAAGGGAATTTGACTGGTTCCTAAGAGATGGCAAGTTTTCAAAGGAGCAAGGCCCTTTTCCATTGGGGCAGAATGTGGCTGACCAGAAAATTCCATGACAACAAGCTCTGCAGATACACAGCCAGTTGATCAAACACATATTTAGAGAGACCCTGCTATGAAATAATTGGGGTGAATGTACCTAGCCTGGAGCTTGACAAATAGCAGATGTATAAGAAATGTTTGTTAAATTTACCTGGCACTTAGGACCAGGGCTGCTGTGTAAGGTCTCACAGGTTGTGTACTGCACAATTCCATGGAGCAACATTTATATAGATGATATGTGAGTTGCTTCTCTTGGAGTGGTGAGAGGTTGTGACCCTGCTTAGAAGGTACAGTAGAATTTATATCTCTGAGCTTGGTGCTTCAGTTTGATTCTCATCACAGAGAATAAAATTTTGGTGCAATGATTTTCAGCAATGTTTTTCAGTGAGTAAAATTGAGGACCAGACTACTTGATGTCAAATCCAAGTTTCCTTTACAAGCTGTGTGTCTTTGGGAAAATTACTTAACCTCTCTGAGCCTGTTTTCTTTGTTATAAAATATGGATAAATAATAGTATCTATTTCAAAGACATATTGATAAAGATTAAATTATATAACATACTAATGAGTTTATTAATAACCTTATAATACCTCTTCCCATTTTTTCCTGGACACTCAGCTAGACTACATTTCTTACCCCCTGACACTTAGGTGTGGCCATGTGACTGAGTTCAGGCCAATAGAATGTGAGTAAAAACGATGCATGACACTTCCCAGCCTGCCCCAGAGGACCCAGCATAGAATTCCAAAGTCCTGAGGGGTGGCAGAGTGACAAGATGAAAGCTCTGGTCCCTGAAACATCTTGTGGAGGAAAGCTCCCTGCCAATTAGGCACATGAGCAAGACGTAACTTTCTATTGTATCAAGCCACTGAGATTGCGGTTGATTGGTGACAGCAGTTATCATTATCCTACCTAATGCACACATTCAAAGAACATAGACAACATGTGTGTTTTAACCATATTACTTTGGGTGAGGTGTGAAGAGGCCGAAGATCAAAGGAGAAAAACCAGAGAGAGTTTTATGGGTTTGTTACTCACAGTTCCCTAGGAGGAACGCATCCCACCATGCAGGACTGCTGGGGAAAGTACCAGAGTCGGTCACGAAGCAGGCAAAGAGAGGGGATCTGTGGACAAGTACCTTTACCCTCAGAAAGGAACCCATGAGGTATGGTAATTAGGCTCAGAATTGGCTAGTGTGAGTAATTTTCAGTGGGCTTTGGGACATAGCAGCTGTGCCTGGTTGTCTGGTACCTGGACCAGGGGTGATCGGGGCTGGTGCACATTGTCCTAAAGCCTGTTAAAGGAGGTGGTTGGGGTATGGACATAACCAGTTGTTTAAGAGGGGAAACTGATTGGCTTCCAGGCAGGTCCTCAAAACTGGATCAAGATGACATTGATAAAAACTTTATTACAGTGTGGTACATTGGGGTCCCCAAGTGAGCCGCACAGCTGGAGGTGAGTGGTGGTGAGTAGTGAAGCTGAGCTCCGCCTCCTGTCAGATCAGTGGCGACATTAGATTCTTATGGGAGTAGAACCCTATTGTGAACTGCACAGGCAAGAGGTCTAGGTTGTGCGCTGCTCATGAGAATCTAATGATAAATGTAATGCACTTGAATCATCTCAAAACCATCTTTCTCCCTCAGGTCCTCCATGGAAAAATTGTCTTCCACGAAGCTGGTCCCTAGTACCAAAAAGGTTAGGGACTGCTGTGGTACATGATGGGCACTTCTGTGAGTCAGCTGCTACTCAGGGCAGGGAGGGTAGGGATGTTTTGTGTGTGCCAGTACTGGAGCTATCTGTTGAGCTTGCAACGATAAAAGAGCCCCGTTCTGCCAGTCCAGACAAGTGGCTAACTACATGGACTGGTGACTGGCACTGCTGAGAGGCAAGTCCTCCAGATGGGAGGCAATAGAAATTGCTCAGCAATCTGCAGCCTTGCACCACCAAGTAGCTACGCTGCTCGAGAGACCACATGGATAAGCCACATGGAGGCATCAGACAGAGAGGGACAGGCCCTGAGATGATACAGAGAAAGACAGAAACCCTGCTGAGCCCAGGCATCCAGCCACTCCTGCCCAGGTGCCAGACGTATCACTTGCCCTGGGAAGCAAGCTGTCACGTTGTGAGTGGCCCGCGTGGTGAGGACAGGAAGCCTCCTGTCAGCAGCCACGTGAGTGAGGCTGGGAGTGGATTCTCCAGCACAGTGAAACTTTCAGAAGACTGCAGCTCTGGCCGGCAGCTTTCCTGCAAACTCACCAGCCAGCTCCCCCTAGCTAAGTTGCTCTTGTGTTCTTGGCCCTCAGAAACTGAGATGATAAATGTTTTTTGTTTTGTTTTGTTTTAAAAGAGTGTTGTTCCTGCCTATGGCATGCTCACAGTTAGTTTGGGGTGAGATTGACGAGTGGGGCATGCAAAGAACATAGAGGAGGAACCCTTTGCATAGGAGAGGCTCTCCCCTCGTGTGGGGAGAGTCTCAGTGCAGGTGGTACATGCACCAGGCCTTGCAGAATAAATGGGAGACAGCACCAAAGAGGAAGCCATGGAAGGGCATTCCAGACAGGGAGAACAGCCTGGGTGGTGGCGCAGAGGCATGGAGGGCATGGCACATTGCAGAGACAGCAAACAGCTCCTGTGGTTAGAGGATAGGGTAGTTCAAAAAGGGGCATCTGCAAAAGGCTTTGTTGAGAAGGACCTTGCAGGTCTTTTGAAAGATTTTGGTCTTTATTTTATGAGCAATGGAGGGACTTTGAGGATCACAGGAAAATCTACTTGTGTATTTTTGGTTTTGTTTTGTTTTGTTTTGTTTTGTTTTTTGTTTTGAGACGGAGTCTCACCCTGTTGCCCAGGCTGGAGTGCAGTAGCGTGATCTCGGCTCACTGCAACCTCTGCCTCTCTGGTTCAAGCAATTCTCCTGCCTCAGCCTCCTGAGTAGCTGGGACTACAGGCACATGCCACCACACCCAGTTAATTTTTTTGTATTTTTAGTGGAGATGGGGTTTCACCGTATCAGCCAGGATGGTCTCCATCTCCTGACCTCCTGATCTAACAGCCGCCCGCCCTCCCAAAGTGCTGGGATTACACGCATGAGCAACCGCACCCAGCCTAGTTGTGTAATTTTTTAAGCTTCTCTTTTTGTCTTAATACAATTTTGTTTTTCAAGAACATTTTTGTTACTTATAGTTACTTCTTGTAACAAGGGCCCCAGGTATCATAATCATAAAATCCTAAAGTTGGGAAGGGGCCATCTAGTTCCAGTGTTTCCTGTTTCCCATTATGTAGAAGAGGAAACTGAGGCCCAGAGAAAGAGAAGAATTTGGCTTCATGATGTTCATGTCCCCCTAATAGTCTTTACTCCACAAACACCTCTGCCTATTCCAATTTTACCCAGTCTTCAAGGTCTATGTCAAAGTCTTATTTCTTCAGAAAAACTTCCCTGGTCTCATAGCTGTCAGATCCTACAGTGTAGATAGCCTTCCTGCCTCGTGTCTTGGTACTACTGTCTCTTCATGTCAGAGGTTGATTTGCCCCATAAATCAGCGTGTGCCACTCCCCTGCTCACAAGTCTCCTGTGGTAGTTCGTTGCAGTAATGGCTCCCAATGTGTTCAACCTGCTCTGTATCTATGTCATTGGGTAGGGGCCTACCCTTGGGTAGACTGACTCTCTGCTCTGCCAGTTGACTTGCTTTGGCCAATGGAATCATAACAAATGTGATGCATGAATGACTTGAAAAGTGCTTGTACATAAGGACCTGCCCTAGCTTGCTGCTCTTGGAAGTCCAAGCCTCTGTGTGAGCAAGATCCAGCAAGTTAGTTGATGAGGAATGTAGGACCTAGTTACCTCTGTTGCATAACTGACATCCAGCAAACCCCCAGAAGCAAAGCTATCTAGCTCACTTCAGATGCATCAGTTAGCCCAGTCAAACTTACAGAAGAATCAACCAGCTGAGCCCAGTCTAAGTCACCAACTTGCAGAGTCAGCTAAATCAGTTGTTGCAGAATCAGTTTTTGGTTTTATTACTAAGTTTTGGGGTGATGTGTTATATAACAAAAGCTAATGAATATACCATCATACCTCAAACAAAATCTGGAACCTTTACCATGACCTGCAAAGCTCTACATAATCTCTGAGAATGGAAACCATCTAGACACCCACAGCTTGCTGTTTACATTAATGTGACTTAACTTTCCAACTCTTAATTGACATAGCTTTACTAATCCAGGAAACTCTAGCTTAAGAAGATAAAAATTTCCACTTTATTGTTCATTCTACAAACTTCCTGAGAAACCCAGCAACTCATTAATAGAAAGCATCAGTTTACACCTGAAGAACCCTTTGTACCCTTTTTTACTTGAAAATTCTCACCTTGTAGTATCCACCAAACCTAAACTATTACATCATGATCTTATCCAGTCCTAACTAAGCTCCCTCATTGAAAGATTTGCCTTAAACCAGACTTCAAAAATCTCATGAATATCCCAATTTTGCCCTTCCCCATCTGAGATACAACTAAAATTCTGTTGAGGGGGCATCCTTTCCTATGTGGGTAAGAATAAACTCAGCTTTGTCTTATCAACAGGTGGTTTTGGTGATCTTTCTAGGAAGCCAGCATTCATCTTCATTGCCTACTACTCACCTCCACCCCTTGCTATTGCTTTCCAGTCATACCAGCCTCCTTGCTCTTCCCTGAACACGGCAAGCATTTATTGCCTTCAAGAGTTTATGCTTACTGTTTTCACTGTCTGGGATCCACGATCTTATGTATTTGCCTTTCTCAACACTTCCTCTGCTGGGGTCGGGGTTCAAGTAGCACCACCACCTCCAGAATCCTTTCCTAAGGGATTTCTTATTTCTAAAGCATCAGCATCCTTCACTCTCTATCTTCTTGCTTTATTTTTACTTTTCTTCATAGCACTGAGCTCAACTGAAATTACTATATGCACACACACATACACACACACACATTTGTTTGTCTATTTTTTGTCTTTCTTCCTTACTGGAAGGTATGCTCCAAGAGGCAGAGCACACTGTCTGCCTTTGGCATCACTATAAGCTCTGTGCTTAGAAGACACATGTTTAATAAATACTTGCTGAGAGAACATTGGTAAGTGAGTATGAGATGCTGTTGGTGTTTTGTTAGTATTGTTGTTGCTATTTTCATCATTCTATTCTGTGCTATGCTTTTTCTTTCCAGAACCAAACTTTCACTGGTCTTCTGTTTCACAAATCCTTCTGAGATTCTCTTTTCAGAAATAAACAGTTTTATACCTGCAGCCTCTTCATTGAATCTCTGCCTCATCTACCTCTGTAGGGGAGCCTTGGCTATCTCCTGAAGGCACCACTTTCCCAGCAGCCCCATGAATGGAGACCGCTAGTGCTCCTGTATCCTCATTTCACATGTGGGGAACAAACGGGGCTGGGCATTTTCTCAACCCCCTTCCACTTCTGGATTATTATCCTTCAACCTCACATGAAACTCCTGCTCCTCTGGCCTCACATAGCACCTTATCCCTCGTCACTGCTGATCCTCAACTCATCTGCCCATCATTCCCCTCCTTCACTAAAGACTCAGCTTCCTGGTTCCTGGTTCTCCTTCTTCCTCTCCCTTTCTCTCCCCAAGCCCTGCTAGTATCAAGGTGACCCCACCATCCATGTGGGCACCAACCCATCAAACATTCTGGTTATATCTCTGATGTCTTCTTTGCCCATGATATTTACCTCTTCTTCTCTTCATTCATACATTGGTGACTCTCTGGGCTCTGCATAGCCTAAAGCCCTTTCATTGAGGAAATATTAAACCTAAATGTGGTACTTTTTTTTATTTTTTAAATGCATTTATATTCTAAGTTGACATAGAATAATTATACACATTTGTGGGGCACATAGTGATGTTTCAATACATACAAAATAGAGCGATCA
This sequence comes from Mandrillus leucophaeus, assembly GCF_000951045.1. Lineage (NCBI taxonomy): Eukaryota > Metazoa > Chordata > Mammalia > Primates > Cercopithecidae > Mandrillus > Mandrillus leucophaeus. Next base: position 1,236,407 of record NW_012103943.1, read on the forward strand.
GATCAGGGTAATTGGCATATCCATCATTTCAAACATTTATCATTTTTTTGGGCAGGTATTGTTCTTTCTGAATACAACCTCTTATCTTTCCAAGACTCAGTTGGTTTCTTTTACCACATCTGATCTTCAGCTCAAAGAGACCCCAAGTCCCATCACTTCTTGACTAGCTCCTCCCCATGCCTCTCTGCTGGTTCTATTTCTATCTCCATCAACTTGGACCTTAAAATTTATGACTTTTACACCCCTTTTACTAATGGTCTCAACTCACTAAACCCACTGTGCCTCTGCCACATCTGCCAGCCATGTTCCAACCTCCCTTCAACTCTGATGTTTGGATTCTTCATGCTCACATCCTGGCTCTTGAGACCTGGGGGAGAAAATCTCACCACCTTGCAGACTGGTGCCACTACAAAGCCAAGGTCTTCAGCCTCACCCGGGGCCTCAGTGCTTTCAGAAACTACTCTGTTTCCTGAGTACTCTGTCTCCCACTCTCTAGAACATCTATTTCAAATTTCTCCACACTTCTCAAATCTCCTACTCCACCACCTCCCACTCACTGTAGGCAGATAACCTCATCTCCTACTGCACAGGAAAAAAAATAGAAAGTTTACATAGGAACTCTTGCAAATTTCTGATACCAGAACCGCCAAGTTAATGCATCTGTATCCGTCCTCCCTCCCTCCTGTGACAGTGAAGGGGGACCCCTCCCTTACCTGTGCTCTGGATTTTCTCCTCTCCTACAACTTTTAACTCTCCCTCTCTTACTGATTCTGTAGTATCTGGGTTAAACCTTTAAAGTCTCCCTGATGACAAACAAAAATCCCCTTTAACTCTCCAAACTCCCACGAGCTATAACCTAGCTTCCCTACGTAGCAAAGTTCTTGAACAAGGTGCTTACCATTATATCCTCATTCCCTCACCCCTCTCTCCTCCCCGGACCCACTCTGCCCAACATCTGTGCCCATGTACCCTCAAAGGCTTATCTCACCATGGGGACCAACAGCCTCGTTCACAAGTGTTAAACTCCAAGATACTCCTTTCTGCTTCTGTCCTTGACCTTTCCAGTGTTGACAGTGATGCCTTTGAAATCCTCCTCTCCTTGGCTTCCATAGCAATATGCACTCCTAGAGTTGTCACCCTCTTTCGCCACTCCACCTCATTCTTCTTCACAAGGGCCAGCCCTCACGTGTTGAGGTTCCTCGGGATGCTGCCTGGCTATTCTTCAGTGTGAAGTTGATGTTTTCCTCTACCCTGTTGTGCACATTCTTATGGCTTCAATACTTTGTCTAAGCAGTTGATTTCAAAGTTGGCATTTCATCCCAGCTCTCTCCTGAGTTTCAGACTGCCTTTTCAAAAGCCTACTGAACATCTCTATCCAATGGTCACCCAGGCACATCAACTCATTCCAAACTGGTGACTCTCCAAGTATTTCTATCTCAGCCACCCCAAAATGCTCAAGCAGAACACTTGGCATCTCCATGGGTCATCTCTTCCCCGTCTTTACATCTTTCTATATCGAATCCCATCTACCCATTACATGTTCTGTAAATCCGTCCACCTCTCCTCAACCCCACTGCTCATTCCCTATGTCCTTAACATCTCTCTCGTAGACTCCTGACCTCCCTCCAATTCTTGCTATGGTCTGAGGAATTTTTCTAAAGTGTAAATCTGGCCATGTCAGTTCCCTGTGTAAGACTCTTTCACGGTTTCTTGTTGCTTTTAGGATAAGTTCAAGTCCTTATCAAGGATCTTAAGACCTACCTTGCCTGGCCCCAGGTTACCCTCCCCTAACCTAACTCATACCACTGCCAAACTCATATTCCACGTTCTAACCATACACTGCTGTTTTCAAATCCTTGAACAAGCCAAGGGTGACTTGCCTCTGGGGCTTTTTCCTGCCATTCTTCTTCCTGGAACACTTTTTCAGAATCCTGTTTCTTCACTAATTCCTATTTGTCTTTCTGATGCTAGTCCACAAGTCCCCTCCTCCAGGAAGCCCTTCCTGTTCTCCCAGGCTAGATGAGAGCCCCTCCTCTGTATCCTATATTTCTTGGGCACACAATAATTCTGTACATTTGAAGCTTATTCTACCCTTTCTACTTCCTCTCTCCCAGAACTTGGTACAGGAGATTCTAGCAGCCTCTTTATTGGTCAGAGCTGCCTACAGGACCAGAAGCTTCATGAAGGCAGCACCCTGACTTCCAATACCAGTGTCACATGCCCAACAGAGATCCCAGGTAAACACTTAGCATAGCATATAAATTAAATTACAAGACATCATCAACTTATTCTACTGTTTTCCTTGAGCTCTGCTCACCACAACCAAGAAGGGCTGGAAACTGACAGGTTCACTCAAACTATACTTTGGTTTTCACAGCACTGAAAGTCTATAGTGGTTTGACCAATTATTTTATTAAACGGACAAAACGTTGGAGTCATTTTAGACACCGTAAAAGTTTGGTGTAAATTTTTTTTCTCATTTCATATGTACTCTATGCATGAAGTAAGAATTTGCCAAATACAGGGAAAGAACAGCAAAATGAAATCACCCCAGAGTGCTACCATAAAATAGTACCTGCTATTACATTTTAATGTGCATTCTCCCAGTACTTTTTTCTGTTCACTATTATTAACCTTTTTTCTTTGGCAAAAATAGGACCTATGGCACACACTATTTTGTAGCCTTTTATTTTAACTTAACAATGCAAGAATGAACATTTTTCAAAGTCAATATAGATTATTCTCTTGGGGCATGGATTTAGTGAATGCCCTGTGTTTCATCACGTGGATGTGTCTACTTCATTAAGTTCTCAGCCAAAGGAGACAGAACCTTTGAGCTTCCTTGCTTCCCAACTCCGCACCTTTTTTTTTTTTTTTTTTTTTCTGGACAAACCTCTTTATAACTTCAGCTTTGCAAACATCCATTTTGGTTTCCTTAAACTAAACAATGGACATTATTAAGGCTTTTGATACCTATCCAGAAATTCTGAATCAATTAACTCTCACCAGGAGGTATGGGTGGGTTTATATCATTAAAACCATAAACATGTATTTGTGACTTAGCAAGCCAATTATTATTATTAAAATTTGTGTCTTTTATTATAGGGGTAGAACTTGTTAAAATGTATGTATTGGGCACACAGTCACTCTGTACATTTGACTGTTACCCTCTCCTCAATCTAGTTTTCACACTTAGATGCATCTGAATTACAACACCCAAACCAACCTCCATCTGAGGAAGGCTCACATGTGCAGGTCAGGTCTTTCTGAGAAGGGGACCTTTGGGCTAAGCCTCGAATGTCAAGAGGTATCAGATCTGGGAGATGTCTGTTCCAGGAAAAGAGAATGAATATTGCACAAATTTGGCACATTTAAGCATCAGAAAGGAGGCCAGGGTGTCTTAAAAATAGAGAAGGTGGCGAAGGGAAAATCATAGAAAATTAGGTCTGAGATGTAGGAAGGCACCCCAAAAATTAGGGCTTTGGGGGCCACCAAGAAGAATTTTGAATATATAATATATGCCAAGCACTTCCAAATTTCTAATTTCATGCTCCTCTCAAAATCCTGAGAGTGCAGTATTGAGTATGACCACTTTATGTAGTTCCTGGCACAGATTAGGCTCTCAGTCAACATTTATCAAGAGAAAGAAAGAAAGAATAAAAAGATAAAAATGAAAAAGAGTGAACTGAAACACAAGCCCAGAGCTCTCTCCTTTCTGAAACCCCGCTGCCGGCTCTGAAGTTGACAAAGTAGTCAGCCAACTATTGAAAGACGTCTTCAGGCTCACTGAAATTGCAAAAGTTTCTTCATTCAAATTGCTACCCTGACAGAATAATTCTGAGAGAAAGAGAAGTCACAGAAAACACAAGATTTGATAGACTTCGAGTTAAATACAGCATAGCACCCCAAAGCATTCATTTGGTTAATGGTGGGTGGAATTATTTGAGCAAAACATCTTGTGCCTACAAGCAACTGCAGGTGCAGGCAGGGAAGCCTGCACAAATCTTTCACCAAATTTGGACCTGAAAATTCCCCAGAAGCTGGCACTGGTTCCCTTCCCTTGTAGTTCTTTTAGTCCCTGCTTTGATGGTGGAAACATTGTGACAGCTGTGAACTTTTTTTTTGGCAAATGTATCCACTCAGGCCGATTTCCTGTTTTCTTTCCTCCTCAACAGACACTAGGAAACTTAGCCGACCTGTCTCTGAGTTTATCATTTCAAGGATTTAATAGATGAACTCTGGTTTATAGAACAGATACCTGAAATTCAAAAACCTCTATTGATTGTACCATTCATTCATTCATCCTATTTTTTAGCATAATACACTATGTCAGAGAGAGAAAATGAATACAATATTTGCTTTCACAGAACTTACAGCTAATGTATAGGCAGTACTTAAGCTACAAGTGTGATAAAGGTTGTGAATAAAAAATTCAGGATGCTGAGGAAAAATGTAATGGGAGAAGTTAACTTCAGTGTAAAGATCAGAGAAGGCTTCCCTGGGGAAACAGATTTTGAACTGATTTTAAACAATAAATAGAAATTAGCTATGTGTACCAGATTAGGGTACTAGGAGATGGAGGACATCCAAACAAAGGGACCTGTGGATGCTGGACTGAGGGGGACATGCTGAGCTGGAGAAGTGAAAGAAGACCAGAGGCTGGAGCTTAGGAAACTAAGGAGAAGGTATAGGAGATAAAGGTCAAGAAAAGGCAGATCATCAGCCTTTTCTTTAATTCCCTAATATGACCTCATCAATAGGTCATATTAGGGAATTAAAAGCTGCATCCAAGGTGCAATGGAATATTGGTTAGTTATTACTGCGTAACGAATCACCCCACATCTCAATGGCTTAAAGCAGCAATCAGTTATAAATCACATGTTCATGGATCAGCTAGGAATGACTGATCTAGGTTGTGCTCACTTGGTCTTGGCTGTGCTCAGTTGAGTTTATCTGTGCTCAACTGATTTTGGCTGTGCTTGGTTCATCTTGGCTATGCTCTCTCCTATGCCTGCAGGTCAGCTGGAGCTCTGCTCTGGACTGGGTTTGGCTGCAGCATGTTGGCTGGGGAAGCTCCGGTTGGCTGGTCTAATCATCTTAGGACCAATGTACCCAAGCAAGTCCACTTTATGGAGACAGCAGAGGCACGAATGCCAGGCAGAAGCTTGCCAGGCTGCTGTCACTTCCATCTCATTTTATTGGCCAAAGCAAGTCACATGGTCAGGCTTAGAGTCAATGGGGCAGGAAAATAGACTGTCCTTTTAGTAAGAAGACCCAGGAAGTCACTTGGCAAAGGGTAAGAGTACAGAGAGAGAGATGAAGAATTGGAGCCATTAATATAATGTATTATACCATGCATGAGAAGTCAGTGCGAATTTTTAGGCTGGTGATTGACATGTCATCCGAGGAAATTCTCTGCAGCACCAAACATCTCTTAGTGGGGCCTGACTATGGCTTTGTGATATATCCTACACTTACCTGTCATCCTAAAAGTCTGTCCCAGATTCATAGAATCACAGAATTTTCTTAATTCCTCCAGTTTGCGCTTTTAAAACCATCCTCTCTCCTCTGTTACTGGTACTGAATGGTACTTTAGTTTCCATTTCTATCATCTCCTCCCCACACTGTCAAAAGCATCCCAACTAGTATCACTTCAGTATCCCCTCCTCCAACCCACTTCCACATTATCCACAGAGTGGCCTTTGATCCTATCTGTCCCATAAAATAGGGTTCCCCCTGCTTGGCTTGACGTGCAGGTTCTTCTTACAACAGCGCCACGTTTCCTCTCCATGAGCTCTGTCTCATGTACCCTGTGATCCAGATATAACCGAACCACTCATCTTTCAGCTGCCTTCACTTGGGCATGTTTCTGTGCCCCTGCACACTTTTATTTCCTCCTGCTTTTCTATCCAGAATTTCTCTACCTCTTGTTGTCTATCTGGAAAAGTGCTCATCCTTCAAGATCCAACTCAATGGTTACCTTTTGTTTATTATTCCTGCCCATCTTCCTGGGAAGAAGTATTAGCCACCCTTCTCTGCTGCTCTACTTAGCACTAGCCATTGTGTATGCAATTATTTGTATCCAGTCTTGTCTCCTCTTTCATGGTGGGTATATACACACACTTGGCTCTGTAAGAGATAAATCATGTATAGGAAGAAAGCATTAACATTTAATTGTATTTCTACTTATTCTTACAAGTATGCTTTAAAAAATTATATTTCTTGTATGTGGTTTATACTATATTAGTGAAGAAGTACAGGAATATAATTTATGAATAATAAATAGAAATACTTATTGAAGATACAAGCTCAAAAAATGTGTGTAGATTGGTTTTTGGAAACCACTCTTTTACGCTGTTCTCCTTGGTAGACAGGATATTTCATCTTCACCAAACCAATGGCTGAAATCCTCCCAAAAGCAGTGTCAGGGGAATTCCCACAAGGAAATGCCCCAAATCATCTCAAGATAGCTCTGGTTGGGATTCCACAGAAAAGAGCACTGAATGCCAGGGTGATGAGTCCAAAGCATTTATTAGGGGAATTTACAGAGTGGGCTGCCAGGTCCTCATGATGGACAGCAAGAGAAAGATGTTCTATCTAGGTGTGTCTGCAGTTAGGAGTCGAGGTATGGAATTTAGATGAAGGTTTCAGGCATTTGGCTCAGGCCGGGGCCAGTTTCTTTCAGTGTTTTGGGGAACAATCTAGACATCTTTAACAGCATCTGGGAATGTTCAAGACCTGAGATGGGATTCGAACCTTCCAGGAAAAACAGGCCAGCTCACAAAGTGGTCAAGGCACTCTGTGTTTCTCCATTAGGACACAGGAAGTGGAGGGAACCGGGGAACCCTACATGGGACCTCAATATCAAAACCAAAATTGAACTCCTTAAGTTTTAAATGGAAGCCCATAGCTTTAAAGCACAAGGAAATTTTTATTACAACAGAGAGCAAAGCTATCATCAGCCAAACAGGCCTTCCTCCTCCCCGCCGAACCTCCTGCTACATACAAAGAGGAAAAAATTCATAAAATATTGTAGTTTTCCTGGACTCTTATATAATAAATTAAACACTGGTTCTAGATGGGTCATAAATACATCTCTGCCAACTGTTGTGGATGAATCAAGGGTTTGTATTCCCTAGAACCAACATAAATTATGCCTGGAGAGGAATCCCAGGGAATGATTGACATATGTACCTCTTCTCCTCATGATCTATCTTAGAGCATTTGTCTATATAGAGAAAGCTCATAGTCTTTACCTCTCCGCTATACACTCAACGTGGTTGGGAGGAAGAACCTGGATTTAAGCAATTGACCATGCAAATCATCCTAATTTAAAAGACTTTCTTCTCATTTCCAGGCCAGTAGATTGACGTCCTCTTTCATGATTGCCAGAAACAGAAGTGCTCACTTAAGTGACCTTGTCACTAGCACACAATGACTCTTACTATATTTAATAGCACGAGCTGACTGTCCCAGAAACATAGATTGTTTCCAACAGCAACAGTAATGGTTAAGCTTTTCTAAATATACACAGTGTCCTGGGCTCTCTCTTACTTGCATTATCACGCTTACTCTGTACAATACCCTGACATAGATACTTTTATTATCCCCACTCTGTAGATCAGAAAACTCAGAGCTTGGATGGCTTGTCCCAGGCTATACAACTAGTCAGTGGCTGAGCAAGACTAGTTGTATAGCCTACCATGACTAGTTGTCTCAACCTACCATGAACATTTTTAACCATCTTGCTACACTAGCTCTAAAAATAAATCAATTAATCCACATGAAGGGGCTGATGAAAGATTTTCAGAATTTTCCCAGCTCTAAAATTCTAAAATAATATGAAAAATGTGAAATGTTATGCAATGTATTCTGAAGTCAAAGAACACTGCCTTTGCGTAGCAGTCAGTTTGCGGAGCTTCATGGCTCAGCATCCCATCTAGTGAGCCAGATGCCCAAGGTTACCCAAATAGATCACATGCCCCCAAGACAATCACTACTGAGTCCCCACCATCAGACCGCTGGAAACCCTTTCAGAAAATACAGTATTGACATTGGTTACAATGAGGATCCAGGGCACATGTGACTTCCTGCTGTTTTCTCCTTGCCAGATGTGGAAACGAACGTCTTAATGTGGGGAAATGTTGGTAATTGCCGAAGATGACTATTGTAGCTTTTTTCAGAAACAAGGACTCATTTTTAGAAAAGAAAAAATTAAAAAAGATTGTGTAACGGCTAAGTGGAAATTCACAAGCAGGCAGGCAACACACACACACTGGATGCTTCTCTCTGCTGTAGAAAAGAATGGATTTCAGATTAAAGACTAGTTTTATTATGTTCCCAGATGGCAGGCCATCTTTATGGAGTTTAATTTTTTTAACAAATTATGTATCGAATAAACATTTCTAGAGAGTCTTTCATGAAAAATAGCAAAGCTAAGAAGTCTTGATGGAGTATTTAATGTAAAGGGAATGGCATGAGCAAAGGTTGTTCATTAGTAGGAGGGAAATGGAAAAATAAGAACTGATGAAGGTCATGGGCATGGGAGTAGCTGCCCTCAACTTGCAGGATTCTGCACGAATCTGGGCCCTCTCCTTTCTCTCTGATCCCCCTCTTCTTGGCTGCCTCCTGCTCTTGCTTCTCTCTCCTCCACCGTATGACTCACCCAGGGGCTTCCTGAAATCCGTTTGCTGCTCTCTCTGCTCTCTGCTCTCCTTTGCAGGGATCCGTATCACTGCCCCGTTCCAGTTCTTACTTCCATATGAAATATGGCATATATGATTTATGGCATGTATAGTTTGCTGGGGCTGCCATAACAAAATACGGCAAATTAAGTGACTGAAAGAGCAGACATTTGTTTTCTCACAGTCCTGGAGGTTGGAAGTTCAAGCACAAGGTGTCAATAGGTTTGGTTTTTTTGAAGGTCTCTTCTTTGGCTTGCAGGTGGCTGTCCTCTGCCTTTGTCTTCACACGGCCCTTTCTCTATGCACGCATGGCCCTGGTGTCTCTTCTTCTTATCAGGACACCAGTCCTATTGTACGGGAGCCCCAATCTGTCCTAATTACTTCTTTAAAGACCTAGGTGGTGGAGGAAATGAGGAAGTGGTGGACAAGGAGTCTGAGTTCTGGAGTTCTATTATCCCCCATAGTGGTTATAATAATAATGGTTAATAATAATACATTGTACACTTGAACATGGCCAAGACAGTAGATATTAAATGTTCTCACTGCACAAAATAATAACTATGTGAAGTGATGAATATGTTAGATTGATCTAACCATTTCATGCTATATACACATACCAAAATATCACAGTACCTACAGTAAATATATACCACTTTTATTTGTCAATTATTCCTTCATGAAGCCTGGGTCAGGGGAATCTTATCTCCAAATAAGTTATGTTCTGAGATACTGAGGGTTGGGGTTTCAGCATGTGGATTTTGAGGGAACACAATTCAGCCAGCAAATGGCACCGTCCTGCTTACCTGGACCTTCTCTTTTAAGCTCTGGCCTCATAGTTTCTGTTACTCACTGCAAATGTTCACGTCACCTTATTTAACAAATTCCTTCAGTTATTTAACAAATGATATTTTGAGGAGTCTTTTTGTGGCTGCCATCATTTTAGATGTTGGGGATACAGTGGTGAAGGAAGCAGATGGAAACCCCTACCTTCATGAAATTGAATTCTAGCAGCAAGAGGCAGACAAAACAATAGGTTTAAATTAAATGCATAATTTGTTAGATGGTAAAACATGCTTAGCAGGGAAGTAGGATAGAGAGGGCTGAGCCAAGAGTGGCAACCTTAAAAATGATCATCAGTGAAGGTCTTGCAGAGAAGGTGAACTGATGGTGGCATCTGAATTAAGACTGAAGAAGGTGAGAGAACAAGATTTAGAATTGGGGTTTGAGATCCTTGCAAGAAAGGCAGGAGGGAATTTTTTTTTAAGTGGGCAGTGGGATGCCTGATAGAAAGCTTAGCTGAGAACTTAATCTGGAGATACTAGTTCTAAAGTACAAGTTTTTACAGCCTCAGGTTCAACATGCCAAACCTAAACTTGTCACCTGCAGAAATAGCACAGTTTTTCATCCAATGATTCTTTGTGTGTCCAGCACCAAGTACCAGGCTGGGCCCAGGTCAGGTACGCACTGTGTGCCTGTTGGATGAACAAATGAGCCTCTGCTCTGGGCTCTGGGAAAACAAGGATAAATAAGAAATAGCTCCTCCCTAAAGAAGCAAACACCTTCAGGCAAAGACAGCGTCTTAGACTGGATTCCCCCAGATACAGTCCCTCAGTAACCAAGGGTTTGGGTGCAAGTCATTTATTTGGGAAGTGAAGAGAAATACTGGTAGGAGTGTGAGGGGGTGAGATAGGAAAGGTAGGCAGCCAATTAAAAATGGCATTATCAAGTCAGCTAGTGCTGTAGCTAACTGGAAATTTATTAACCCAGGGAACCTCCAGGGGCCATAGAGTCACAGCTCGGAATCACCCAGCCCAAGGGTAGGGGAGTAGAGGCTTTGGTGGAGGTCTAATCCTGGAGGGCACTGGTTTCCTGAGCTCTAGTAGCAATAGAAAGTCCTCAGGCAGCTGGAAGATGGGCACTGAGAGGATAATTGGAGAGTGGGACATGGGTGTGACACCATTGGTCTTGCACCCAACCCCTTATCTATGGGACTGTATCTGGGGGAATCCAGTCTCAGACTCACAAATGTGTGAAAAAGCAAATACAATGTAATATGACCAGTTGGTGGCAGGGTTCATCTGCTATGGACCATATTGAGTTAGCCTTGGGACCTAACACGTGACTTGGCTCAGCCTATACATAAGCAAACATTTGTTAAATAAATGGACAGAGTGCTACAGGAAATACAAAGGAAAGAACAACTATTTCCCCAACACTTTTACCACAGACACAGGCTGGTGCTTTCCCTTTCCCTTCTCTTCCCATGCAGGCCACACCACCCAGCCTCCTCTGCAGATTGGTGGGGCCACGGGACTGAGTCCTCGTCAATGGGATGTGTTCAGAAGGGACGTCCCCACTTCCAGGACTGGCCCACTAAACCCTCCCAAGCACAATCCCCATGACTTCTCATCTTCTGGCTGAATGGAGCAATCTCTGAGACCTAGAGGGGGACTCAGCCAGAAGATAGAAGGACACCCGGTCCCCAAGCTTGCTCCCTGGAGGAGAATATTGTCATCAGGAACACTTGTGTTGAATGCTTGTTGAAAAAGAAGTCAACCTATTTGGTTTGACCACTGAGCTTTAGGAACTGTTTGTTACAGCAGCTAGCCTACCCTCATTCTGTGAGTGCCCCGTATACATGTGTGAATGAATGCTGATGGGAAGAGATTGTCCATTTCACTCTACTCAAAGTTGGCAGTGCTAGTAGAAGTGCCTGAAGTTGGTGCATCCCCGGCAATAGCAGAAGGGAGAGGTGAAATGATATGAATATCCAACTTCATTTCATTCCTAGGGTTGCTCAAGGCCAACCCTGCTATCAGCCCTATAAGCAGAGCCTGTCTTATTTAAATTGCTCCTGCTAAAGTGTGTGCCCGTTTCCTTTTATCCTATTCCCAATATAAATGGAAAAAATTTTGGCCTCCTGCCTGCATAAAATTACCTCTCATGCACCTGACAGTTATTATTAAGTTACTTCCTTCACCTTTTCTCCCAAGTTCTCATTTCATTTCATAAGTCAATATGGAAACTAGCTTTGCAATTTCAGCTCCTTGGAAAATTAAGCAGCTTTGTAAAGAGGCAACACTATAGGAAAACCGGTAGCTGAGTCTGAGCCGATATGAATTGCGCAGTTTCTTCAAGTACCAGCTAGCTGAACTTCCTTGCCTCCCTCTGGAAAGAGGGAGATTGAGGCAAGCCACAGCCCAGAGATTTCTTTTTTCTTTTCTTTCTTTTTTTTTTTGAGACAGAGTCTTGCTCTGTCACCCAGGCTGGAGTGCAGTGGCGCGATATTAGCTCACTGCAAGCTCTGCCTCCTGGGTTCATGCCATTCTCCTGCCTCAGCCTCCTGAGTAGCTGGGACTACAGGCGCCCGCCATCACGCCCGGCTAATTTTTTGTATTTTTTCAGTAGAGACGGGGTTTCACCGTGTTAGCCAGGATGGTCTTGATCTCCTGACCTCGTGATCCACCCGCCTCGGCCTCCCAAAGTGCTGGGATTCCAGGTGTGAGCCACCGCACCCGGCCTAGCCCAGAGATTTCTAAGAGGAAGAACAGAGCTTAGAGAGGGAAGGATTGGGCACTGACTTTGGGCACCACTGCACTTTCTACTCTTTTCATCTTACTTGATTCTGGCAACTACTCTATGAGTAGGTATTATAATTGTCATTTAACAGATAGGAAAACTGAGAAACGAACAGATGAAATCACCTACAAAAAGGCACACAGCTAGTATGCTATGGGAGTCACAAGGGGAACCCAGTGCTCCTTGTCTCTGCTATGACATTGTCTTGCTGCCTTGAGCTAGTTGCATACTATTATGGGTTGAGTTGTGTCCCCACAAAAGATACTAAAGTCCTAACTGTGAGTACCTGTGAATATGAGTACTCTGGAAATAGAGTGTTACAGATGATCAAGATGAGGTCATTAAGGTAGGCCTTAGTCCAAGGTAACTGGTGTCCTTATAAAACATAATTTGAGGCAGGTACAGTGGCTCAGGCCTATAATCCTAGCACTCCGGGAGGCCAAGGCAGGAGGATTGCTTGAGCTCAGGAGTTTGAGACCAGCCTGGGCAACATAGGGAGACCCTGTGTATACCAAAAATTAAAAAAAAAAAAAAATTAGCCAGGCATGGTGGCGTGTGCCTGTGGTTTCAGCTTACTCAGGAGGCTAAAGTGGGAGGATCACTTGAGCCCTGGGATTTTGAGACTGCAGTGAGCTGTGATTGCACCACTGCATGCCAGCCTAGGTGATGGAGTAGGGCCCTGTCTAAAAAAAAAGAGAAAGAGAAAGAGAGAGGAAGGAAGGAAGGAAAGAAAGGAAGGAAGGAAGGAAGGGAGGGAGGGAGGGAGGGAGGAAGGGAGGAAGGGAGGGAAAGAGAGAAAGAGAGAAGGAAAATAAGAAAGAGAAAGAGAGAAAATGAAAGAAAGGAAAGAGAGAAAGAAAGGAAGAAAGAAAGAAAAAAGAAGAAAGAAAGAAAGAGAAAGAAAAAGAAAGAAAGAGAAAGAAAGAAAGAAAGAGAGAGAGAGGGAGAGAGGGAGAGAGGGAGGAGGGAGGGATGAATTTGGACAAAGACACATGCAGCTAAAAGACGAAGTGAAAACACAAGGAGAAGATGGCCATCTACATGCCAAGGAATGCCTGCAGCTACCAGAAGCTGGGAGAGAGGCCTGGACTACACCCTTGCTTACAGCTCCCAGAAGGAACCAACCCTGTTAACAGCTTGATTTTGAATTTCTAACCTCATGAACAATCAATCGATACATTTTTTGTTGTTAAAACCACCCAGGTTGTGGTACTTTGTTATGGCAGATACAGAAAATGAATGCACTTCCCACAAGGGAGTCTCAATTTTCTCATCTGTGTAGTGGGAAAAGGAACAGTATCTCCTCTGGGAAGTTTTAAGGTCTGTTGAATGAGATGATACCTGCACCACTTCCAGAAGAGCTCAATAAATAAAAGAGGTTATTAGTAACCTTATTCTGCAGGGAAAACTCAGACATTGCAGAAAAAGCCACCACCGGTTTTGTTTTCTCCTATCTTCAGGAGAACATTTTCTTACTCTCTGGGACTGCCTAGTTTTCTATGGAATTTCTTTAATAATGTAGGAATAATGAACAAAATGAAGATAACATTATTTATCTGACAGGTTCAGGCGAGAAATAAAGCATATATGTTAAAGGTTTTAGCAAAATGTTACATTCTGTTCAGCTGTGAGGGAACATGATTATCGGACCCCACGATTTTGCTGTTTGTGATGCCATGACCCCAGTGTCCAGCCTCAGAGCAGGGTCTCATTTCAAGAGACACAGTCCAGCCACCAAAAATCATTTTCGATAGAACCCAAATTCTTTCCTTTGTTTCTCCAGTGCAGTGAAGCCCTCCTTTCCAGTCTTCTGAAGCTCTCCTTTCTGGCCCCATATTCTACACCCTGTTTCCTGGCTTCCAGCTGCTAGATTCTTTAAAACAAACCTCCTTCTGCCTTTTCCACTGTTCTTCCCTCTCTCCTTTGCCTCCTTTCCTCCCCATCCACATATGTTTTCCTTTCCCTGTTCCCGTCATGTATAATAGAAGTTAAACAAGCCACCAGGCATAGGTGGAAGAAGGGAGAATACTCCACCCTCGTTAGCAGCAGGAGGAAGAGGGAACACTGAGAACACTTGTGTGTTCATACTTTTTGTTCCATTACAAGGAATAGGTGCCTCTCAAGCTACAAGGTGGGGCAAGGCTGTTTTGATGAAAGGAACAATGTTAAAAGCACAGTCAGTACGATCTGACTTTTGATTTCGATTCCAAATCTGACTAACGCCTACTGGGCATGGCATTTAACTTCTGGGAACCTCTGCAAAATGAGGATACAAATGTGCATTTCACAAGGTAGGCCGAGTATCAAATGAGATAACAAACGTAAATCACTCGTGGTATCGCACCACTGTAAGCAAGAAAGACTCAGAGGATAGCAAGGGAATGCAAATTTTTAGACCATGCATGCGCCCCCCAAACTGCCCACAGGAAAGAGGGAGTTTCCTTCACTCAATATTAAACAAAAATAAGTAGGCTTTTCTCTGATTGAATCAATTTGGGTCACTTGCCCGCATCTGGAACAAATACTGTTACTGGGAGAAAGCTTTGCCCTGACTGGCTTTGGCTGGGTTCCTGCCATCTCTGAGCCATCATTAAGATTGCCTTAGTCCAATGAGGCTCCAGCCCTGGGATGGGGCTGTGCTAATAGAGAAGGCGAGGGGCAGTAAGTAGAATTCTCCCTACACTTCCCTCTGGTGAGTGAGGTGCCCCGACCCTCCCTGTTTTATTTTCAGGGAGTATGAGGAGGAGCACAGTGTTAATTCCAGATCCGAAAGGCTGTTTAGAAAGTTGTTTATCTGATCAGCAGGGAGGCCAGCTATTTACAAGGCAGTGACCCAAAGAAACTGTTTCTTTCCCATCCAGATCTGGTAAGTCTTCCACAGGAAGCTACTCTGGGTCCCTAGGCCTTTCTCCACAGCTCAGCCCTGCTCGTGGCAGGCAGAAAAGTCCCACCGTGAGTGACAATAGAGACTCATATTTATAAACTACTTTGCAGTTTGCAAAGGGCTTTCACATCTGCTATCCCACTTCATCATGAGGGATGCTGGGGAGGATGCTGGTTTGTGGATTTCAGAACCATATTGCACTAAGGATGGAAAGAAAGGACTCTGAGGGTGAGGTTCTAGGAGGCCAGGGTGGTTAAGGCTTGCAAGGGCTGTGGGGTTGGATAGTTATAAGGGGCATTATAGTTTCTGTCTACCCACCAGCCATGTCTCCTTTTGTGAATAGACCCCATGTCTTCCTTCGGAGTATCCAGTATCCCCTACAGAATATAGCCTTGGGTCTTAGTAGAATTGTTAGTCATGATGTGCATTCCTGTGGACTCCAAATGACCCCTGACCTATGAAAGTCCATCCAGGTTCTCACCCTTTCTGGAATATGAATTTTGGTCAGAAACACAGCCAGAAAAGGACATTCTGAAAATCCTTGACTTTGGCTCTGAAGGAGCCAGCTTTCCCTCTGAGCTTCCTGAGTTTCAGTCAGATTCTGTGAATATGTGCAGGACATTGCACACATAGTGCGCACTGAGCTAGATGGTCCCTGACTGTCTTATCATGGTAAATATCAGCCAGGCAGAGATGCGTATTCCATCCATTAGTGACATGAATGGAAAACACACAGGATAAATACCTTGAGATATTAAATGACTTAACCACCATCACTCAGCTCATATATGCAGTTCAACTTCAAGGCTAGGGCTCTCCCCCTACCAACATGAGTGCCCTAGGCTTTTCTTTTCTAACACTATCTCTAATTCCTGCCTCCCTCTTACTGATTTCCACCCTCCCTGTGGCTCACAGCCCTCCCCATCCTAAAGGTGGGAACCAATGGTTTTTGATCCTCCACAGAGGAACGTTAGTGTCAGACACACGGATGGAACTTGGTCAACGCTTCTCAAACAAATAAGCACGTACACAGAATCAGCTGACTAAATATGTGAAGGAAATTCTGTTAAAAATACTTTAATTGATATTCACATATCATAAAAATCACCATTTAAAAACAGTTTAGTGGTTTTTAGTACATTTACAAGTTCGTGCAACCATTATCACTCTAATTTCAGAACATTTTTATTTCTGTTGAATTGTAAGAGTTCTTTGTATATTCTGGATGTTAGACTCTTATCAGATACACACTTGCAAATATTTTTGTCCCATTCTGTGGGTTGTCTTTTCACCTTGTGGATAGTGTTCTTTGACACACACAAGTTTTTCATTTTGATGAGGTCCATCCACCCATTTTTGTTGTTGCTGCGTATGCTTTGGTGTTACAGGTAAGAAAATACTGCCTAGTCCAAGGTCACAGGATTTACACCTGTGTTTTCTTCTAAGAGAGGTATAACTGTAGCTCTTACATTTAGGTCTTTGATCCATTTGAGTTAATTTTTATATGGGGTGAACTAAGAGTCCAACTTCACTCTTTTACATGTAGAAATGCGAGTTGTCCCAGCACCATTTGTTGAAAAGACTATTCTTTACTTGTTTAATGGTCTTGGCACTCTGGGTAAAGATCAATTGACCATAGATATATTGGCTTATGGCTTATGTCTAGAATCACAGTTCTATTAGGTTGATTTATATGCCTATCCTATATCAGTTCCATACTGTTTGTAATATTTGAGCTTTGTATCATGTTTTGAAGTAAGAAAAAATTTCATTCTTTTTCAGGAGATTTTTGGCTCTCACATTTCTACATGAACATTAGAATTATCTTGTCCATTTCTGGGAAAATACAGTTAGAATTTGACAGGTATTGCATTGAATCTTTGGGTCAACATGGGGGAGTATTGTTATTTGAATAATATTAAGTCTTCCAATTCATGGGCATGGGTTATCTTTGCATTTAGTTAGGTTTTGTTTAATTTCTTTCAATGATATTTAGTCATTCAGTAAACAAATCTTGTATTTCCTTGGTTAAATTTATTCCTAAGTATTTTATTTTTTATGTTATTATAAATGGAATTGTTTTCTTAGTTTCATTATTGATTGTTCATTTCTAGTGTAGAGAAATTGACTTTTATATTGCTCTTGTATCTTTCAAACTTGTCTATTAACTCTAATAATTTTCTATGGATTTTGTACAAATCGATGCAGTTTTACTTTTTCCTTACCAATCTGGATGCTTTTTGTTGCTTTTTCTTGCCCGTTTTCCTGGTTAGAACTGCCAGTAAAATGTTGAATAGGAGTGGTGAGAGCACACATCCTTATTTTATTCCTGATCTTAGGAAGAACATTTTTAGTCTTTCACTATTAAATATGATATTAACTGGATTTTTCACAGATGTGTTCAATCATTATCTGACGAGATAATCATGTTGTTTTTGTCCTTTAGTCTGTTAATTTGTTGTATTACATTGATTGGTTTTCATACATTGTACTAACCTTAAATTCCTGAAATAAATCTCACTCAGGCTTGTCATGGTGGCTCACGCCTATAATTCTAGCACTTTTAGAGGTCGAGGCAGGAAGATTGCTTGAGGCCAGGAGTTCAAGATCAGCCTGAGCAACATAGCGAGACCCCCTGTCTCTACAAAAAATGAAAACAAAGTCTCAGTTGTAATAGGAATCCTTTTATGTATGCCACAATCATTTTTGTATGCTGCTAGCTGCTGGCATTCAGTTTGCTAGCATTTTATTCAAGATTTTGCGTCCATATTCATAAGGGAGACAGGTCTGTGGTTTTCTTTCTTGTGATGTTTTTGTCCTCCCTTTTCATCAGTGTATTATTGGCCTCATAGAATGAGTTAGGAAGTATTTCCTCCTTTTTCACACTTTGAAAGGATTAGTGTTAGTTCCTTTTTAAACATTTGGTAGAATTCACCAGTGAAGCCATCTGGTCCTGAACTTTTCTCTCTGGAAAGATTTTATAAAATTACTAACTGAGTCTCTTTAATTGTTATTGTTCTATTCAGATTTTCCATTTTATCTTGAGTCAGTTTTAGCAGTTTCTGTGTTTCTGGGAATGCTCTTATTTCATCTTATTTGTCTAATTTGTTAGCATAGCATTGTTTATAGTGTTATTTTGTAATCTTTTTTCTGAGCACCGCTTTCGCTGCAGCCTATATTTGTATGCTGTATTTTCATTTTCATTCACCTGTGAGGGAAAATTTAATCCACTGAAGTTACTTACAAGCTTAGATAAATGACTGCGTGCCCCAAAGAGCCTAGCTTTTCCTAAACCAGTACTTCTGTAACCTCTTCTTGTATAGCAGTTAAGTTTGGTACATTTACACTATAGAAGACAAGGTTATGATATAAAAGATTGAAGAAAATGGATACGTATTGATTTGGAAACGTTTCCATAATAAGATAAATGACAAAAGCGAGTTGTTCAACAGTTAGGTGGAGTAAAACCTTGCTGTGTGTGTTTTGTTGTTGTTGTTGTTGTTTTGTTTTTTTTTTTTTTTTTTTTTTTTTTAGGGCTTTTGA
>NW_012103943.1:1255252-1258094 GCF_000951045.1 Mandrillus leucophaeus
GCCAGGATGGTCTCGATCTCCTGACCTCGTGATCCGCTCGTCTCGGCCTCCCAAAGTGCTGGGATTACAGGCTTGAGCCACCGCGCCCGGCCCTTGCTGTGGTTTTTGAAGGCTGTGTTATATATATTCTTGAGGAGTCACAGAAATTTCTAAAATGATATAAAAAAATGACTAATGGTGTCTTTATTGGGAGTAAGAGGAGGTGATGAGAGATGGTACTCTGAAATAGAGTCTCATGAGCAGGTATTACTTGTTTTAGTTATATTTTCTAAATAATTTAACTGCACAAGTCAGCTATAAAAATAGTTTTAGTTTTTTAAAAAAAGCAAAGGGGACAAAATGTGAATTGCCTATCCCAGTACTGTCAGAGGCATAAACACCACAGCTAGGTTTGGTGTGAGCCCTTCCAGACACTTTAATAACTTCTGTAATAATGAAAAGAATTCGTAGACAGTAAAATTCTTTTCCCTGTGTTCCTTTCTTGAACTAACTCATATAATTTCCAGTGTTACATCCCTCCAGCTGTTTCATCACAATTTTATTAGACATTTCTTTTTCTAGCAAAAGGAAAAAGGGGTTAATGTGTTTCTGGATAGAAACATTCTTGCTAATTTTTGTCCCATTTTTATAAGAGGATTTAAGAATGTTGCTCTCAGAGCATTTTGATGTCCTTCTCTCACTACGAAAGAGTTGAGACTCATTGGCTGATAGGCTGCATTAGAAAGGGTGTAAAGGCCTGAGCAAACATATCAGATTCCCTGTGAAGACAACTTTGGGTTTATATAAATTGATCTACAAATTGGAGCATAGGACAGGCACCAAAGAACTGCCATTGAATGATATTTACTGCAATGTCAGAAAGCCTTTTAATACAAACATTACCGAACACTTTTACCTACCAGGCACTGTTTTAAGTGCCGTACGTACATCAACTTATTTCGTCTTTACAATGACCCCATAAAGTGGGCACCATTGTTATCTTTGTTTTTTCGGGAGAGGAAGCTGAACTGACTTTGGTGACGTATATTGCCCAAGATCTGACAGCTGATGAGTGACAGAACAGGTATTCAAACCCAAGTCTGTACGGCTCTAGGCTCCTTGTTCTCTCTTAGACGCTGCACTAACTACTTCTGGAGAGAAGCAGAACATAGATGAACGATTGCCACATTTAGCAAATAAAAGTACAGGAAGTCAAGTTAAATTTGAAGTTCAGATAAATAACAAAAATTTAGTATAAGTATATCTCATGCAATATTTGGGACATACTTATGCTAAAAATGCCAATTGTTTATCTGCAATTCAAATTTAATTGGGTGTTCTATATTTTTAAATCTCACACAGACACTAGCCACATTTCTCGGGGTTGGAGAATAATGTGGGATATTGGGATAAAAACTGGATTTTGTTGGCTGATGTCTACTACTTGCCTTGTTCTCTGCAGTTTTTGTTTTGTTTGGTTTGGTTTTTTTGCTTTTTGCAAAGAGAATAACACATATAAAGAACAATAGCAAAATAGAAAAAATATTATATTGCTGTTGAAAGTGGAACAGGCATCCTATATTCTCACAATTCCCCCCCACCCCCGACTTCCCTCTTTGAACCAAAAAAAAAAATTAAAACAGAGCTTCCTGTTCTCCCTGAATTGGAGAACAAAGCTCAAGACTGAGGGATAAAGGGCTCCTGCATTCTTCCTGTTTTCAAATCTTGGGACTCTTAATAAGCCACTTTTGCAAGTAGGAGGGAAGTGGGCTTTAGGCCGGGTTGGAGGGAAGAGGGCTGGCTGGGCCTGAATGGCTACTGAGCCCCTAATATACCTGTGTCCCACTGGAGAGATGCCAGCTGTCCTAGCCCCAAGAGGCAAGTCTTGCACAGGTGACTTTGACAGAGGGAGGTAGAAAGTAGAATCGCTTTTCTGACACTTGGTGGCCCTAATCCCTCCATTGGCCAATGGTATTCCTGTAGAGGTCTTGATATCTGACCAAACTGGTCACTTTTCTTTCTTTGGAGTAGCTGGGGTAAGAAAAGGAAGGTGGATGGGTAGAATAGGGGAAGAATATAGGGTATCGGGTAGAATAGGTGGCAATTCTCTCTGCAAACCTTGCCACTGCTCCTCTGGGAATAAAGTTAATCTCTTACAACAGCATCATTTTTTACACTTTTCAAAATACCTTCACTTTATCCTGCAAACCGGCTATTGATTTGTACTTAAAATAAATTAGTCTCTAATGTGGCAACTTTCCCACCAACACTCTAAAATGTTTGCCTTCTGGAATTAGCACCCTATTAACCTGACCATCTCTAAATGTTTTCTATCTTCAAAAATGATAATTGAATACCATTGCCAGCCATAATTATTTAGACAGCACTTTGCACATTAATATCTATTCAATTATCATTCCCTGCAGCTATAATCTTAACCCAAAATGAAGCTTAAAAAGTTGCATTTTCTCTCTCTTTAAAATTGGTCCTTTTTGTTGTTCTTTCCTTGTTTTCACCTTTCTTTACTCCAAGCGAATTCTTTAAAATCCAAGAGGGAATTTGGCAAGACCTTCCCCTAGCCTTCATGGAATGGAGTGGTTCATTTCCAAAAGCATGAGCAAAACAGAGATCACTACATATATTAAAGGCATGTGCACACCGCAGCCTTGAGAATGAGAATTCATGGAAGGAAGGGGCCATGCCTTTCCTTCCACCAAGAGCAGAACTTGCTCTCTTACCTTGATATGGTTTGACTGTGTCCCCACCCAAATCTCACCTTGAATTGTAGCTCCCATAATCCCCACATGTTGTGGGAGGGACCCAGTGGAAGGTAATTGAATCATGGGGGCCAGTTTTTCTCATG
>NW_012103943.1:1260064-1261492 GCF_000951045.1 Mandrillus leucophaeus
CACTGTGTGTGAGTCAGCCTCCCAGGCAGAGAATGGTAGGAAGACAAGTGAAGAAGGGGTCCAGAAAGGCAAATGGAAAATAGCCAGCATATAAGGAGTGTACACTACCAACTTTGCTCTATAGTGTCAACTTGTGTTCCAAAGTGGTTGAACCAGTTTTACTGCCATTAGCACAGACAAGAGCACCTGTAGTTACTTAAAGTTTAAAAAAAAAAAAAAAAAAGCACCTGTAGCTACACGTTGTTATCAGCATTTGGTATTGATTGAAGGCTATTTCTTTTAACGTTTTTCAATTCAGTGGATATAAAATAGCATATAATTGACATTTCAATTTGCATTTCTCTGATTACTGATGATATTGAGTGCCTCCTTGTATACATATTAGGCACTTGGTCTTCCTCTTTAATGAAATATCTGTTCATGTCTCTTGCCTATTTTTCAGTTGGATGTATTGTCTTTTCCTAATTGATTTGTCAGCATCCTTTACATATGGCGCACATCAATTTCAATTCTTTATTATTTATATGTTTCTCTCCATTTGTGGCTTTTGTTTTCACTTTATTGAAGTTTTTCCCAACAGAAGATCTTGGTTTTATTTTAATAGGATTTGTTGCTCTTTTTCTTTATAGCTATGCTTTCAGTGTATTATTTAACAATACTGTATTAATTCCAAGATCATAATGTGTTTTTTCTAATACAAGTTGAATAGTGATAAATATAAAAATATGTGGATAAGCAAAAGATAAAAAGAAAAGTTACTCATGGTCCCATTAACAGAAATAACCACTGGCATAATTTTTCTAAGTTCTAATTTCACATAAAAAATGATGTGGTACCCAAATAAGCCTCATGAAAAATAATCCATATTTAGCATCACAGCCTTTCCAATAATCTCCTGCTAAAACTTCTAATCCTATAATAGAAATATTATATATTAAATATTTTCTAAACTCTCTTATTTATGAAAATTAATCTCTTTCCTTTGTTATTTTTCTTTTTCTCTAGTGGTAACTTAAATTTCCACTGCAAGTATGTCTCATTCTTTAGACAGAGAGAAAAAATGTTTGAGCCAAAGGTGAGTCCAATAGAGAGAGTCAAATGTTGAGGTATACCTTCAAGGAATCAGATAACAAAAGAGTCATCTGGAAAGCACCATATGGAGACACAGGCCAGGCCTTCTGCCCAACGCCCACACAGTTATCCAAAAGTAAGCTTGACATCATCTTGTGTATAGCAAAAGGAAATATTTCTTTTTGCTGTTGAAGAAAATCTGTAAAGATCTTGACTACCCTAACTTGATTATGCAAATGCAATTTCACACTTTTTTTTTTTTTTTTTTTTGAAATGGAGTTTTGCTCTTGTTACCCAGGCTGGAGTGCAATGGTGCGGTCTCAGCTCACCACAACCTCCACCTCTTGGGTTCAAGCG
>NW_012103943.1:1262130-1264298 GCF_000951045.1 Mandrillus leucophaeus
TGCTCTCTTACCTTGATATGGTTTGACTGTGTCCCCACCCAAATCTCACCTTGAATTGTAGCTCCCATAATCCCCACATGTTGTGGGAGGGACCCAGTGGAAGGTAATTGAATCATGGGGGCCAGTTTTTCTCATGCTGTTCTCATGATGGTGACTAAGTCTCATGAGATCTGATGGTTTTATAAAGGGCAGCACTCCTGTACAGGCTCTCTTGCCTGCAACCATGTAAGATGTGACTTTGCTTCTCCTTTACCTTCTGCCATGATTGTGAGGGCTCCCCAGCCACATGGAACTATGAGTCCATTAAACCTCTTTTTCTTTCTAAATTACACAGTCTCAGGTATGTCTTTATTAGCAGCATGAGAACTTACACACCTGCTACTCCTATAGTCAGGAAAATAATCACTGATATGCAATAATTAACAGAGGTTGTGGAGCTTTCAAAGCACAGAAGGGGCCAGTGGCCTGAGACTTATTAGGAAGGAGTAGATTGGCCACAGGAGTATGTTGTGGGAAAGGAGCAGAGAAAGAGGCGCAAATGATAGAATGAAAATACTTAATTCAAAAGACTATTGAAAAAAGGAGCAGGCAGAGAATGAGAGATCATACAGGGACTTCTCTGTGAGGAGTGAAAGAACACAGTAACTGGACCCAAACCTACCTTTTTCAGTTTCCTCCCACCCAACTCTGAAACTGGTGCAGTTTCCTAAATCTTTCATTAAAATTTCGTTGTAGGCCGGGCGCGGTGGCTCACTCCTGTAATCCCAGCACTTTGGGAGGCCGAGGTGGGCGGATCACCTGAGCTCAGAAATTTGAGACTAGCCTGGCCAACATGGCAAAACCCTGTCTCTACTAAAACAAAACAAAACACAAAAATTACCCAGGTATGGCGGTGCTCACCTGTAGTCCCAGCTACTCAGGAGGCTGAGGCAGGAGGATTACTTGAACCCAGGAGGCAGAGGTTGTAGTGAACTGAGATTGTGCCACTGCACTCAAGATTGGGTGATGGAGTGAGACTCTGTTTCAAAAATAAATAAATAAATAAATAAATAAATAAATAAATTTAATTAAAGTTCATTGTAAACAAGGAGTATTTGGTTTGGAGAAGATGGATTGCAACCAACCAGAGGCAATCCTTTTCTGTTTGTGTGGAAGCAATACGCCTATATGTTGGGATGGTCAGGCTGTCTCTTGGGAAACTTATGCAAGAGTTTTCTCTAGGATCGTGGTGCCAATTACAGCAGTCACTAGCCACGTGTGGCTATTCTTACTCTGCTCTTGAAATGTGCACATTATGGTCCGAAATGTGATGTGCTATAATTATATAATACACACCCAATTTTGAAGATTTAGCTCAAAGAAAAGAATGGAAAGTATCTCATTAATAATTTTTATATGGATTACATGTTAAAATGTTAATGTTTTTGATATCCTAGGTTAAGTATTCTTAAAATTAATTTCACCAGCTTCTTTTAACTTTTAGAAATGTGGCTCCTGGAAAGTTTCAAGTTACATGTGTGCTCACATGTGTGACTTGCTTTAGATTTCTGCTGCACGACACTGCTCCAGGGCATATGCCCAGATGTGAAATTCTTAGGTCATGTTTCATTTTAGTCAAGGTTGCAATAGGTGATAGATGATACATACTCCAATTGTCTTCAATAGAATTGAAGCAGTTCAGTGAAGGGACTATTACAAGCGTGGGACAGGGTTGAGAACAACAAACGGGTTGGTGAAGCATCCTAGGGCTAAAAGCATCATGAGCTGTCAGCACCCCAAGATCGGAAGGAACAGTTCCCAGGACCTAGAGTGAGAGCTGAGGAAGAGGGCTGTCAGACTGCAGTTGCGGTGGTTAGAAGAAGAACATAGCCACCAGCAAACTGTCCAGGCAAGGGAGTGTGGGGCTGGGAGATGAAGAAGTTGCCCTCACTCTCCTTCTGCCTTCAGATCTGCAGCCACAGTCAGCCAAATCCAGATATATGCACGAAGGCAGTTCTTGATGCACTGTGTGTGAGTCAGCCTCCCAGGCAGAGAATGGTAGGAAGACAAGTGAAGAAGGGGTCCAGAAAGGCAAATGGAAAATAGCCAGCATATAAGGAGTGTACACTACCAACTTTGCTCTATAGTGTCAACTTGTGTTCCAAAGTGGTTGAACCAGTTTTACTGCC
>NW_012103943.1:1265478-1278387 GCF_000951045.1 Mandrillus leucophaeus
CCCAGGCTGGAGTGCAATGGTGCGGTCTCAGCTCACCACAACCTCCACCTCTTGGGTTCAAGCGATTCTGCTACCTCAGCCTCCTGAGTAGCTGGGATTACAGACATGCACCACCATGCCCAGCTAATTTTTGTATTATTAGTAGGGGTTTCTCCATGTTGGTCAGGCTGGTCTCAAACTCCCAACCTCAGGTGATCTGCCCACCTCAGCCGGATTACAGGCATGAGCCACTGTGCCTGCCAGTTTCACACTCTTAACTACTGAAAGGCAATCCTCTCAGTGAGGCCATATTTTGTAAAGCAGGTGTTTCAGTTATTTATTGCTACATAACAAGTTACTCCCAAATTTAGTGACTGAAAATGACAATTGTATTACTATCTCTAATAGTTTCTATGAGTCAGAAATTCAGTTAGTGCTCAGCTGAAGAGTCCAGCTCAAGGTCTCCCATATAGTTGTAGGTAGATGTATGAACGGGAATAGTGGGTAGCTGAGGCAGGCGAGAGCTAACCTGGCATCTCTCTTCCATCATGTGTTCCCAGGGCTTCCCATGTGTGAGCTAGTTTGGGCTTTTTCACAATGTGATGATCTCAGGGCGGTTGGACTGTTACATGGTAGTCGAAAGCTTCAAGAGTGAGTGTTCCAGTGACCAAAAGGGAAGTTGTATGCCTTTGATCCTTCAACATCAGAAGTCACATAGTTTCACCTCCACAATTAAACAGTTGCAGAAGCCTACATATTTTCAAGGGGAAGGGACACAGACTCTACTTCTCAAAGAGCTGAGTATAAAAGAAATTGAGATTGTATTTTAAAACTACCAGAGTTTGCCCTCTAACCACAAATAATTTACATTCCTCCCACATGCAAAATACACTTACCTCCTCACGAGGCCCCCTCTCCCCAAGAAGTTTCATTCTATTACAGCCTCGGACTTGGACTTTAGGTCTAGAATCTCATCATCTATATCAGGTCTGGGTGCAGATGAGGATCCTTAGATATGGTTCTTCTAAATCTAATCAGTGTTCTGCAGAGACAAGTTACTCACCCATAACATGCCAACATACGATGGTGGGACAGGCATAGGATAACCACATTAAGTACTTCCATTCACAAATGGAGCAAAAATGTGTGCAGGACCCAGCAACCACACCAGCGTCCTGCCTTGCTGCTGGTGTGAGTGCTAGCACAGGTACCAGCAACACCCCCACCAGAGGACGTGTGTGCACCCTGCTATGGCTTCCGGCATGTGTGAGTGAACACAAATCCCACTGTCATCACATTGACGAAGTGCTTCAGGTGGAAGCCCCTCATCAGACTGTTGTGGCCAGTGGACTGGGAACACCACAGCTCCTCTAGTGCAGCAGGTTCTTAACCTCATGGGGCCAGAGAACAAAACCATGGGCCTGGTACAAACCACCCAAAGTTAGAGCACACAGCCCAGGAGTGCTGAGCTATCTTGGCCTGCTAAAATCTTCCAGAAATGAAGCCAGTTGTCTGAACTCACCTTATACCACAATCAAACTCCCAAGAGCATCAGAGAAGATAAAAGAAAAAACTTCATCCAAAGGACAGCAACTTCAAAGACTGAAGGGGCATCATCCTTCAATCTGAAGGATGAGAAAGAACCTATGTAAGAACACTGACAATTCAAAAGGCCAGAGGTGTCTTCTCACCTCCAACCAACCACACTAATTGCCCAGCAATGGTTCTGAACCAGGCTGAAATGACTGAAATGACAGATATAGAACTTAAAATATGGATTAAAATAAAGATCACTGACATTCAGGAGAAAGTGAAACCCAATCCAAGGAATCTAAGGAATACAATAAAATAATACAAGAGATAAAACACAAAATGGCCGTTTTAAGAAAAAAACAAACTGATCTGATAGAGCTGAAAAACTCACTTCAAAACTTTCATAATACAGTTGAAAGCATTAATAGCAGAATAGAACAAGCTGAGGAAGGAATCTCAGAGCTCAAAGACTGGTTCTCCTAAGTAACTCAATCAGAGAAAAATAAAGAAAAAAGAATAAAAAAGAATAAACAAAACCTCCAAAATATATGGGATTATGTAAAGAGACCAAATCTATGACTCATTGGCATCCTTGAAAGACAGGGACAGAAAGCAAGCAACTTAGAAAATACATTGAGGATATTGTCCACAAAAATTTCCCCAACCTTGCTAGAGAGGCCAACATTCAAATTCAGGAAATGCAGAGAACTGCTGTGAGATACTATACATGACAACCATCCCCAAGACACATGGTCATCCGATTCTCCAAGGTCAAAATGAAAGAAAAAAATTGTAAAGCCAGCTAGAGAGAAGGGGCAGGTAATCTATAAAGGAAACCCCATCAGACTAACAGTGGACCTTTTAGCAGAAATTCTATAAGCCAGAAGGGATTGGGAACCTATATTCAACATCCTTAAAGTAAAGAAATCCCAACCAAGAATTTTCATATCCAGCCAAACTAAGCTTTATAAATGAAAGAGAAATAAGATCCTTTTCAGACAAACAAATGCTGAAGGAATTTGTTACCACCAGACCTGCCTTACAAGAGATCCTGAGGGGAATGCTAAATATGAAAAGGAGAGACAGTTGCTGGATACTACAAAAACACACTGAAATACACATACCATTGACACTATAAAGTAACTACACAATCAAGTCTGCATAATAACCAGCTAACAACATGATGACATGAACAAATCTGCACATATCAATATTGACCTTAAATGTAAATGTACTAAATCCCTCAATTAGAAGGCAAAAAGTGGCAAGTAAGGTAAAGAATCAAAACCCAACTATATACTATCATCAAGAGATCCATCTCACAAGCAATGACACCATAGACTCACAGTCAAAGGATGGAGAAAAATCTACCAAGCAAATGGAAAACAGAAAAAAGCAGAAGTCGCTATTCTAATTTCAGACAAAAGCTATTTTAACCCAACAATGATTCAAAAACAAACAAAAAAAAAACAAAAAACAAAGAGGGCCATTACATAATGGTAAAAGATTCAATTCAACAAGAAGACCTAACTATCTTAAATATATACTCACCCAACACAGGAGCACCTAGAGTCATAAAGCAAGTTCTTACAGACCTGTGAATAGACTTAGATAACCACACAATAATAGTGGGAGACTTCAACACCCCACTGACAGTATTAGACAGATCACTGGGGCAGAAAACTAAAAAAAGTATTCAGGACCTGCACCCGACACTTGACCAAATGGACCTGACAGACATCTACAGAACTCTCCATCCCAAAACAACTGAATATACATTCTTCTCATTGGCACATACTCTAAAATTTACCACACATAAAACAATTCTCAGCAAATTTAAAAAAAAGAAAACAAAATCATACCAAACCCACTCTCGGGTGGCAGCACAATAAAAATAGAAATCAACACTGAGAAAACTGCTAAAAACCATTCAGTTGAATGGAAATTACAACCTGCTCCCGAATGACTTTTGGGTAAACAATAAAATTGAGGCAGAAATCATTAAATTATTTAAAACTAATGAGAACAAAGATACAACATAACAAAACCTCTGGGACACAGCTATAGCAGTGTTAACAAGAAAGCTTATAATACGAAATGCCTACCTCAAAAAGTTAGAAAGATTTCAAATTAAAAACCTAATATCACACCTTGAGGAACTTAAAAAAAAAAAAAAAAAAAGAGGAAACCAACCCCAAAGCTAGCAGAAGGCAAGGAATAACTAAAATGAGAACTAAAGTGAATGAAATTGAGATGTGAAAAAAAACATACAGAAAATCAATGATTCTAGGAGTTGATTTTTTGAAAGAATAAGTAAGATTGATAGATCACTAGCTAGACTAATAAAGAAAAGAAAGGAGATCCAAATAAGCACAATCAGAAATGACAGAAGGAACATTACCACTGACTCCACAGAAAGACGAAAAACCCTTGGACAGTATTATGAACATCTCTATGCACACAAACTAGAAAACTTAGAAGAAATTAATAAATTCCTGGAAATAGGCAACACACTAAGATTGAACCAGGAAGAAATTGAAATCCTGAACAGACCAATAATGAGTTACAAAATTGAATTAGTAATTAAAAAAAAAAACAACTACCAACCAGTAAAAGCCCAGGACCATAAAGATTCATGCCGAATTCTACTGGATATGTAAAGAATTGCTGGTACCATTCCTACAGAAACTATTCCAAAAAAATTGAGGAAGAGGGACTCTTCTCTTATTCATTCTATGAGGCCAGCATCATCCAGATACTAAAACCTGGCAGAGACACAACAAAAACAAAAAACTTTAGGCCAATATCTTTGATGAACATAGATGCAAAAATTCTCAACAAAATACTAGCAAACTGAATACAGCACTACATCAAAAAACTAATTCATCAAAATCAAGTAGGCTTTTGCCTGGAATGCAAGGTTGGTTTAACAGGTGCAAATCAGTAAATGTGATTCGTCACATAAATGGAAGTAAAAACAAGAAACGTGATCATCTCAATAGATGCAGAAAAAGCTTTTGATAAAATTCAACAAACCATTATGTTAAAAGCCTTCAACAAACCAGGCATTGGAGGAATATACCTCAAAATAATAAGAGCCATGTATGACAAACCCACAGTTAACATCATACCGAATGGGCAAAACCTGGACTCATTACCCCTGAGAACAGAACAAGACAACGATGCCCACTCTCATCACTCATATTCAACATAGTAGTGGAAGTCCTAACCAGAACAATCAGGCAATGGAAAAAAATAAAAGCCACCCAAATAGGAAGAGAGAAAGTCCAACTATCTCTGTTTGCAGATGATACAATTTCATACCTAGAAAACCCATTAGTCTATGTCTAAAATCTCCTTGATCTGATGACCAACTTTGGCAAAGTTTCAGGATACAAAACCAACGTACAAATATCAGTAGCATTTCTATACACCAACTATTTCAAAGCTGAGAGTCAAATCAAGAACACAATCCCATTCACAATCACCACACACAAAAAATAAGATACCTAGGACTACAAGAAGGTGAAAGGTCTCTATAATGAGAATTACAAAACACTGCTCAAAGATATGAGATGACACAAACAGAGGGAAAAACATTCCATGCTCATGGATAGGAAGAATCAATATTGTTAAAATGTACATATTCCCCAAAGCAATTTACAGATCCAATGCTATTCCTATCAAACTACCAATGACGTTTCTCACAGAATTAGAAAATCTGAAATTTGTGTGCAATTAAAAAGAGCCCAAATTGTCAAAGAATGCTAGGAAAAAAGAACAAAGTTGGAGGTATTACATTCCCCAACTTGAAATTATATTACAAGGCTACAGTAACCAAAACAGTATGGTACTAGTACAAAAAGAGATACACAGACCAATGGGACAGAATTGAGAGCTCGGAAATAAAGCCACATACCTACATCCATCAGATCTTCAGCAAAGTGAACAAAAACAAGCAATGGGGAAAACATTTCCTATTCAGTGAATGGTTCTGGGTTAACCAGCTAGCCATATGCAGAAGATTGAAAATGGACCCCTTCGTTTCACCATATATAAAAATCAACTTAAGATAGATTGAAAACTTAAATGTAATACCTGAAACTTTAAAACCTCCAGAAGAAAACCTAGGAAATATTATTCTGGACATAGGCCCTGACAAAGATTTTATGACAAAGATGTCAAAAACAATTGCAAGAAAAATAAAAATTGACAAATGGGATCTAATTAAACTAAAGAGCTTCTGTACAGCAAAAGAAACTATCAATAGAGTAAACAGACAATCTACAGAATGGTAGAAAACGTTTGCAAACTGTGCATCTGTCTAAGGTCTAATATCCAGAATCTTTAAGGAACTTAAGTCAACAAGCAAAAAACAAATAACCTTATTAAAAAATGGACAAAGGACATGGAAAAACACTTTTCAAAGAAGACATATACACACGTGGCCAAGAAGTATATGAAAAATGTTCAACATTTCTTTTTATTAGAGAATTGTAAATCAAAACCACAATGAGATACCACCTTATACCAGTCAGAATGGCTACTATTTAAAAAATCAAAAAATAACAGATGCTGCTGAGGTTGCAGAGAAAAAGGAATGTTTATATAGTGCCAGCGGAAATGTAAATTAGTTCAGCCACCATGGAAAGCAGTTTGGTGATTTTTCAAAAAAAAAATATGAAACAGAACTACCATTTGACCCAGCAATACCATTACTGGGTATATATCCAAAGGAATACAAATAATGCTACTATAAAAACACACACACATGGATGTTCATCACAGCACCATTCATAATAGCAAAGACATGGAATAAATCTAAGCATCCATCAACAGTAGACTAGATAAAAAACAGTGTGGTACATACACACAATGGAATACTACACAGTCATAAAAAAGAAAGAGATCATGTCCTTTAAAGCAACATGGATGGAGCTGGAAGTCACATGTTCTCACTTGTAAGTGAGAGCTAAATATTGAGTACACATGTACACAAATAAGGGAACAAGAGACACTGGGGCCTACTTGAGGGTAGAAACTGGGTAGAGGGTGAGGATCAAAAAACTATCTATCAGGTACTATACTTATTGCCTGGGTGATGAAATAATCTGTACACCAAAGCCCTGTGACAAGAAATTTACCTGTATAACAAACCTACACATGTACACTGAACCCAAAATAAATATTTTTTTAAAAGGCAAAAATGGGGCAAACAGGAGGAATAATCTGTAGCGTTTCTAACTTCCAGCCAGGCACATGTTTCCAGGTAATTGAGTAGGGCTCGGTCCTACTCCCTGGAAGTCATTCTCCATTCCTCTTGGCTTTGTCCACTGGGCTCTTTGTTCTACTAAGTTTTCTTTCCTTTTCCATAGGACATGATTCATGTTTTCAGCCTGCTTCCTGCCCTTAAAAAGTTGGGGAGCCAAGTATCTCTTTTCTTTTTGCACTGTCTCTGTCCCTTTCATTCCAAGATAATATAAGTCCTTTAAAAACTTTGTGGGTTTCCTATGTATCAATGTGCGAACCTGCTCCATTCGATAGATGACACCACACCTGGAAAAGTATTTCCTGATTTGGTGCTTCCTCTGAGGCAATAGTAGGATAATTTCCCTAAAAATTTTAGAAAGTCTATTATTTAACAAAAGGAGTTTGAAAGGCATCCCCATAAGATCTTTAAAAGGGACTTGTCTACCTGAAAAAGTCTCTAAGACACCATCTTAAATTTTTCTGAGATGCTAACACAGGGTTTTTTAGTCATACTGTTAGCTTCATCTTTACTCTGAGATCATATTTTGCTGAAAGCACCCTTGCTTTGATCTTTTCCCTGAGGTCTTTTGTTTCAAAATCTACTAAAAATCTGAAGTGATTATTCTTTGGCTAATCTCTATCCTCTTACATTTTACTATAGGAAGCTAGCAGCCAGATTTCACTTTTGACATACTGCCCAACAATCTTCGTCACCAAGATTGTTGAATACATTTTCTGTCTTCCACATTACCTCAGGGCACAGTGTTGCTGAAATTTTCCCTACTTTATAAAAAAAGTCTGCTTTCCTCCAGTTTCTAACTCTCTCCTTCTCTCATTTAACCCTTCACTGACAGCCTCCTCAAGCCCTGTCAGACTTCTGCTAAGATTCTCCTTGAGGCTCTTTCAACGTCTCCTTCCCCCACCCAGTCCCAAAGGCAGAACCAATGCAGCAGCCCACTTACAGGTACAAAATTCTGTTCCTATTATCTCTTGATGTGCGATAAATCACCACCAAAACAAGTAGCTTACAACAGCAACAATTATTTTAATATTTCTCACGGACCCTGTGGGTCAGGACTTAGAAAAAGGTCAGCTGGGCATTTCTGGCTGAGTATCACATGCAGCTATAGTCAGATGATGGTTAGCCTCAGGAAGCAGGGTATGAAGTCTGAAGCAGTTAGGGCTGGTTGGATTTCTCTCTCTCTCTCTCTCTCTCCCTCTTTCCACTCGTTTCAGAATTTCTCTGTGTGGTCTCTTTCTATTGAGCTAGTTTAGACTTCCTCATAGCATGGTGGTCTCATGGTGTTTGGACTGCTTACATAACAGCTAAAATCTTCGAAAACAAATGTTTCAGTAAGCAAGGTGGAGGTTGCATCACCTTCTATAATCCAGCATCAAAAGTCACATAATTTCACTTATACTATATTCTACATTTTTGTTTTTTTTTTTTAAGATGGAGTCTCGCTCTGTCACCCAGGCTGGAGTACAATGGAATGATCTCAGTTCACTGCAACCTCCGTCTCCCAGGTTCAAGCGATTCTCCTGCCTCAGCCTCCTGAGTAGTTTGGATTACAGGCACCCACCATCATGGCTGGCTAATTTTTGTATTTTTAGTAGAGACAGGGTTTCACCATGTTGGTCAGGCTGGTCTCAAACTCCTGACCTCAGGTGATCCACCCGCCTCGGCCTCCCAAAGTGCTGGGATTACAGGCATGAGCCACCATGCCCAGCCATATATTCTATTGATTGAAACAGTCACACAAACCTTCCCAGTTTCAGGGGAAGGAACACAGACTCTACCACTTTATAGAAGAAATGTCAAAGAATTTGTGGGCCTATGTAAAAACTGCCACAAACAAGCATTTGTTGGGTACCTGCTATGGGGGAAGCATCCGTAAATGAATCAGGTGAAACCTTCCTCGAGGTGCTGACTGCTCCTTGAGGACATTAGTTAGGAAGATAAAGGGTAAGCAGAACACCGCAAATAAGAAAGATAAGTATTTTAAGAGAGCATTTTAAAATACTGTGGGAAAACAGAGTGGGGAGAAAGTAACACCACAACAAATACAGTTTGGGAGGTATCTTGGAGGAGATAACATTTTAGCTGACCTGTGAAGGGCAAGCAAGAATTCTCCACCCAGGTGGAGACCAAAATTCATTGCAAGATAGAAATAACATAGAGGTGTGAAACACCTTAGTGGTCTTTTTTTTTCTGGTTGAGTGATGATGACATTTACCAAGATGAGAAATGCAGGAGAAATTGCAATGAGTCCCGCTCAAGACTTGTTGGCATTTTCAGGTTCTCCTAAGATATCTGGGCCAGGCGCGGTAGCTCACGTCTGTAATCCCAGCACTTTGGGAGGCCGAGGTGGGTGGATCACCTGAGGTCAGGAGTTCATGACCAGCTTGGCCAACATGGTGAAACCCCATCTCCACTAAAATACCAAAAATTAGCCGGGTGTGGTGGCATGTGCCTGTAGTCCCAGCTACTCGGGAGGTTGAGGCAGGAGAATTGTTTGAACCCAGGAGGCGAAGGTTGCAGTGAGCCAAGATCCCACCACTGCACTGCAGCCTGGGCAACAGAGCGAGACTCCGTCTCAAAAAAAAAAAAGAAAAAAAAAAAAAGGTGTCTGGGGGTGGCAGAGATCATTGGGATCCCTGGGTCCCCCAGCAAACAACCTGTGGGTAGGCGCCCTCTTTATCCTCTTCTTCAACAGTTTCTTAATTGTTCCTTGAGAAGAGTCGATAGCCCCACAGGGAGGGCCTCCCTGCACTTGAGCTGCCTCAGGTGCTTACTTCCAGCTGTTCTAGCAGTTGCAGTCCATGTTATGAATGGATACTATAGGGAAATACGACGTTAGTATGACTTCCAAGCTCACCTGAGATGCTCAACCCAGCCTGAGAAACACACATTTTACCCTAGAGTAGCTAGAAATATGTGCTCTAGGGAAACAATAGGTCCAACCTGTGCACTTGACTGTCTAATTTACTGCCTTGTCATGACTTGTCCTGTGTCTGGTTAGATCAACTCCTCCAGAATTTGCAATTGATCTCCAGCGATCTCTTCAATATCAATTTCTCCAGAGTTTGCAAACTGGTGGCATGCAGGTTGAAACAGGCTTGTAGAAAATGTTTATTGACATTAAAAAATCAGGAGATTTTACTTAAAGTGTCTGAATTTCAGCTTCTTTTGAAAAATTATAACTTTTACCACCAGGCATAAATTTCCATGTAATAACAGTCAACAATTGCTTAGTTGTAACTGTGCCCCAATTTCTCAGGGAAGAGTAAGGGGAAACATTCTTATCCCCCACTGCTAAATTAATAACAACAACTTGAAGGACCATTTGAAAACATATATTTAAATTTAAAATTTACAAGACTTGACCTGGCAATTATATGTCAAAGTAAAGTCAAAGTCATACAAATACTGAAATGTAAGCCTGAAGTTGATAAGTTAAAATAAGCCGAGCACAGAAGGACAAATACCACATGATCACACTCGTATGTGGAATCTAAAAAAGTTGGTCTCATAGAAGTAGAAAGTAGAAGAGTAGTTACCAGAGGCCGAGAAGGATAAGGGAAAAAGGAAACTGGATGGAGATTGGTTAACAGACACAAAGTTACAGTTAGATAGGAGGCATAAGTTCTGCTGTTCTATTGCAGAGTGGGGTGACTAGAGTTAACAGTAATGTGTGTGTATTTCAAAATAGCTAGAAGAGGGGATTTTGAATGTTCTTACCACAAAGAAATGACAAGTGTTTGAGGTGATGGATATGCTAATTACCCAAATTTGATCAGTATGCAATGTATACATATATCAAAACATCATACTGTACCCTGTAAATATGTGCCAATAAATTATCATGTGCCAATAAAAACAAAATAAAACTTTAAAAAAAACGACAGCATAGTGCTGGAATAAAAACACATAATCAATGGAACAGAACGAAGAGCCTAGAGATAAATCCACACATTTATGGTTAATTTTCAACAAAGGTGCCAAGAACACAATAGACCACATCTTCAATAAATGGTGTTGGGAAAACTGTATATCCACATTTCAGATAATGAAATTAGACCCTCCTCTCACACCAATACAAAAATCAACTCAAAATGGATTAAAGACTTAAATATAAGATCTGAAACTGTAAAACTACTAAAAGAAAATATAGGGGAACAGCTCTATGATATTGGCCCGGGCAATAATTTTTTGAATATGACCCTAAAAGCATAGGCAACAAAAGCAAAAGTTTACACGTGGTGTTACATCAAACTAAAAAACTTTTGCACACAAAGGGAAACAATTGACAAAGCGAAGAGATGCCTCCAGAATGGGAGAAAATATTTGTGAACCATACGCCTGATAAGGGGTTAATTTTCAAAATAAATAAGGAGCGCGAACAACTCAATAGGAAGAAAACAAGTAACAAAATTTTAAAATGGGCAAATGGCCTGAATAGGCTGGGCGCAGTGACTCACACCTGTAATCCCAGCACTTTGGGAGGCTGAGGCAGGCGGTTCACGAGGTCAGGAGTTTGAGATCAACCTGGCCAACATGGTGAAATCCCATCTGCACTAAAGATACAAAAGATTAGCAGGGCGTAGTGGTGCAAACCTGTAATCCCAGCTACTCAGGAGGCTGAGGCACCTGAATCGCTTGAACCCGGAGGGCGGAGGTTGCAGTGAGCCAAGATCGCACCATTGCACTCCAGCCTGGGTGACTGGGAAAGACTCCATCTCAAAAAAAAAAAGAAAAGAAAAGAAAAAGAAAAGGGCAAAGGACCTGAATAGACCTTTCTCAAAAGAAGATTTACAAATTTCCAACAGGTATTTGAAAATTTTTTTAAAAAGCCAATTCTCTAATCACCAGGGAAATGCAAATTAAAACCACAATCATGTATCACTTCATATCTGTTACAATGACTATCATAAAAAAGATGAAAGGTAACATCCTGGTGAGGATGCAGGAGAAAGGAAACCCTTGTATGCTGTTGGTGGGGAAGTAAATTAGTACCCCCGTTATGGAAAATAGTATGGAGGTTCTTTATAAAATTAAAAATAGAGCTACTATATGATCTAGGACCCCCCCCCCACTAGTTATCTATCCGAAGGATATGGAATTGGTATGTTGAAGAGATGTCTGTACTTTCATGTTCATTGCGGCATTGTTCACAATAGCCAAGGTACAGAATCAACCTGTGTCCATCAACACATAAATGGATGAAGAAATTGTGGTACACACACACAATGGAATATTATTCAACCTTTAAAAAGAAATAAATCTTGTCATTTACAGCCACAAGGATGAACCTGGAGAACATTACATTAAGTGAAATAAGCCAGACACAGAAAGACGAATACCGCATGATCTCATTTATTAGTGGAATTTAAAACAGTTGAACTCATAGAAGCAGAGGATAGAACAGTGTTTACCAGAGGCTAATGGTGGAGGTGCTGTGGAGATTGGAGAGACGTTAATCAAAGAATACAAAATGTCAGGTAGGCAGGAGGAACAAATTCAAGAGATCTATTGAATATAGATGCATATACATAATTACTATAGTAGCTATATTGAACTACAACATAATATAATGCAATGTATTGCATTCTTGAAAATTGCTGAGTAGATTTTGTTTTTTTATTAGAAGATTTTAATGTGTTTAGTATCACAAAATTTATTAAAATGTTTCTACAGAATTCACACAAAGAAGTCATTAGTAAATTTCTTACTGGAGAAATAAATCTGCTTATCTCTACCACAGTGGCAGAAGAAGGTCTGGATCTGAAAGAATGTAACATTGTTACCCATTATGGTCTCCTCACCAGTGAAGTAGCCATGGTCCAGGTACAGTCAAATACCTCTACTTACTACGTTAATTTTTATTTGTGTGTTCCAATTGTAATTGCTTTCTTTTACTTAAACAGCACGAAACATCCCATTAGTTTTAAAAACAAAGCCATTTTCCTGTTAAAAGAGCATTTTTTAAATTTTATTTTTTCTTCTTTTTTTTTTATTATACTTTAAATTCTGGGATACACGTGCAGAATGTGCAGGTTTGTTACATAGGTATACACGTGCCATGGTGGTTTGCTGCACCCATCAATCCATCACCTACATTAGGTATTTCTCCCAATGCTACCCCC
>NW_012103943.1:1279298-1296430 GCF_000951045.1 Mandrillus leucophaeus
CTCCAGCCTGGACGACAGAGCAAGACTTCGTTTAAAAAAAAAAAAAAAAAAGTAAATGAATTATAAAATGGCTACTCCATAGGCGGAGTAGCCACAACCTACATTTCCATCTGCAAGGAACTGGAAAAAATCAATTAAGATGTGTATGTCAATTCTGTTAAATATTATGTATCCCTGGGGGGAAGAGGAGGGGGCAGGTGAGGTGGTTGGTATTAACTGACAATTAAAGGTTTCTAAAATCCATTAAACATTTTTAAAAGCAAATCACGGGATAATATGTATAGTATTATCTGATTTGAGCTAAAATAAAAGCCGTACTAGCAAACAGCATAGCAAATGGCAAAAAGCAGAGGGTCTTGGGTTTAGACAGCTTGGTGCTATTGAGCTCCTCAAATATCACCGGATAACCCATTTATAAAGCAAAGTTACATTTATTAGAACCCTACGCAGTAAAGGAGAATCTGTCTTGACAGAGTCTTAGTCATGTCTCAGAGCCCGGAGTCAGAAGCAGCATAATTACAGGACCCTGTAGGGTCTGGGCTCTAATGATCTAAGGCATTTTTCACAACAGGATTGACTTGGATTGGGCAGTTTGTGATCCAATCATTCAGGATTGGTGGGCACAGCAAGGCAAGAGTGGTGAAGTGAGGCTTGACGGGTAGACTGTTGTTTGGCGAACACTTTGATGTTGTCTTCAATAAACCGATCTGCAGAAATGTCCTGATGCAAATAATAAAGTTACTCATTGGTTTACAGTCTCATCCCAGGGGAAAATTGTTTAGAAGAACAACCAGAATCATACTGACATAGGTGGCCCCGGTCTTCTCTTCCCTGCAGCTAAGCTCCAATGACCCAGATGGACTGGGTTCTCTGTGCAAACCCCAGCTCCACCATTTTCCAGCTGTGTGAATTTGGGCAATTTATTTAAAGTTTCTTTACATGTAAATTATGGTCAATGATAGTAGTAGCAACCTTAGAAGGTTGTGGTGAAGATTCAATGATTCCAGTACCTAAAATATAGAAAGCTCTCAGGAGACGTTAGCAACTTTCATCACATCTGGATATATACAAATAGGCAAAGGGCTCAAAAAGGGTTTCACAACCTTGGCACTATTGCCGTTTGGAGTCAGATAATGCTGTGTTGTGGGGGCTGTCCTGTGCATTGTAGGATGTTTTGTAGCATCTCTGGCCTCTACCCACTGGAAGCCCAAAGCACCACCTCACAAAGTTGTGACAATCACCAAGTATCTCTGGGGCTGGCAAGGTGGCTCACACCCATAATTCCAACACTTTGGGAGGCGGAGGTGGGAGACCAGGAGTTGAAGACCAGCCTGGGCAACATAGTGAGACCCTGTCTCTACCAAAAAAAAAAAAAAAAGTCTCTAGACATTCTCACACATTCTCCCTTATAAGCCACCGGACAAAATGGCCACCATTGTGTGGGAGGAGAGAGGGACTTGAGAGGGCATTATTAACATTAGCGTAAATAACTTATCACCCATATTGCATGGCCTTTTATTGCTGGAGTGCTTGTCCTGTCTGCCCAGCTAAATTGTAGGCTACCCACTGGCAGACTCACCTTTGCATGTTAGGCGGGCACTAGTGATGTGTAGAAAACAAGAGCCAGAGAAATATTTGTTGTGACAGAAATTCAGTAGGTGCTTCCAGACAGGAAAAAAGGTTGTGTCTACCAGACCCATACATGAGTCTTGGTAAAAATAAAGGTTAAACCCATTCACTTCAGAGATGATTTCAATCAGACATTAAAATTTGAAGATGTTTCTTAGCCAAAAATTTTCTGCTTTCAGGCCCCAGATGTGCTCCAGAAAACGCAGAATGACTGCAAATGACTAGAAAAGGCTGTAGGCCAAGGAAACCTGAGTTTCCAATAGAAACCATCTAAAAGAGCTTCTGTGTGGCAGTTTTGCATTGTTGCTCACCCAATTGTGGCTGTCAGTTTCTTTCGGGGCCTGGGAGTGATGTCAAGCAGCCTGTTTCCAAAGGTCCTAATGACCTGGCACCTGTTTGTAGGCCTTCTAGCAAAGTAAGCCACACTCCAGTTCCTACTATTGATTTTTGATGGCCTTTAGGTATGTAGAAATGACACAGTTTTGCTTGAACTGTGGATGGGAAGGGGATCACCGGACCCTTTAAAAATGGCTTGCGTTGGGAGAACTGTTCCAGAGAGCAGCATCCACACACTGCAGCCAGCGGAACCTTCCGGAAACATGGTCTGATCTAAAACGGAAGTCAACACATTGTTTAACATGGCGTCTGGCACAAGCCTGTAATCTCAGCACTTTGGGAGGCTGAGGCGGGTGGATCACGAGGTCAGGAGATCGAGACCATCCTGGCTAACATGGTGAAACCCTGTCTCTACTAAAAATACAAAAATTAGCCGGGCGAGGTGGCGGCGCCTGTGGTCCCAGCTACTCAGAGGCTGAGGCAGGAGAATGGTGTGAATCCGGGAGGTGGAGGTTGCAGTGAGCCGAGATCACGCCACTGCACTCCAGCCTGGGCGACAGGGCGAGACTCTGTCTCAAAAAAAACAAAACAAAACAAAACAAAAAAAACACATGGCGTCAAGAAAAGAAACCCAGCCCCAGAACTGCTTGCCATGGAGAGAGAGGATTATGTTTGTCCACTGATATCAGCTAACCTAGCATGCATTCATAGAGGCAGAAAGGAGAATGGTTGTTGCCAGGGGCTAGTGGAGGGAGAAATGGGGCATTGTTGCTTAATGGGGACAGTTTCAGTTTGGGAAGATAAGTTCTGGAACTGGGTGGTGGTTATGGTTGTACAACAATGTGAATGTGCTTAATGCCACTGAACCGTACACTTAAGAATGATGAAAATGGTAAATTCTGTATTATGTATATTTTGACCACAATAAAAAGAAGAAAAAAGAAACAAAGAAATAGACACCTGCTTGTAGAAGATAAGACTGGAAAGTCACTAAAATAGCTGACTTATCAAGCCCAGCAGCTCCTTCAGCAAAGCTCACTTTATGGCCCTCGCTATGCCTACAAGTCAAAGCTTTTGGGTAATCAACTTTACTCAGCTTCACCCAAGGCTCTGCTTTGTGAGACACGAAAAACGCTCGACTTAGACCCTAGCACTATAAATATCCTCCCTTCCTTTCCCCATTTTGAGATTCTACCAAGATTCTGCCACCATGGTGTTCTTCCTGACTGCAGTAAGTCCAACAAACTTAACTTTGCTTGATCAACAGGTTTTTTTTCCAGTGATTTTTTTGGGGAGGTTGACAGTTAACAGATAGTGGATTTTTCTGCTTAAAATTCTTCTGAGGGAGCTCATTCCTCCGAATGCAGATCACCAATATCTGAGGTTGCAAATGGGCAGCTGATGCAGCCTCCAGATATGTTTTCTTTGGCTTACGAAGTTTATTTTTTAAAAAATTGAATTTGCTGCCAAATTTTACATTTGAATTTTAAGGATGAATTTCTTGCTTCTCTGGAAATTTCAGAACCAAATTCAGTTTGCATCTTTGTCTCAGGTGTTTGAGTCAGGTCATACAAGACCTTCTCCTGAGCAAAGCTGAACTGTTGAATCTGACTGGACTCCTGGTGTGCCCATCACACTGTCAGACATGGTCATGGGCACACATCCCCCAGAGGCGCTTATTCTAATAACAGAGGTCTTGCAAGCCAAGGAAGAGGTGCAGGACGTCGCTACTCTGGAGTCAGGTGCAGTCTGCTCAAGTCTTGCCTCCACCACTTACCTCCAATGTGACCTTGGACAGATCCCTTAGCCTCTATGGGCCTCAGTTTCTCCTGTATAAAATGGGAATAGCTGTGGCTAATGGAAAGATTTAGTGAGCTACTGTACATCCTGACATACAGCGAGTGTGCAGCAGGTGGCAGCCATCATAACTATAGTAATTATTTTCACGACTTACATCGAGGCTTTTATTTCTGTGAAATCTTCCTCTTTTTCCATCCATCTTTGAAAGAAAACAGTTTCAGTTCCAGATTCACATCACAAAGTGTGACTCTGAGCTTTGAGGACCCTGTCTGTTACCATGACAACGTCTGTAACCAAAGGAAAAAGTGGGGAGCAAATACCAGAGCTTGGGAAAAACCTTTATCTTGGGCATCTTTAAACTACTTCTAAAACTGTCAAATTAATTGTTCCAGCACTCTTTATGGAGAGCATTTTTGGATGGGGTCTCTATTAAATGTATGCACTGTTAAACACATGAATACTAAAAAATGTGCACTCAATGGGGAATGGTGATTTAGGAGAGAAAATATTGTACTTATG
Source organism: Mandrillus leucophaeus (assembly GCF_000951045.1). Lineage (NCBI taxonomy): Eukaryota > Metazoa > Chordata > Mammalia > Primates > Cercopithecidae > Mandrillus > Mandrillus leucophaeus. Next base: position 1,283,583 of record NW_012103943.1, read on the forward strand.
ATTCTTATTTTTTAAAAAAGTATTTTTATCATAAATTTTTTAACAGAGAGAAAATTACAAAAAAATCAGATAATGTACACCCATGCACTTACCACCTGGTTTGAACACATCTTAACACGCATGTTTGCTTCAGAGTTTTTTACTGTTTATGTTAAAAACAACAGCACTTTACTGAGCCATCTTGTGCATCCTCCCTGATTTCATGCCTACCCTCCTTCCCCAAAAGAGAACCCCATCCAGAAACTGGTGCGTTTCATTCCCAGGCTTGATTCTGTCCTTTTAAAATATACACATGCTGCCAGGCATGGTGGCTCACACCTGTAATTCCAGCACTTTGGGAGGCTGAGGCAGGCAGATCACGTGAGGTCTGGAGTTCGAGGCCAACCTGGCCAACATGGAGAAACCCCATTCTCTACTAAAAATACAAAAATTAGCTGGGTGTGATGGTGCACGCCTGCAATTCCAGCTACTCGGGAGGCTGAGGCATGAGAATGGCTTGGACCCGGGAGGCGGAGGTTGCAGTGAGCTGAGATTGTCATGCCACTGCACTGCAGCCTGGGTGACAGAGCGAGACCCTATCTCAAAACAAAGAAGCAAGCAAACAAACAAACAAATGCATGCAGCTATAAACAACATGTTGTACTCTCTTGTGTGTGTTTAAACTTCAAATGAATGGTATGCTGTATACTTCCTTGTACTGTTTGCTTTTTATGTTTTATGTAGCTCTAGTTGGATTATTTTAAGTGCTATACAGTAGCCAAGTACTTTAGATTCTTAGTATCCGCTACTTTGGACTCATGGCAGAATTGTATCAACCTTCGGAAAACAATGAACACATTTTCTCTTTCCAGGGCTCCTCGCCTTCTACAATATGAAATCCACAGTAAGCCTGGCCCTCCAAGATCCAGTCTGTTTCTCTCTCCACCAACCAGCTGCTGGCTGTTTCTCAGGCATGTCATTAACTGAGAATCTTGTCTCCCCAGATAACAACTATTCATTCCTTAAGACCCAGCTGAAAAATCACTTTCTTGGGGAACCACCTCCTTTAGACTAAGTACGGTCACATTTCCGTGGCTTCTCATAGCCCTTTCCACAAACCCTGGTTACAATTCTTAACTCACAGCACTGGTACCTGTCTGCCCCCTCACCCAGGCACAGTCCTCAGAGTTTCTTAACTGGGGCTTCTTAAACACATCATTGACCTTGGACATACATAATACAGGTGCTCAAAACATGACTGTTGAATAGAAGAAAATCATTGTGCATAGCATTTGGGGGGAAAGAGTGGGTTCTGCAAGTGTCGAGGGGAAAGGAGTATTACGCCTCCTTTTTCATAAGCTCGCTGCTGAGGGTTGCGCTGGTCTCCTCACCTTCCCGTCATCCGAAGGCTGAAGTTGATTCCAGGGCCTGAGGTTTTTCTCTGCTGTGCTTCCAAAAACTCCAAGGGTCCTCCTACCCTTGTGAGCAAGATACTGTCAGTGACCAATAGCCCCATCTCAGTGCAAGGTTTGGAGATGTGTCCTACCCACCCCTCTGGGGAGCAGGAAGAACTTGTAAAGGATGAGGTCCTTAGATCACAGTGTGGAATTCATGCAGGAGATGAGGCTGGGGCAGAGGCAGGATCAGCTGATGGAGACCCCCAGGTTTTCCACTGAACATAAAATCAAACTCAAACTCCATTCTGTGCCCTGTAAGACCTCACATGACCCAGTCCCTGCCTGGGTTTCTAGCCTCCTCTCCCACTGCTCTCTCCCAACCTGCAGGCCTACTTTGAGCTCACCAGGCCCCTTTCATCTTTGGGGCCTTTGTATATTTTCAGTTTAGATGCCTAAATTCCCCATCCCACCTCACCTAGTTAATACATTCACAAGAAACATCAGGTGTGAATGTGACACACTCTCAAGGGCCTTGATGCCGTCTCTCACAACCTGTCTCCCAGGTTTCAATTGTCTGTTTAGGTGCCTGATTACAGTTTAATGTCCTTCTCCCCCCATTAGGATGTAAGCTCTTCCAGGAGAGAGAAGTTTGGGTCAGTTCACTGCTGTATCCCTAATGCCAAGCATAGTGCTCAGTACCTATATTTGTATATATACGTTTGTGTGTGTGTATATATATATTTGTGTATGTATATGTGTATATATACACATATATATACAAATGTATATGTGTATGTATACACACAAATGTATATGTATATATCCACATACAAATGTATATGTATATGTACACATATACACATATATACACATATACACATATATACATATACACATATACACTTGTGTGTATATATACATATACATTCGTATGTGTATGTACACATATATATACATATATGTGTATATATATGTTCACAAATATACAAATATTTGGTGGATGAGTGGATGGATGGACAGATGGACGGATGGGTGGACAGGTGGAAGGGTAGACAGTGAAAATGCCAGACTTTTACTGAAGGATGAAGCACTAGTTGTAATATGGGGAAATGATTTTAAAGGGAAAAGTCTCTTTTGCCTCCAAACTTTAAATTCATCAGAAAGCGAGCGTGGCTGCAGTCTCTGGGTCTAACCAGGGAGATTCTTGTGCCTCTGTTGGTCTGTAGTTGGGTCTTTGGCTTTACAACTCCGCCACCTAGTGGCTAACGTGTGTATTCTGCAAGGGAAGAGGTGTGTATTCTAGCAAGAGTGGTGTGGGGGGATCTAGGGCTTTGAGTCTTTCTTGTTGCTCGAATCTCCCCCACCCAGTCTGCATCAAGCGTCTTTAGTCCTCATAGTTATCACATCTTGCTGGAAAGCACTTAATAACATGGGAATATGTTCCTTTAAAAAAAGTAAGTGGAGTTTGGGAAATTATCCTCTAAATTACTCATGATTAACCCGCAACAATAATTTCAGTGTTGACCTAAGGATTTTTGTACATGGCATGTATTAGTACCCCAAGGGGTAATTCTAAGTGTAAGAGCTGAGCGTGTCACCTTCGAGCCAAAACCGTTTATTGTTGGCATGTTCATCATTTTTTTAAATATGCAAATAGGTTATCCCTGGTTTGTTTGCTAGATAACAAGCTGCATTGCCATAGCCATCTCCTTCCACCTAACTCACAGCATCTCCTCTCTGACATCTGGGTTATGAGAAGATAGAGAGAAATGAGGCAGGCAGATGGAATTGAGGAGTTGGAGAACCATGCAGGATTTAGAGTCAGGGAGGCCCAGATGTGGATTCCAGCACTATCTCTCTCTCTTTTCCTTTTTTTTTTTTTTTTTTTTTTTTTGAGATGGAGTCTCACTCTGTCACCATGCTGGAGTGCAGTGGTGCGATCTCGGCTCACTGCAACCTCCGCCTCCCGGGATCAAGCGATTCTCCTGCCTTAGCCTCCTGAGTAGCTGGGATTACAGGCGCCCGCCACCACGCCTGGCTAATTTTTGTATTTTTAGTAGAGATGGGGTTTCACCATGTTGGCCAGGATGATCTCAATCTCTTGACCTCGTGATCCACCTGCTTCGGCGTCCCAAAGTGCTGGGAATCCAGGCATGAGCCACCTCACCTGGCCGCACCATCACTTCTTGTTACCTTAGGCAGATCACTTAACTTTGCTGAGATTAATTTTTCTTATCTATAAAATGAGGACTAATAGCATCGGATTTAATGTTTTTGGCATCCCAAGTTTACAGATGAGGAAATGACTCAAAGTAGGGAGGTCATTTCCATATCTGGCGGTGGATAAGAAGGTATCAGAACCAGTGCTCACACTCTGGCCTCACCACTGCCCAAGGTTGAGACCTTTGTGCTCCGTGATGCTGAACAAATGAGGGCATCACATGAATAAATGGCTCGTGCCTCACTTTAGAGACAACAAACACTTCTCACCTGTCTTAATGTTAGCCCCAGCCCCCATCACTGACTCCTGCATCCTCTTGGCCTCCCAGGCGAACCTGGCAGCTCCAGGTTGTTTTAATTTTATCCTATTAATTAGCATCAGTTCAACGAGAGGTGAAAGAATCTCTCCCTTTTCCAATTAGACAAAAAAAAAAATCTGCTAAGTACTTTGAGATCTCCAGATGGAAGAACCTCTTGGAATATCACATACATTTCATTAAGAATCCATGCACGAATGTTGGATTATTTGCCTTATTATAATGTGTTGGCCACACAAAACTAAAGTGAGCAGCTCTATTCTTTGATTTCTCATTCATAAGACCCAGATATTTCGGATCCTATTTATCTTACCTCCGTGTCTTCATTCCATTTTCTGCTGTTTCTGGCATTTGTCCTGCCTCTTTATTTGAAGTCACTCATAGTACTCTTTAAATCATTTTAATCAGCAATGAAATGTGGGGGTGCACAGTTTTCCAGCCCAGATGCCCTTTTTGGTAAACATATTGGAATGAAAGTAGAAATAGTGTTCGAACTGATATTATCTGCTCTCCACCCACACGTTACAAACCTGCTGTTTCTGATAGACATTCCAGATAACGTGCTTTCTGCCGGCAGTGGTTCCTGGGCTTGCTCGCTCCCCTGTGCATTCATCTCTGCTTTCACCCATTCTTCAAATACTTATGAGGGCCTACGATGCACTTGGCGATGGAACAAATCCTGGGGACCTCGCAGTGAGGAAGACCCAGAGGCAGCACAGGGTAGCATGACTTTGGAATCAAACAAACGCAGGTTTTTACCTTGGCTTTAATGTTTTCCAGCTGTGTGACCTTAGCAAGGTGCTTAAGGTGTCTGAGGCTCGATTTCCTCATCCATAGAGCAGAGAACGATTGCTTAAGCATTTACATGTAATCTGCACCTGATGAATAACTTGAGCTGTGTAACTTCAGCACAGCCTCTCTTCAAGGAGCTCAGATGTAGTGAGGATCACAGGCATGCACTGTATCTACATGCTTCCATGGGGTGAGCATGTACAGAGTACTGTGAGGATGCAAAGTACAAGGCAGTTAACTCCACTTAAGGGGCTAGGGAAGGGCTCAAGTGGAGAAGGAGCCATGAGAAAGATAAGCTCACCAGGAAGGGAAGAGAAAATGGCATTGAAAGTAGATGGGATAGCATTCTAAGCCAAGGCACAGAATCATGAAAGCGCATGGTAGTTCAGAAATAAGGTGTATATTATTATTGCAGTGTAGATGTGTGGGAGAAATGGTAGGGAATGAGACTGGGTGAAAGATTAGAATCAAGTAACTAGCGGGGCATGGTGGCACGTGCCTGTAATCCCAGCTACTCAGGAGGCTGAGGCATGAGAATCGCTCGAACCCGGGAGGCAGAGGTTGCAGTAAGCTAACATCATGCCAGTGCACTCCAGCCTGGGCAACAGAGAGAGACTCTGTCTCAAAAAAAAAAAAAAAAAAAAATCAAGTAAAAGGGCTTTCAAATCATACAAAGGATGCTGCATTATAGATCAAGGGGTAAAAAGTATCTGGGGCTCTCTCCTCTCGACCCTTACCCCACTCCCAAAACTCTAATGGGAATCCTAATATGAATTATTTTCCCATCAAAGGAGAAAGTCTCAGCATAATGAAGTTGCAAGTTTCTTCCAATTCCAATCAAGAATTATCAAGTTTCCTATTTGTATCTTGCATGTCTTCTCCCTTCTCTATATGTGTCCTTAATAGACTTCTTGTATCATGTTTTAATTATGTAATATTTCATATGTAGCCATGTCAGACATTAATATAATAAGCTCATCCTACCACCCAGCTTAATCAGATCTTAACATTTTGTCATATTTGCTTCATACTTTTTTAAAGTAAAACATTATAGATTCAATTATGACCCCCAATGAAGCACATCTAACCCTGTACCCTTTCCTGCTTTCCAGGGCCAGTCACTGCTAGTAGTCACTAGTGAGTCATTACTCACTACTGGAGTCTCCCACTCCAGAACTGGGAGTTTATCGATTTTGAGGTGTGTGTCCCAAGATGCACATTTACTAACTTGTGCATTAATAAACAATTTACACTATTGGTTTGCATATTTCACACTATAAAATTAAATAAATTCAAGACGTATGATTCTTTCATTTTTAACAACTTTTTAAAACATCAACTTTTCTCTGTGTTCTGTTCTTTTAATAAAACCTTCTATCTTTTTTCATTCCTTCTGTTAAGTGAGAGGCAAGAAATTATGTTTCTATTTTTTGGGGTAATTTTTCCATTGTTTAATTATACAATTAACTTTTTTTTTTAAACAATGTCAACAGTGAATTGACATTTTTACCTTTCTCCTGGCCGTAGCCAAGCCTTGTATATTAGCCAGAGTATAATCAGGAGACAGGAGATACGTAATAGTTTGAAAAGAAGACATTATAAAGAAGAATTAATTACGCCTGGGAATTGGAATAAGGAGAGACTGGCTAACAGAAGGTAGAAATCTATAAAGAACGTTTGTAGTGTTCCTTCGTTTTTCAATTAAATTTTATTTTAGGTTCGGGATACATGTGCAGGTTTGTTATATAGATAAACTTGGGTCACAGGGGTTTGTGGTACAGATTATTTCGTCACCCGGGTACTAAACCTAGTACCCAATAGTTATTTTTTCTGATCCTCTCCCTCCTCCTACCTTTCACCCTCAAGGAGGCCCCATTGTCTGTTGTTCCCTTCTTCGTGTCTATGTGTTCTCATTATTTCGCTCCCACTTATAAGTGAGAACATGCAGTATTTGGTTTTCTGTTCCTGCATTCGTTTGCTAAGGATAGTGGCCACCAGCTCCAACCATGTTCCCACAAAATGCATGATCTTGTTCTTTTTTATGGCTGCATAGTATTCCATGGTATATATGTTCCACATTTTCTTCATTCAGTCTATCATTGATGGGCATTTAGGTTGATTCTACGTCTTTGCTATTTGAATAATGCTGCAATGAACATGCGTGTGCATGTATCTTTATGGTAGAATGACTTATGCTCCTCTGGGTATGCCCAGTAATGGGATTGCTAGGCTGAATGGTAGTTCTGCCTTTAGCTCTTTGAGGAATCCCCATGCTGCTTTCTGCAATGGTTGAAGTAATTGACACTCCCACCAACAGTGTATGTGTTCTTTTTTCTCTACTACCTCGCCAGCATCTTGTTTTTTTTTTTTCTTTTTTTGATATTTTAATAATAGCAATTCTGACTGGTGTGAGATGGTGTCTTACTGTGGTTTTGATTTGCGTTTCTCTAATGATCAGTGATGTCGAGCTTTTTTTCATGTGCTTGTTAGCCGCATGTATGTCTTCTTCTGAAAAGTGTCTGCTTACGTCCTTTGCCCACATTTTAATGGGGGGGTTTGGGTTTTTATCGTGTAAATTTGTTTAAGTTCCTTATTAATGCTGGATGTCAGACCTTGTAAAGAATATCTGAATCACAGACATAAAGAGCAGCCACCAGCCCTGGGACACAGGTAGAGCATCCAGAAAAGTAACACACCTGGAAGTGACCCGCCACCCACAGACGGGTCCAGGCTTCACTGGAGAGATGACAGAAAAGGGAGGATCTGCATCTGCAGAGCCCACTGACGATGAATCCACCAGTGGGATGGTGCACAGGGAACACCCCATATCGGATGCCCGGGAAGCCGGCCACAGCGGTGCCTCTAGAAGCACTTGCTGGAAAGAGCCCTTTTTTTTCAGTGCCCTTCCAGTGTCATCTGCCAGTGAAGCTTAATGTCATGCCAGCTGGCAAAGGAGGATAATTCCAGTATCATAAACAGGACGGGGACGAGTGGATTTGGGAGCTCAGAGGCAATAGATTGATAACTGGCAAAACACTGTAGCAGAGTTTACCAGATACACACACACACACACATATACACACATGCACATTCATACACACATACACACACACGCACATGCACACACATGCACATTCATACATACACACACACACGCACATGCACACACATACACACATGCACATTCATACATACACACACACATACACGCACATGCACACACATACACACATGCACATTCATACACGCATACACACACATACACACACATGCACACACATGCGCATGCATACATGTACACATACATACACACATGCACACACATACACACATGCACACACAACACTCATATACTCGCATGCCTGCGCGTACACACACACACACACAAGCTCACATATACTCACATGCATGCACATTTTATTTTTATTTGGAATTTTAGTTTTGATTTGGAAATTTAGTTTTACCTTTTTAACATTGAAATGTTAACATTTTAACATTAAAATGATTTCTGATGTCAGTGCTTGCTTCGATTTGCCAATATATTTTGTCAATATTAATGTTCGTCGACACTGTTCCTTCCATGCCTCCTCTCTGTGTTCACTTCTCTTCCCGCTGAAGTGCACCCTTTAGTAATTCATTTAATGCAGGTCTGTAAGGGGCTTATTTTCCATATGTTTGAAATTGTCTTGCTTTGCCCTCCTTTCTGAATTTTAATTAAGTTTAATTTAAAAACAAGGGTTGTATTATTATTCCTCAAAAGTTTACAAATATCACTTCTACCTTTTTCAAACACATTCTTGCCAATAAGAAGTCAGCCATCAGAACAATCGCTATTCTTCTATGAGTAATCTGTCTTTTTTCTCCAGCAACTCTGTAGTTACTTTTTAGCCTTGATATTTTTGAGTTGCATTACAACATGGATTTGGTTTGGGTTCTTCTTTTCAGGATCCTAAGTGCTCTTTTTCTCTTTTTTTTTTTTTTTTGTAGAGATGGAGTTTTGCCATGTTGCCCAGGCTGGTCTTGAACTCCCGAGCTCAAGTAATTCACCTGTCTCGGCCTCCCAAAGTGCTAGGATTATAGGTGGCCAGGGGCCACTGTGCCCAGCCTCTGAGTGCTCTTTTGATCTATGGACTCATATCTTCTTTTCTGGAAAGTTCCTGCTCTGGACTCAATTGTGTCTACAAAATTGTATCCCCCAAAAATCATATGCTGAAATCCTAACCCCCATTGAGGCTGTATTTGGAGATAGGACTTCTGGGAGCTAATTGAGGTCAAATAAAGTCATAAGGGCCGGGTCTGATGGGTTTGGTGGTGTAATAAGAGGAGGAAGAGAGAGATCTCTGTCTCTCCGCATGCACATCCTGAGGAAAGATCGTTTGAGCACACAGCAAGAAGGTGGCAGAGCCTGCAAGCCAGGAAGAGAGGTCTCGCCAGGAACTGAGTTGGCTGGCACCTTGATCTTGGACTTCTCAGCCTCCTGAACTGTGAGAAAATAAATATCTGTTATTTAAGCCACTTAGTCTATTACATTTTGCTATGACAGCTTGAGCTGAGAGAGTCTCCACTAATTATTTCTCCAAACAGCACTCGTCTTCATTCCCTCCACTCTCTCCACTCTTAGAAGACCGGCTCAGAGTCCCTCCTCCCATCCTCCATGTCTTTTTACTGCTGTTTTCCAAATAGTTTTTACACTCTTTGCTTTCGGTGCTGTGTCTTTATTGCGGTTTTCAATATCAATTTCCAATTCTAAATGAATGTTTCCTGGCTTATGTTTTATCCCAATGTTTTCCCCAAAAGAATGTCTTCTTGTCATGTTTAGATTCTTGTTATTTCTTAATTTATTGTACTTTGAGCTCTCTGAATATTCTATACATCCTTATTTTGAAGTCTTCTTCAGAGTTTTAGGCAATTGCCGTTTCCAGATTGAATTCTGATCCCAATATCAGTTTTGGTGGTTGTCTTCCTGGGCATTAGATCTCTGCGTGAGTTTCAGATTTATGGGTTGCAGCCTCCTTTTAAATGGAACTCTTCTTCCTCTTCTTTCTGTTCTCACCTCTCCTTTCCTTTCTTCTGAGTTCTCCTTTCTTATGAGTTCATTCTTCCTTAGCTCTGCTAGTTTTGCATTTGTGGCCACTTGAATCTCCAGGACTTTAAAAGGCAGCTTAGAATTCTTCCCCACAATAATACTGATGGAGACCCAGATCTAGCCACAGAGCCTGGGGAAACTGGCTCAGCCTCTGAACCTTTGACTGGTTCTACGGGTTCGTGTGCTTCTCCCTCTACCTCAAGTTCCCAGCGGATCCCACCCAGAGAATAGCAGCAGGGTCTTCAATTCCCATCATCACAAGAGGATGGGGTGACATCCAGGCCCCCCAGCAACAAGCAAGACGCCTGCCTTTGTCTCATTCTCTGGACAATTGTAGTCACTCCACCAGGCACGAATTGAATTCTCAGCCATTTCTTCTTGTGCAAGGCCTGCACCCCTTCAGCACCACTTACCATTTGAAATGTACGTTCTGTTTCTGGCCCATGGAGATTTTTTTAAAAAGAGTTGAGGCTTCTAGGTTATATTGTTTTATTTTAATCTTACCTGTTATTGTTATTTACATGATGCAGCATTTCTTAACTTGAGGTCCTAGACTTCCCTAAACCCCAAACATACATCCAGACCCTCAAGAGGTTTGCACAGGAATAACTGATTGGCTAGAACAAGATGCCGCAGAGGGACATATAATTTGGTAAACTTTCTGAAGGGCTAGATGGACCTAGAGTCTAGAAAATCGTCATATCCCTTCAACTCTACCCACTTCTGTGAATAGAGTCTAAGCAGATCATCTCAGCTAGGGAAAAAGTCTGATTCGAGGATATGCCTCAAAGCATTATTTTTAAATGTGGGGCGGCGTGAGGGGTAACCAAAAGTAGGAGTAAACTTGGAGTGATAGAATAGAATGCTGCACAGCCATTAAAACATTCTTTAAAATAACTTTGTAATAACACAAATAAGTGTTCATGATATGATGTTAAAGTTAAAAAACCAGAGGCCAGGCGCGGTGGCTCACACCTGTAATCCCAGCACTTTGGGAGGCCAAGGCAGGCAGATCATGAGGTCAGGAGTTCGAGACCAGCCTCGCCAACATGGCAAAACCCTGTCTATACTAAAATTATTAAAAAATTAGCTGGTCATGGTGGCGGGTGCCTGTAATCCCAGCTACTTGGGAGGCTGAGGCAGGAGAATGGCTAGACCCCAGGAGGCGGAGGTTGTAGTGAGCCAAGATCGTGCCACTGCACTCCAGTCTGGGGGACAAGAGTGAGATTTCGTCTCAAAAAAAGAAAAAAAAAAAAAGCCAGGAACCACAACTTTGTAATATGTGTAACATGTAACCAAATACGTATAATAGTATAAACAGTATACACATGTATAGAATACAAAGCCTAAATTTTTTTTTCTATATCTTTGGGGTTGAGGGTAACTTCTGTTTTCTTCTTTATTCTTTTTAGTGTTTTGCATGATTTCTATACCTGAGCTACTTAGGTTTTGCCATGAAGAAAGCAAAAACAAGGTATTTTTTAAATGATCACCATTAACATATGGAGTCCTGACCGTGTACTAGAAGCAGCCTTTGCTGTTTCCATGAGCAAGAGTAAAAAGTGGACTGGCTAAGGGGCTGGATCCCAGTACCCGACCAAGCCCGTAGCCTGATCTTTGGGTCCCGCTGCTCCCAAAAGGATCCCAGGGGTCAGAACTGCTGCTGGCCCTGACTCCCTGGTGTTCTGGTGCCTCTCGGATCCCCTTCTCAGTGCTGACCCTCTGACCAAAGCCCTTGCTCCCGCCTGCTGGTTCGACTCTTCTCCTCAGCTTTCCCTTTAACCTGGGAAGAGCACGCCAGGTGCCAGACACCAAGCTCAAAGCTGCGCAAACCTTTTTGTCATCCTCAGAGCACCCTTATGAAGTATGTATTCAGTTTTACAAGCGGGGAAACTGAGGCCCAGAGAAATTAAAGCAACTTGCCCAAGGCCACAGAAGGGAGAAATGACTGACCTCAGATCTCTTCAGTCCCCAAGTCCATTTTCCTTCCCCCCAGTTCCATGGTTTTTAATGGTCACAGAACTGAGGCCACTGCATTCTCCAGCCTTTTTTCAGGCAGGCCAGCTGTCTCCGCCCTGGTTAACCCCTGTCCTGTGAGTGCCTCCCCCATCTTCTCATATGCCGTGCTCCAGACTCCTCCAGACACCACGCCCGGCTTGTGTTTTCTTTTTTAAAGAAATCTCAAAGAAAATCAAGACTCATGGGGAAGGGGAAAAAAATGAAGGGTGACCTGGGTTTTGAGAGTGAATGTTTATGTTGTGGGCTTGTCCCCTGTAACCTGGGGATACAGAGGGGCCAAGGACCGATGAATACTCTGTCTAAGGAACTGCCCTCCTAGTGCAGGGGGGTAGAAATGAACACAAAGCTTTCAAGCCATGCTAAGAGCTGTAAGGGAAATAAACAGGCCATGGAGTGGTGAGTGCAGCCGGGTCCGCTGCAGCTGCATTGTCTCTGGAGAGGTGACATTTGGAGTAAGATCTGAAGGGTGCAAAGGAGCCAGGCGTGGAAAACCCAGGGGCAGAGAATACCAGGCAGAGGAGCCCCAGGTGCCAAGGCCCCAGGCAAGAAGGAGCTGGGCGTGCTTGCAACCACCCCGTGCACCTCCACCTGGCATCATACTGCAAGTGGGCCCTGCACGCGCTGGGCCATGCTGGCCACATGGACTCCAGGCTGAATTCCTCATGCATTGCCCTTGACCTCTTTAGGGAACAAGAGGACAAGAGTGGCAGAAGCCATCATGGTGATGGTGGTGACCCCACTCTTAGCACTGAGTCCTGCAGGCAGGGGCCTTGCTCAATAGCTGCATTTCTTGCCAGGTGGCTGAGAAACCCCAGGCCAGAACCTATGTGAACATATCAGCGACTTGGTCACTAGCGGCCAAATTAAACAGCTGGGCTTTGGGATGGTAAAGACACTGTAGACTCAGACTTGGAATGCCCTGGAATGCCCCAGATGCTCAGCCCCTGACCTCACACAGACCTCAGCCCCTGACCTCACACAGGCCTCAGCTCCTGACCTTACACAGGCCTCAGCCCCTGACCTCACACAGGCCTCAGC
>NW_012103943.1:1296480-1299617 GCF_000951045.1 Mandrillus leucophaeus
CCTGACCTTACACAGGCCTCAGCCCCTGACCTCACACAGGCCTCAGCTCCTGTGTGGCCTTGCCAGAGGCTGCCTGACCCCATCCCTTCCCCCTGGCTTTTTTTCGTAGCACTCCCCAGCACCTGTTGTTTGCCATGCTTACTGGTGCTGGCTGCCTGTCACCTGCAACTGGATTGAGAACTCTATGGAACAGGAATATAGATTATCCTGCTGTTTTCCCTACTCCTAGAAGAATGTCTGGCACATTGCAGAACAAACAAAATTTCCAGTTTGCAAAAGCCTCCGTAGAAGTGTTATGCCCCTATGTGATTACTGAAAGAGAGCAACAAAAGAAACGACAATGCGAAGTCAAAAACAAAGTGTGCATCTAATGAGCAATTTTTTTTTTTTTTTATTGCGACGGAGTCTCGCTGTGTTGCCCAAGCTGGAGTGCAGTGGCACGATCTCGGCTTACTGCAACCTCCGCCTCCCGGGTTCACGCCATGCCATTCTCCTGCCTCTCCGAGTAGCTGGGTCTACAGGTGCCCGCCACCACGCCCGGCTATTTTTTTGTATTTTTAGTAGAGACGGGGTTTCACCGTCGTCTCGATCTCCTGACCTAGTGATCCACCTGCCTCGGCCTCACAAAGTGCTGGGATTACAAGCATGAACCACCGCACCCGGCCCTAATGAGCAATTTTTTTAAGGAAAAGGGAGTGGAGTGCCCGTCCTATGCCAGCCTCGTGCCTTGCAAAGTCTCACTCTCAGAATATCTCTGCAATGTGGCATTTCTGTCCGCATATGTGCAAGGAGATTTCAAAGTTATCAACTGATGTGCTTTCCCTGCACTCAGTAAAATGTTCTCTCATGCCCTGAGGGCTATGCTGTCCAATCTCCATCTGACAACTCTGAGGGAGCACCCCCGCCTTGGGTGGTGGAGGTCACTGTGCAATCAGAGAACCAAAGTCTCACATTTATGTCTTTTAAGCTCAAAGCCAGTGACAAGTATAAAGCAGAAAAATGTTGATGCACACTTGGAAATCAAATTTCTCAGCTGCCCAGACTACAGAAGACCTTGCACGGTCTAGAGGCTGGAGGAAGAGGGCAGAGCTGAGCCAGCTGCCAGGACTGGGGCCCCATCTCTCAACAAGGGCGTGGATCCTCGCAGGAGCCATTTCAGGGGTGCACAGGGACCAGTCTCCATTTGAGGAAACCATCTCTGCCTACTACTTTTACTGAGGGTTCCCCAGTCTTCCCAGCCATGTCTGGGGAGGGCCATTCTCTAAGCCCCTCAGGACAAAGGGTGGACCCTAAACTGTGGGATCAAAGCACAAGAGGGAGAATGCAGAATGAGTTCAAGATCTCCTAGTGGTGGCATATTGTTCTTTTGTTTTGCATGGTTTACAGGTCAGAAAAACCAGACTCAGAAAAGTTAAATGGCTTCTACAGGCGATACAGCAAGTGATGGAAAAAGAGTTAGAACTCAGGTCTCTTTGACCCCAAGATTTCTGATATTTCCACCTCACTCAACTGCCTATATCAAGAGGTGGCACAGATCAAATCCATTTCCTACCAATAGAAAGGGGCAGTCATGGGCATTAGTGATATTTGAAGGGAAGCAGAAATTGAAGATTCACAGGGGGATGTGCCGGTGGTTTCCACATGACCACTAGAGGGCACCAGCGCCACACTGACCCACCTGTCCCGTTCTTGCAGGTGGGAAAGGGCTCCATCCAAGCGGGCTTTGAGAGTGAATGTTTGCGTTGTGGGCTTGTCCCCTGCACGCTGAGAGCTTGCTTTTTCCTGCCTTTATTTCTTTGTTCCAGTTCTAGTTCACTGCCCATCACACAGTAGATGTAAGAATAAGACTTGCTGGCAAAGTTTCAAGTCCCCATGGAGGGGACACACATTAGACTCAAATCTCTCCAAATTTAATCTGGAACCACCTCCCTCAGCACTACCTAAGGTGACCCTGGCCATGCAGATTCTCAGGCCCCCAGCCCCATGGAACCAAAACTGGAGTGGAGCCCAGGAACCTGCATTTATACCAAGTGTGGAGGATTCTGAAGCCAAACGAACTTTGAGAACTGCTGCATTTCAGCCCTCAAAGCACACGACACCTAAAGTCAGCCTTACCAAGTTACTGTAAGGACCCAGGAGAATGTTTGCCCAAAACGGCACAACCATGTGTGGTGAGGACAAGATTCACCCCGAAGCCTGTGTAGTCCATGAGGCTGGTGGACCCAGCTGGGCTTTATGGGAGGTCTGGTGCCCCTGGGGGGCATACCCGTACACAGCACCCCTTGAAGAATGAGGTCCTCTTATTATATTTTAGTGTCAGTTGCCTCAAAGAGCCACGACTGCAGGACCCTATGAATTAGGTTTTTGTGAGGGAATTTTCCTTGGCACTTTTCCAGCCAAACTTCCGAGGTCTCTGAGCTGGGGGGTTAGAAATCAAATTAGGTTCTCTTTGGAATCAGAAACAAAGGCAAATTGGAAACTGTTCAATGACTCCCTTTCACTTAGAAAATTTCCCAGGACCTTAGTGCTTGGCTGCCCAGTGTCCAGAGATCCCCTTTCTAGAACATTCCAATTAAGCCATTACCATTTCCGCAGTGTTATGAAAGCAGAGGCATGGACCTTGTCATTCACAAGAAAACAGTAGGTAAGTATGTTCTGAGTTTCAGATTTACTCTGAATACTTAGGAGACGAGCTAAGGAAAGAAAGAGCCTCAGTCATAAAACATAATAATTATAAATAATTAAATAAATTAATAAAGCATGAGAGGGGAAGAGAGAGAAGGAAAGAAGAAATGGAGATCCATGAACAAAGGGCTGAAGGAGGTGTGGGAGCAACTCTACAAAGTGGGAACTATTTGGAACAAGAGCCCTGCACAGGGTTGCTGTGGATCCTGGAGCTGTGCCTCCAAGCTCTTGGGACACGTGAGCACATGTGACACAGAGATGGTCACACTCGTGGTTGTTACAGAAACAGGTGGTCTTGATATGAACACGCTGTCATCCCCACAGAGAAACAACCCACACCTGCCCATCTGCCATCTTGCTCCTGGGCTCTGAACTAGCCCAGAGGGCAAATATAGAAAAGAGAGGAGGGTTGTCTTTGGTATTTTGAGGTGGTTCGGGCATTTTACTGGACT
>NW_012103943.1:1300752-1303571 GCF_000951045.1 Mandrillus leucophaeus
AGCAAGACCCACAGAGGAACTACCCAGCTAAGCCCAGCCTACATGCAGAATTGCATGTGTTTAAAAATGGTTGTTGGAAGCCACTAAGTTTTGATATGGCTTGTTACACAATAGACACTAATAATTAAAAGGTGTCTTGATGTGATAAATATAGTATTGTGGCATAATAAAGATTGACTTCTCACTCATAGTATACCTCAATGTGGGCTAAGTGAAATGTTGCAGTCACTCAGGGATTCAGTATCCCTGCACACAGTGACTCTGCCATCTTCTAGGATGGAAGGTGCTCACCCAGGTTGTCTACACCTGACCACAGGTCAAAGGAGAGGGACAGTGTGAACAATTGTGTGGGAGGTTTGGGGGGCCTACTCTGAAAATGGCCTGCAATTTGGTGGGACACGAACTCAATTCCATGGCCTTACCTAACTGCAAGGGGGCTGGGAAATGTAATTGACACAAATGTGGCCAGAATAAAGAGGAGAAACACAGATTTGGAGAGCCCTCCATCTCTCTACACATGTGATTAGAAGACAAAACAAAATACACAAATGGAAGCCTCAAATATAACTCAATTAGTGTTGTACTAGAGTATGAACAATTGGCTTTAGGGATGCCCTCAAGAGAGCAATTATTTTTGCATGAAGCCTGATATGGTTTGAATGTAGATGTCCCTCCAAAATTTACATGTCAGAACTTAATTTTTCAGGTGATGGTATTAAGAGGTAGGGCAAGGTGATTAGGCCATGAGGACTCTGCCCTCATGAATGGGATTCACCTTCTTATACAGAGGCTTCAGAGTACTGCCTCCCACTTCTACCTCCCCACCACAGGAGACACAGCCTTTGTCCCCTCCAGAGGACGGAACAAAAAGGCACCATTGTGGGTTGTTTGTCTGTTTGTTTGTTTTTGAGACAGAGTCTCATTCTGTTGCCCAGGCTGGAGTGCGGTGGTGTGATCTTGGCTCACTACGACCTCTGCCTCCCGGGTTCAAGCGATTCTCCTGGCTCAGCCTCCAGAGTAGCTGGGACTACAGGCATGCAAATCACCATTTTAAAAGGAGCGATACCTCACCAGACACAAAATCTGCAGGCACCTTATCTTGGACTCCCCAGCCTCCAGAAGTGTGAGAAATCAATTTCCATTGTATATTGATTGCCCAGTTCTAAGCATTTTGTTATAGCAGCAAAAACAGACTAAGACAGGGTTGACAGTTAGTCAGCAAAATCTATGAAGCAGTGGTAGTATTTGACCTCGGCTTTAAAGGGTAAATAGGAATTTGCCAGGCAGGAAGGGAAGGTGAATCTAGGCAGAGGGTAGAGGGTCATGAAAGAACACAGTATGCAAAGAAAGTAATAAAGGAAACAGAACCACGAAAATGACTAGGGCTAAGTTTGGATGACCTGGTTTGTGCCTCTGAATCGGGCTGCTCCAGAGGGACCCCTGGGTCTTGTAGTTACATAAACCTTTAAGCTTAAGGCATTTTGAGCTGGATTCAGCCATTTGTAAACCAAAGAACCCTGATGAATAACCCTTCCAAATATGACTATAGAATTCTTTATTTCTAAGTAAATAACATCCACCACACTACCCAAGGACAGTCCTCCAAAAATATAGTGGAGAACAACTAGATAACATGATTACATCAAGCATTCTTCACAAAATTTTTATTTTATGTGTATATATTACACATACAATATACATGTATTATATATAGTACATATGTAATATACTGTATGTACAATGTATCCCCATATGTATATATAATATACATATTACACATATATGACTGATATGGGTGCTTTAATTTCAACCTCATCTCAGGTTGGGAATTTACAATTAGATGCCAAAGGGGCCAGATGAAAAGTTCTAGAAGGTCATTGTGGGGCAATGGATTGGGGTGTTATCACAGCCCAAAATCTATCCTCAGATTTTCAGGTTTAAAAAAAATGTTGTTTTTAATAATTTTACTCAAAGGAGATCTAATCAACAAAACTAATTCTACTAATGCTTGGTTATATGCCACTTATAATTAAACAATTGATACCAATTATTCTGACACATTTATTTTATCTTTATTTTTAAATGGTACTTTATTTTGATTTCCAACTTTTATTTTAAGCTCTGGGGTACATGCACAGGATGTGCGGGTTTGTTACATAGGTAAATGTGTGCCATGGTGGTTTGCTGCACCTATCAGCCCATCACCTGGGTATTAAGCCCAGCATGCAGTAGCTGTTCTCCCCGATCTTCTTCCTCCTCCCACCCCCCACTGTCCAACAGTGTGTGTTGTTCCCTCCCCACTGTGTCCATGTGTTCTCATCATTCAGCTCTGATGTGTAAGTGAGAACGTGAGGTATTTGGTTTTCTGTTCCTGGGTTAGTTTGCTGAGGATAATGACTTCCAGCTCCATCCATGTCCCTGCAAAGGACATGATCTCATTCCTTTATATGACTGCATAGTATTCCATGGTGTATGTGTACCACGTTTTCTTAATCCAGCCTATCACTGATGGGCATTTGGGTTGATTCCATGTCTTTGCTATTGTGACTAGTGCTGCAATGGACATGGCGTGCATGTGTCTTTATAATATATATATTATATTCCTTTGGATATATACCCAGTAATGGAATTGTGGGGTCAAATGGTATTTCTGCCTCTAGGTCTTTGAGGAATCACCACACTGTCTTCCACAATGGCTGAACTAATTGCACTTCCACCAACAGTGTAAAAGTGTTCCTTTTCCTCCACAACCTCACCGGCATATGTTGTTTTTAATAATAGCCATTCTGATGGCCGTAAGATGGTATTTCTTTTTCTTT
>NW_012103943.1:1304746-1307168 GCF_000951045.1 Mandrillus leucophaeus
AGTTTGGATTGCCTGAGCTCAGGAGTTTGAGACCAGCCTTGGCAACATGATGGAACCCCGTCTCTAATAAAAATACAGAAAATGAGCTGGGTGCAGTGGTGCGCGGCTGTAACCCCAGCTACTCAGGAGGCTGAGGCACGAGAATTGCATGAACCTAGGAGGTGGAAGTTGCAGTGACGAGATCGTGCCATTGTACTCCAGCCTGGGTGATAGAGTGAGACTCTGTTTCAAAAAAAAAAAGAAAAGAAAAAGAAGAAAGACTACACAAGAAATCTAAATATGCCTTAGAATAAGGAACAAGAAAACAAAAAGATATTAAGAAGTGTTGGAGCAGGTGTGATGGCTCACGACTGAAATTCCAGCACTTTGGGGAAGCTAAGACAGGTGGATCGTTTCAGTCCAGGAGTTTGAAACCAGCCTAGGGCAACGTGGCAATACCCCATCTCTACTAAACACACAAAAGTTAGCCAGGTGTAGTGGGTCACACCTGTGGTCCCAGCTACTCGGAGGCTGAAGGGGGAGGATTGCTTGAGCCTGGGAGGCGGAGGGTGCAGTGAGCCATGTTGGTACCACTGCACTCCAGCCTGGGCAACAGAGTGAGACCCTGTCTCAAAAACAAAACAAAACAAAACAAAAAAAGTGTTGTTATAAATGCCACCAATTTACACGAAGTTCTTGAAATTCTGATTTCTGCTAATATTATTTGTGGGATTTAAAAAAATCCACACTTAAAAGCAACACACCAATAGAGGCAAGCAAACCATGTTTTGCACAAAACAACTATCAATGGCAATGGCACATGGATCTCCCTTTTCAGAACCCTGAGATTCTCAGTGCCCTTACCCTAAGGGCTTCCTGCAGACAACGTAACTATCAGAATCACATGGAGGAGATCAGAGCCTGAAAGGATACTTGAGAATTTTTTTATTTCAACCTTCTTCGTTTTATACAGAGAGAAAACTGAAATTCAGAGAGTTCTGATTTCTCAAGGCACACTACTAGTCAATAAACACCCAGAGCCAGAAGCTAGATGTAACTCAGTGTTATTTTACAGCTTTAAAAGTTCCTCTCTGCTGGTAAAGCTTACAACCTGACAATAACATAACATATATACACACAAATACAGTTATTTCCAAAATAGATTTGGAGGGGGCAGACCCTGTATTTTCACAATTTATGATTTTTATTTTTTATATTTATTTTTATTTTTATTATTTTTTTAGAGAGTCTTGCTCTGTCACCCAGGCTGCAGTGCAGTGGCTCCATCTCTGCTCACTGCAAGCACCGCCTCCCAGGTTCACACCATTCTCCCGCCTCAGCCTCCTGAGTAGCTGGGACTACAGGCGCCCGCCACCACGCCCGGCTAATTTTTTTGTATTTCTTAGTACAGATGGGATTTACCATGCTAGCCAGGATGGTCTCTATCTCCTGACCACATGAGCCACCCGGTTTGGCCTCCCAAAGTGCTGGGATTACAGACATGAGCCACCACACCCGGCCTCTATGATTTATTTTTAAGAACTGCAAAATATGTCTCCAGTGTTCCTAACAGGATGTCATTAACCAATTTCCGTAGTGGGTTGGACGTCTAGGTTGCTTCCAACTATCTGCTTTTACAATTATCCATTATAATGGTGGAAAAATTGGAAGCAACCTAAATGTCCAGCAATACAGACATTAATTCTCTATAAAGTAACTGTTAAATACCCAAATAAAAGACATTAAAGACCCAGAAGTGTGGCTAATTGAGCAAAAATACGTTAAAAACCATTTCGGGTCAGACGCAGTGGCTCATGCCTGTAATCCCAGCACTTGGGGAGGCTGAGGCGGGCGGATCACTTGAGGCCAGGAGTGTGAGACCAGCCTGGCCAACATAGTGAAACCACATATCTAGTAAAAATAGAAAAATTAGCCGGGCATGGTGTTACATGATTGTAATCCCAGCTACTGGGTGGCTGATGCATGAGAATTGCTTGAACCCAGGAGGCAGAGGTTGCAGTGAGCCAAGATCACGCCACTGCACTCCAACTTGGGCAACAGAGTGTGACTCTGTCTCAAAAAAAATAAAGACCATTTTGTCCAGTATAAACTCTTTCAAAATGTATACTCAAGCAGAGAGAAGTTTAGAAATGTCATCAATTATAATTTCAGGAAAGAATTCTAAGATGACTTTTTTTGGTTATCTGCTTCCCCCCCCCCACTTTTTATTTTTTGGAGACAAAGTCTTGCTTTGTCACCCAGACTGGGGTGCAGTGATACGATCAGGGCTCACTGCAACCTTGACCTCCCAGACTCAAGCAATCCTTCTTCCTCATTCTCCTGAGTAGCTGGGACTACAGGTACACGCCACCAGACCTGGCTAATTTTTGTATTCCTGTATGTTTTGCAGAGATGGGGTTTTGCCATGTTACCCAAGCTAGTC
>NW_012103943.1:1308007-1308323 GCF_000951045.1 Mandrillus leucophaeus
TCACGATATGCTGCAGCTGGAATCAAACAAAGGCAAGCTGTTAGTGAACACAGAAAACATTTCTCCATTATACAGTCAACGTTCCTTTCACTGATCCAGTCACTTAACTCAAAAATGATTTTTTTTTTTTTTTGGCTGCAATTTTAGAAAATTAATCACACAAACCACTGTATCATTTTCTTGGAGAATAATCAAGCCAAGATTTTCAACCATATCAGTGGCCCATTTTAAAACTTACATATCTATTTAAAATAAAAATGATAGAGAACTCAGGTTAATGTACTGTTTATTTAAAATTCTAAGGATCTTTAAATAA
>NW_012103943.1:1308373-1308684 GCF_000951045.1 Mandrillus leucophaeus
TCCCACCTCAGCCTCCTAAGTAGCTGGGACTACAGGCATGTGCCACCACACCCAGCTAATTTTTTGTATTTTTAGTAGAGATGGGATTTTGCCACGTTGGCCAGTCTGGTCTCGAACTCCTGAGCTCAAGTGATCCGCCTGCCTCAGCCTCCCAAAGTGCTGGGATTACAGGCGTGAGCCACCACCTCCACTTTATACTTTCTTGTTGAAGTAGATTGTATTCGTGATTCCCCACCCACACCCTCTTTTTGGATATCTGGCCCCTCCTCAAGTCTTTGGAAAGGGCAGCACTGCAAATCCAGGGACAACTA
>NW_012103943.1:1314569-1315589 GCF_000951045.1 Mandrillus leucophaeus
CCCATTTTAAAACTTACATATCTATTTAAAATAAAAATGATAGAGAACTCAGGTTAATGTACTGTTTATTTAAAATTCTAAGGATCTTTAAATAATTTTCCGTGGGTCATATTTTTGTTGCATTTTAAAGTCATTTACTATTTGCTTTCACACATATTCTCTCTCATTTGATCCTCACAACTGCCCTGGGAAGCAGGTTAGGGAGGAAGTTGGGGCCTGTTAGAAAACAAATTTACACAATGCATACGAGAGCTCACTGTGAGCTGGGTGAGGAAGGGAGCCTTGGAGAATCATGAATGCATGATTGTCTATATTCCCAGACCAACCACAAAGCCTGAAACTGATTAGGTATTTAAGATATAGCTGCTGAATTATTGCCTAGGGGTGCTCAGCTGAAGAAGCAGGGTTGGGACTAATAGTCAAGCTTCCTGACTTCTAGCCCAATACTTTTCCAAACATACCACCTATTTTTCTATATCTGATAGAAAGTATAGTGCTTAAGTTGTACATAATGTTAACGCACTTTCAATACAGACCAATCATAATTGATTATAAGTAGCTTTTATGACAGTTTTAGGGAACTACTGACTAGAAAGTTGAACCTTCCAGAGTTCCCATTCTCATGTCATATGCTATTTCTATTCTGAAATAAAAATTCTTCCAAATGAAACTTTATCCATGAAAATGACAGAGAAAATAGATACAATAAGAAAGCAAAATGTTAATTTCAATAACAATTTGTCTATTTTACTTTAAAATTATCATAACCAGCAAGCCATTCTATTTTTAGGAAGATACATTCTTTTTGACATGTTAGGAACTATGATAACTATTTATTCTTAACTTTAAGTCCTAAATGACCAGTATGTGTATTAGTAGATAACTGGACACAGAGCAAGGTCAGAAGGGTGACCGAGTGTGGCAGAAAGGGCAGTATCTCCAGCAACTGCAGATGGATAAATGACAATGAGTCCAGACAATGGATTCTGATACCACCATTAAAAGAATGCTTATGAGTAA
>NW_012103943.1:1316209-1327130 GCF_000951045.1 Mandrillus leucophaeus
CCAGGGCAAGTCAAAGCCTGGGAGGCTGGAGAAGCCTGGACCATCTGCAGAGCAAGGCACAAGCACAGAGCAGAAATCCAGAGTGAAGGGACGCAGGAGAGAAGAATAACCTCCCAGCCCAGTCCTTCCGTACTGTGGTCATATTTTGAGTTCTGTACTTAGATGCCTGTGAGATTGCCTATTGTATTCTTAATACAAATCCCTCTTAAGCCAGCCTAGAATAGGTTAAGATAAATATAATGACTTGACTTGGCTGGAGTGCCATGGCGCGATCTCGGTTCACTGCTTCCTTAAGTTCCTGGGCTCAGGTGATCCTCCCACTTCAGCCTCCCGAGAAGCTGGGACTCCAGGCATGAGCCACCACGCCCAGCTAATTTTTTGTATTGTTTCTTATCAAAATGTTGTATTTTTCAGAAGAAATCTTACATATAATATATTGAAAACCACTGATTGCTTTTCCTTTGTCTTTTTTCTGTGAATGTGTAAGTGAGTCCTTTGTATTTCTTTTACACAGGATATGGGCTGTTTGAAAAGTATTTCATTTTCTTCATTATCATCATTCATTTCAGCCACTTCAGATTTTCATCTCCCTAAAAATGTTGATGTACAAACCGGCGCGGGGCCCTGGGTATCCACAGTCTTCCCAGGAGTGTCAGCAGCGCCTAAAACCTTTTTCTTCTTCTTACGTAAAACCCGGCCTTTTGTAGATGTCCAATAATTTGATTTTGAAGTACTTTCCGTTTTCTGTAAAATCAAAGAAGGAAGATCATAATCAATTCTTTTTAAGTTATTTCTTTCCGAGTAATCTTTCCTTCTTTTTAAATCGCCCCTCCATCGCAGCTTTTGTGTAAGTGCCGATTCTGATTATACCGTTTCACTGATGGATCTGATGGCTGTTTAAATGGAATATTCCAGTCTTTAAAGAGTTCTTTCTGTACTTTTTCGGGTGGCATAAAATGACAGGGCAAGAGTCTTTCACCAAACAGGTAATTGTTCATTGTTTCAGCGACTATCTTGGCAACAGACTCAGACTCAAACTCCACAAACGCATAGCCTTTGCTATTTCCCGTCCTTTTATTTGGGAATAGTCTGAACCTTGTAACAGTGCCACACGGGGAGAAATAGGAAAGGATCTGGGTTTCTTTAAGTAGGTTAGGTAGGTGGCGCACACAGACCACTCCAGGAGTAAGTTGTTCTTGATTTTTCAGCAGTTATGCTCTTGCGAACCTGCCCCACCTCCTTCTGAAACTCGGCATCTACCTGCGGGGTCAGCGACAGGATTGGCCCAGCCGGGCGGAAAAGGCCTAAAGCGGCTGACACCACCTCCAGGCTGCGCTCCCGGAAACGCCCGCTTTTTTGTATTTTTAATACAAAAGAGGTTTCACCATGTTGCCCAGGCTGCTCTAGGTAACTCCTGGACTCAGGCGATCTGCCTGTCCTGGACTCCCAAAGTGCTGGGATTACATGCATGAGCCACCGCACCCAGCCTGGACTTTGAAATATGTTGTATATCCAGTCAGCAGTCAACCCCGGGGGAACAGCAAAGATGAGGAGAAAGAGAGAAGAGAGATTTCCAATTAAAGGAGTTAAGAAGAGACGCTTGAACTTATTTTTTTATTTTTATTTTTTTAACTCAGTCTTGCTCGGTTGCCCAGGCTGGAGTGCAGTGGCACAATCTCAACTCACTGCAAGCTCTGCCTCCTGGGTTCACGCCATTCTCCTGCCTCAGCCTCCCAAGTAGCTGGGACTACAGGTGTCTACCACCGCGCCTAGCTAATTATTTTGTATTTTCAGTAGAGACAGGGTTTCGACGTGTGTTAGCCAGGATGGTCTCCATCTCCTAACATGATTCGCCTGCCTAGGCCTCCCAAAGTGCTGGGATTACAGGTGTGAGCCACTGCACCCGGCTGAACTTGGGTTTTAAAGTCACTGCAGGCTGGCACAGTAGTCCCAGCACTTTGGGAGGCCAAAATGCGTGAACTTCTTGAGCCTAGAAGTTTGAGACCAGTCTGGGCAACATGGCAAAACCCCATTTGTACAAAAAAGATACAATAAATTAGCCAGGCGCAATGGCACCTGTGGTCCCAGCTACTCAGGAGGCTGAGGTGGGAGGTTGAGGCTGCAGTGAGCTGAGATCCACCACTCCTCTCCAGCCTAGGCGACAGAGTGAGACCCTGTCTTTAAAAAACAAAAACAAAAACAAGTCACTGTTTTGGGGTTTTCTGGATGAGAACTTTATTTCCATTCAAAAAAAAAAAAGAGTGGAGACAGTATGTATTACTGATTCAAAATCGTAACCAGATGCTCAGAGTAAGTAATTGTATCTATTTCAAAAACCAACCTCAGGATTCTTAAAAGTTAGTTTTATTGGATTTTTTCTAAGCTGTGCTGAGTCACTCAGGTCTGTCACTTCCAGGCCCATATTTTACTACATTGTAACCCTATTGGGAAGGAAAGCTGCAACTAAGATTATGATCCATCCTGAGATGCAAAGTTTCACACATATACACCACGCATACTCCCCCCACAGTCTGATGGCACAGTGACCCAACCTTAGGCAAAAGGGTACCACTGCCAGCAAATGCATTTTTGTCTTTATTTCTTCTCATTTTTTTCCTTTATTTCTCTAAAAGCAGCAGATTCATTTAACATTTTATTGAGATTCTCAACTGCTGCCATTTGGTTTGTATAGCAAATTGTTTACAAAGTAATTTTTTTCCATTTTTGATATTTTAATGAAAATTACGTTCTTCAGTTTTAAAGCCCTGTCCTCTCTCAAAGAAAGATTAATTACAAACTACCAGGTAATGATTATTTAGGAAAATAACAAAAGCAAAAACAGCTTTTAAACACTTGTGACACAAGGGTAAGGGTCCAAAGTCAAGACCTTCTGTGCTCAATGGAGGTGCTCGGCTGCCTGGGGACACCATCAGCACTTCACCACCCACAACTTCCTCAACAGCTGGGAGCCATGCGCCCACCGGGAGACTTCCTGTTCCACAAGCTCCACTCTCTTTTGCCCCTCTACCCTTGCTGTTGAGCCTCCCCTCCAAATCTGCCTAACAAAGGCAGCGGAATCTTTAATACTGTTTGGCTTTGTCCATGGAGACAGGATACTCTAGAAAGTTGAGAGGCTCCCTGGTCCAGCCTGGGGGAGGAAAAAGTATACAACGTAGCATGGATGGGTTCACTTTCTAGTCCACTCAGACACATGCTAATACTTATTAAATGGATGTATCAGATGCTTCAAAAGTCCATACCTGTGGTAGTACAAAAGTTGCTTATGAAAAAGAAGCTGCAAAATGATAAAAATGTCTGCAGCAGTTCAGGCTCGTGATGACAAAGCTGGTTCTGATAAGCAGTTATTGTGACAAGCACAGCAGCTTCCCGTGTAAGTCCTGTGTTCAAAGGGTTTCATTGAGACCACAGGAAGCTGGAATCCAGATTTAAAAGGCTCTCTGCTGACAAAATGTGGTATATCCATCAATGGACTTCTACTCAGTAATGAAAGCAACAAACTACCAAAACATTTCATATGTCATGGACCAACCTCAAAAACATTAGCTAAGTAGAAAAGCCAGACACGAGACTGCATATTGTTTAATTCCATTGATTTGAAATGTCCACGAGAGGCAAATTTATAGAGACAGAAATGGGCTGATTTGCCTCAAGAGGCAGGGATTCAAGCTCTCTAGACTACATGTGATACATACATGAGAAAAAATAAGGAAAAGAAAAGAAATCAAAACATAAATAAATGAAAATAATACTTCTCCTGGATTATAAAGAAAATCACATTCTTTTTGTCATAATTTGGAAGACAAAATATAAAGAAAAATCTTTAATTTTGACACTCAAAACATTCTGGTTTGTTGCTTTTTATACTTTTTATGCATATAAACATTTTAAAATGTAGAATCATAATACATAGTCTTTTGTCACTATGTTTTGGTCATATTTCTATGGCAGTAAATATATCCTTGGCATCATCGTTATAATAGTTGGATGTATATTAAGTTAATCATTGCCTCCCCAGAGGTAAATTTTCTTATATGTACATTTTAATTGACTCAAGCAAGCATTTCTGGACTGAATTTATAGAAGTAGAATTTCTGGAGGAAAATAACATAAAACAATTTTAGGGTTTTTAATAGAAATTTTCAAATTATCCTGCAGGAAAATTGGTTCAGTTTCTACTCCCGCCAACAGGGACAGAGCTCCAGTTTCCCCCTTCCATTTGTCCTCCTTGCTGGTCTTTAATCAGAAAATCTCATTGTTTTTGTTACATTTCTTTGGTTTCTAGTGCTTTTGAACCTTTTTAATATGTTTATTGGCCATTTTTATTGTTGTGGGAAGTACCTGTTTCTCTATTGCCTATTTTCTGACCAAGCTCTCAAGTCACATTTCACTTAATTTTTATCCTGCTGATTGAAAATATTTTAACTTAGCGATTTTAATGTAAACTGGAGCAGGGCAGACTGTAATCATCTAGGTCTTGCTCTGTCACCCAGGCTGGAGTGCATGATCATAGCTACCGCAGTCTGGAACTCCTGAACTCAAGTGATTTTCCTACCTCAGCCTTCCAAGTAGCTAGGACTACAGTGCGTGCCACCATGCCCAGCTAATTTTTTATTTTTTTTGTAGAGATGTGAATTTGCTATGCTGCCCAAGCTGATCTTGAACTGCTGACTTTAAGTAATCCTCCCACCTTCGCTTGCCAAAGTACTGGGATTACGGGCATGAACTACTGCTCCCAGCTGAGAGCTCACTTTTATTTGCTAGTGGTGTTCTTAGTATCTTTTCATATTTGAGGCTTCGGTGCTAGTGCTGAAGTATTACACTCACCATCCAAGGTTTACAGGACTTTTGTTTTAATATGGAACCGATGGAACTGTTTAGTTCTGTGTCTTTGCAGATATACAAAATGTGCCTGCCAGGACTCTGCTTTATATCCATTGAAAGCAAGAAGTAATACAGTAAAAGTTTGCCTGGCTAGAGGCTTTGAAAGAATGGACTATTCTGGTTTAATTCTGTTAACTTGGAAGTATGAAGGTGAAAAAAATTCAAAACTTAAATTTCCTGTTGAATGCAATTTGAAAATATAGCCAATGATTTCACTTTTCTTCTCTACTAAGTTTGGACATTCTGATCTACTTGGTGTTTTATTATAGAATTCCTAGCGTGCCTGAAGATCCTTTTCTAAAACTTTAGATGTAAGAGAAGGTAAATGGTATTATATTAAGGGAGGAGACCACCCCTCATATCATCTTATGCCCAATTTCTGCCGCCAAAGAAAGAAGTAAAAACTAAAAGGCAGAAATGAAATCCACAGGCAGACATCCTGGTGCCGCTCCCTGGGCCTGGTAGTTTAAGATGGACCCCTGACCTCATTGGTTCTGTTATCTATAGATTACAGACATTGTATAGAAATGCACTGTGAAAATCCCTATCTTGTTTTGTTCTGATCTAATTACGGGTGCATTCAGCCCCCAGTCACGTGCCCCCTGCTTGCTCAATCGATCACAAACCTCTCACATGCACCCCCTTAGAGTTGTGAGCCCTTAAAAGGGACAGGAATTGCTCACTTGGGGACTTGGCTCTTGAGACAGGAGTCTTGCTGATGCCCCCGGCCGAATAAACCCCTTCCTTCTTTAACTCAGTGTCTGAGGGGTTTTGTCTGCGGCTCGTCCTGCTACAGTATGAGATGAGGCTGGATGAGAACTGATACTTGTAAATATACTTTTTAGACTAAATCTCTGATTGTCACTTGTTTTCTTATT
Organism: Mandrillus leucophaeus; assembly: GCF_000951045.1. Lineage (NCBI taxonomy): Eukaryota > Metazoa > Chordata > Mammalia > Primates > Cercopithecidae > Mandrillus > Mandrillus leucophaeus. The sequence continues at coordinate 1,321,990 of NW_012103943.1, forward strand.
TAACTTATAAAAATAAAACACATTGGGTGGAGGGTGGCAGTAGGAAGGAGATTTATGTCTTCTAATTGCATATCATTGTTTCATATCAAGACAGAACATACAGTATCCCTGGCTTTGGACCTACAGAAGGAAACACATTTTGCTATCTGCTGTATGCCAGAGGTCCTAAACACCTGGAGGGATGACTGCAGCACAGATTGCTGAGCGCTACTCCGGAGTTTCTGATTCATCAGGTCCAGGGTGGGGCCTGAGAATTTGCACTTATAAAAAGTTCTCAGGTGCTGCTGGTGCTGCTAATCCAGAGACCACACCTTTGAGTGCCACTGTTGTCTACTAACTGTAAATTGTAGAACTCCAGGAAAAAGCTTAGTTTGGTCTGGGATAAGAAGCACACAGGTTATGGAGCAAATGATGAAAGATTCAACCCTTGATCCCAGCCTACTCTGGAATTCAGGTAACAAGCAATACACTGTGATATAACACAATTCTTGGTTTTCATGATTCCAAATAATAGCCAAGTATCAAGTGAGAAATTCAGTATCATTTGCAAGGCTTAGAGAGGCCAGGTGATTCTCGAAAAATGGGCCTTGTATTTGTTTTAAACCGGTAAAGAACTTTGAGTGCTTACTAAATGGAAACCTTTGTGCTTTTATTTTATTTTATTTTATTTTATTTTATTTTATTTTATTTTATTTTTTGAGATGGAGTCTTGCTCTGTCACCCATACTGGAGTTCAGCGGCATGATCTTGGCTCACTGCAACCTCTGCCTCCCAGGTTCAAGTAATTCTCCTGCCTCAGCCTGCTGAGTGACTGGGATTACAGGCACCCACCATCACGCCTGGCTAGTTTTTGTATTTTTAGTAGAGACAGGGTTTCACCATGTTGGCCAGGCTGGTCCTGAACTCCTGACCTCAGGTGATCCACCCACCTCCACCTCCCAAAGTGCTGCGATTATAGGTGTGAGCCACTGCACCAGACCCAAAAGCTTTGTGTTTTTAAAGACATTAGATATGTTTCTTGTTTAAAAAAAAAAAAAATCTTAACAATAATGTAGGAAAATAAGAGAAATATTTGTCCAAAAAAGGGAAATCATTGTGATTATTTTATCTTGTTGGAATATTGAATAGTATAGTCTGCTTCATTAATCATCAAGCATGCTATGGATTTTTCATTTTTATAGGATTTGTATCTCAATTGAGCTAATACTGGTAATTCTTGTACTCTGTTTGAAGGTGAAAAATATAGGCCAAACTCATAGAGCTTGCATAGAAGCTGGATAATAAAGACAGCTCTGGAGGACCACATACACACACACAGACACACATATATATAAAGCATACACACATATATTTTTTAAAGTTTTAAAGCCTTTAAAGCAAAAGCTGGCCCCTCCCCTCCCCCAGAGTGGGTGGGGACAGCGGTTTCATGGTCAGCTTTCCTTGTGATACCACAGGTCTCTCTGGACATGCTGCTGCCTGGCCACGCCTCCTTTTGCTTTCATCTTTCTCATTGACCAGTGGGCTTGGATCATTAAGGCCACACCCCTATTCTGCATTCTAGTGGGGCCCTGGTTACACCTCCTCTGGCTCAGTCACACAGCTGCCTGGTAGGTGACTGGAGGCATTTGGCAGTCATTGCTGGGATTTTGCTGATATGGCACCAACCCTGCCTGCCTTCCCACCTCATGATGGCTGAAGAAACTCGACAGAGCAAATTGGCTGCAGCCAAGAAAAAGGTAAAACACACCAGGTCGTGGTCCCCCAACCCAGCCACAAATCCCCTCCAATGGCAAGACCGCTACCAGAGTCCATACCACTCCTGAGGCATACCAGGCTGGGCCCCCCAACCCTGGCACCTCTGGGTTCCCCCTACTAAAGTCTTGTCAGTCAGACCTGCCCCTTCAGCAAGCAACCCAAGCCCTGCCCTCGCCAGTCACCACTGGGTGACTTTGGGCAGGTGACTCCTGGGGCTCCCCGGTCCATATTCGGCCCTTACCTCCCGCTGCCCAAAGCCCAACCTCCCTAGGTTCTTTGGGCTGAGGTCTCCAAGGACCTGGGTCCCCCAGCCAAAGCCCCTGCCCTTGCCAGTCACCCTGGGTAACTTTGGGCTGGTGACATCTGAGGCTCCCTGCTGCAGTCTCTGCCTCTCATCCTGCTGCCCCAATCCCAACTCCCTAGGCTCTTTGGGCTGGTGTCTCCAAGTACCTGGTTCCTAGCCCTGCGTCCCCCTCCCCAACTGTGAATCAGTGACTCAGGCATCGTGCTGATGTGGCTCCCCCCTCCCCAGGAGGAGCGGAATGTAGTGATGTCACTGTCCCCCTAGGAACTGTCGTTACTGCTCCAAGACTGGCCTTTGATCTTACAACCGAGTCCCCTAAGTGTTCTCACCCCATTTCTGGCTCCTCTGCTAGAAGCATAAATTTCCAGCCAGAAGGGGAATGGGGACTATGGGACACGGGAGTGAGAGTTTTCAGGCTGTCTTAATCCCTTAACATAGACATTGACAGTGTGAAAAGCCTACACTTCCCCCACGAGCTCAAAACATTAACAGTATCTCTGGGTGGCAATGGGAGAGTGGGTCTGGTTTGGTTTTCTCCCAGACTTCTACTCTCCAGAGATACTTTAACATTTTTTTCTGAGTTTTTCACCTCATATTCTAATTCTCCATGGTTCTGGGACCAGACTGCCCTTCAGTCAGCGGTCTCTGGAGTGAGAGCTGCTCATCTTCTGTGGAATAGATCCTGAGAAACTGAACTTGACAGCTTGAATCTTCCTCATATCATCTCAACCTGGAGTACTTTGAGTGCCACAGGATAAATGTGAGACATCTTTCTGAAGCATCAGTTTCCCTTGATTCTCTTGAAAGAGAAAAAACATTAATGTACTTAGGGATGATAGTCACGTAGGTTTCTAGGAACCTCTCTGAAATGAGACCTCTCTGAAATGAGGGTTAAGTTGTTCTCTTTCTTATAAATTCCTAGCTTTAAGAGAAAGGCTGCCTTCTGCCATGAGGACACATTGATATAAAAGTTTGAGAGGTACTGGTGGACTTCTTTTTTTTTTTTTGAGACGGAGTCTTGCTCTGTCTCCCAGGCTGGAGTGCAGTGGCCAGATCTCAGCTCACTGCAAGCTCCGCCTCCCGGGTTTATGCCATTCTCCTGCCTCAGCCTCTTGAGTAACTGGGACTACAGGCGCCCGCCACCTCGCCCGGCTAGTTTTTTGTATTTTTTTAGTAGAGACGGGGTTTCACCGTGTTAGCCAGGATGGTCCCGATCTCCTGACCTTGTGATCCGCCCATCTTGGCCTCCCAAAGTGCTGGGATTACAGGCTTGAGCCACCGCGCCCAGCCAGGTGCACTTCTTAACACTAACAGATGTGTGAGGATGTATGACTCCAAACCACACAATGTACAGTTCCTGCCTCCTTAATGTTTACTGTTCTACCTCTGCCTCTGGTTTTGATCCCTGGCAGCTGCTGATTCATGGCAAAACCCCAGAGCTTGGAGTCAGAAGACTGAGTTTAAGGTCCAGTATTGCCTTTTATTTTTTAAGCCATGATATCAGTCCCTCTCAGTCACTAAGTGATTGTGACAACACTTTGTACAGTTGTTAGTGGCATTAAATCAGATGGTGTATAAAAGTATTTTGTAAAAACTGTAAAGGAGGATATGACTGTAAGGCTTTGTTGTTCTCATGCGTATTACTGCTCTTCTTTCCCACAGTTAAGAGTATCAGCAGAGGAACAGCCCTGGTGTTCCAGCAGGAGCGAAGAGAAAAAAGAAAAAAACAGCAGTAATCCTGAGACAACCACTTCTGGTGGTTTCCACTCACCTGGAGATGTGAGTCTTGGCTGGTCAGGCTCCTGGGCACAGGGGGCCCAAGGGGCAGTAGAGGGTAGTTGTTAAGATTGTGGAAGAACTGCCAGGCACTGGTTAAGAATTCTGGGTTTGAATTCTGCTTCTCCATATGCTAGGGATATGATTTAGGGCAAGTCATTTGAGCTTTCTGGGCCTCTCTTTTCACATCTGTAAAATAGAAGTGGTGTTGCTTGACTTCCATTTGTGAAGTTTAAATGTGATTTGTTATTGCTGTTGTTTTTATGTTAATCCCTAGAACATGGCCTGCTGTAAACACCCAGAACACCCAGTAAAGGGTCGTTGCTGTTTGATTTTCCTCATCCCCAGTCTCAAGGGGAAGCCAGGTCAATGAGAACAGCCACTTGCCATCAGCTTGTCCCTTTAGAAGTCACTGAAAGGGCCCCAGGGTGTGGTGAGGAGAGCCCCAGGCACTAGAATTAAGAGAAGATCTAACTTGCCACTAGCTTGCTTGGTGACCACAGAAAAATCACTTTGTCCCCTGGGCCTCAGTTTCCTCCTCTGTAAGATGATACTGGATAAGATCAGTGTCTTTAAAACTTGTTTTTTAGCTGAAGCCCACTTTGTTCAAGTTAACCCTTACTCAGAAGTCTGGTTTTTTAAATGGAGGTTGAGGTCTGGAGCTCTACTAGATTCATCACCCACATCCTGGGCCTGAGGAGAGGGCTCCACTGAGTGTATTAAGAGCTGCATTGGTCAAGTGACTCCATTCTGTGACTGCATTTCTCAGGAGACTTTTCCATCTATTTGTTCCTGCCCCTGGCAAGGCAGCAGGTGGCCGTTTGGAAGAATGGTACAGGCCATGGTTTTGATCTCTGCTCTTCTTCAACATTTCATTTCCCTGGACCCACGTCTTCCTCCTTTCCTGACTTTCTTGCTTCTCTCTAAGCCATTTCTATCTTTCTCCCCCTGCCTTTGTTTTTACCTTTTCACCTCCTGTAGATTCAGGACATTTTGAAGGTGCTGGTGTCCAACTTTAACCATTCCATTGGGGTATCACTCTCCCACTGAACAAGTGGAAGGTGAAGCTGTGCTGAGACCCCTCTGGCTTGCTTTCTGCAGTTGTGCATGCCCCTGAGGTTTCTCTGGTTTGTGGCATACTTTGTCTCTGGCTTATTTTATGTTGCTGCCATTAACCTTCAGCTTGTTTGTGTCTTGTTCTTCACCTGCTTGATTGATTGGGTGTTTTCCTTCCCTGCATATTTTATCTTCTTGGAGAAAGTGAGACATACCTTAAAGTTTAAAAGTAATTTGGGAATAACATACA
>NW_012103943.1:1327450-1329825 GCF_000951045.1 Mandrillus leucophaeus
CCTCCCAAAGTGCTGGGATTACAGGCATAAGCCATCGTGCCTGGCCTGGGACTTGGGATTTTGAATGCCCAGTTTGGTACTCTTAGACTAAGAATGATGGGAAAAAAAAAAAAAAACCCAAGCGACCTTTAGGTTTTGCCCTAAAGGCAAAGATCTATAGACCACATAAAAGCTTGTGATTATTTTGAATTAATTCACTTTGGTTTAAGAGTAGGGAACATAGGGTTAAGAGAAAGTGAGTTCACATTATAGTTGGAAGGACTGAAGCTTTTTTTTCAGAGAAACTAACTGTAAAAGATGTGGGGTTAACCAATCAGATGAGTGACCAAGGCCCTAATCTCTTAAAAATCAAACGGACACTTAGCCATATTAATTTAACAACAAAGGCACTTCGCTAAATAAACAGTGGAGAGAATAGTTGAACAAGGGAGGGTGCAGACTGAGGGAGTCAGACTCCTCTGAAGGAGGCAAGAGAGAAGTTTGGAACATTCCAAATGCTCAGCTTACGGGGAGGTTGGTTCCGAATGGACTTGAAGGTGGAGGAGATGACATTTGAGGTTGGCTGGAAGATTAAAGATGGGTAACATTCATCCATATGGGGAGTGGGGGAGGCAGGGGAAGCAGTGAGCTCATGGCCATCGTTATGAACTCATAGAGCATCTTTCAGGTGCACAAGGAGCCTGGTGGGAGTCAGGGCACGGGGATACATGGGGCTTGGAGCCAACCTCCTCTGGCTGTGATTTGGCATTTCCTCCGTATCTAACTTGCCTAGGGGACTCCTGCAAAGCCAGAGGCGCAGGGCATGAATGAAGGCAGATCCTGCTGGAGATGGGCATGGGAAGGGGGCCTGACAGAGCACCCTTGGCTGCTGTTAGAGAGTTGTTCAGCCATCACTGTTACCCCCAGTTGGTCAGATCTGTCCAGGTGCTGTGGCTCACCTTGCCGGCTCAGAAGAGACACTGAATTTTACGGTGGGGAGCACAGGCCTAGAGGTGTCCTGCAGTTGAGTATGTGGCTTATGCTTTTCCAATGGTCCAGTAGTTTGGGGGTGTGCGGTCTGTTTCCTCATGCTCTGAGATTCTGTGCCCAGCCCAGGTCTCTCTGTTCTGGAAACAAAGGCCCAGATCCCCATATTTCCTTCTTGGTGTTTGTTTTCCCTCAAGGGGGAACGAGGCAGATGAGGCGGGATAGTGGGGCTAACTGTGGACCAAGAGAGGGCACAGGCTGCCGGGGTGCGGGCCCTTCCCCATGTACATATATTATCTGTATAACATTTGTATATTCTGGGGGGTAGAGCCACCCCCTGTATCATGCCTAGCAGAGGTTGGAGCTGGCATATGGGGAGAAGGTTCTAATAATTATTTGTGGCTGGGAAACTTATTTATTGAGAGGATGGGACAGAAGAAGGAGGCGAGGATGCGGTCATGGCTCCCTGGTGATGTGACTCCTGTTTATTTTGCTTTTTATTTTGGAATAAACGGATTTAGCTGTACTGCTCGGCCTGGTGTCTTCCCGTTTCCCTCATTGGGTCCTGGAGTTGTGCCACTGAACAAGGAGCCCCAGAGTGTCTTGAGCTTGTCCAGCTGGGCTGTTGGGGACCTTCCCGCCCTGTTACCTGTATGCTGCCCGGTGACACCTGGGGGATTCCGTGGGGTTTGCCATGGCGCCTATGGGGCACAGTCCAGCCCTGACAGCCAACAGGCTCAGAAGCCTGATCTAGCGGTGGCCGTGAAGGCAGGTACCGGCACCCAAAGGCACTGACTTCCATCCTCCCCAGCCGTCTTCCCTTCTGTCCCCCTGCCTCCCTCTCCTGTCTGCACCTGGTGGCCTGTTCTGTCTGTCCCTCCAGAGTGCTGGCTGCCCCGCAGGCTCCCTCCAGGCTGAGTTCATGGCCCTGCCCCCCAGTGACCAGAGCCGACTTCACAGGATAAGCCAGCTTCAGAGCCAGTACCAAGCACTAGCAGTAGGCCTGGACTTGAGCTCCACAAAAATCAGTCAACTCAATGAAAACACCAATTCATTGGTAAGAGTCCAGTGGGCTCCCCTGATTCTACATTGCCAATCCTGGGCCTCAGTTTCCCCTTGGGACCCTGAAGAAAGGGTCTGGGGTTCCCTGGTGCCAAGGGCAAATGGGGATGGCTTTCTCTTGTTGGGTCATAAGATTCCACAAGGACAGCATGGTGACTGATTCCCAGCGCTAGAGGCGAGACGGTCGGTCCTGTGTAGGTGTGTATGTGTGTGTGTGTGTATATATATACACACACATACATATTTATACACATACATCATAAACACACACACCTACATATGTGTGTGTGTGTATATATATATACAGTATGTGTGTGTATATATATATACAGTATGTGTGTGTGTGT
>NW_012103943.1:1334245-1340201 GCF_000951045.1 Mandrillus leucophaeus
CCGGCAGGGGGAGGGTGCAGGTGCGGGTGTGGCAAGGTTCCTGGAAAAGAGAGGCTGGAAGGGAAAGGGGAAGAAGGTGGAGGGAGGAACCGGAGCCTCACAGGTAGTGTCTGGGGGCTGCGGTGGCCTTCCCCACCCCACACACGCTGGCCTCTCCCACGGCACCCAAGCAGTGCACCCACAGTTCAGACCAATGCTCAGCCCCCTCAGGCTTCCCTCTTCTCTGGTCACCCTGTCTTCCACTGGCCCAGAGCCACCTCTCACCTTGGGGAGCCCCATGCAGCAGCCACCAGGCCTGATAGAGAGGAACACTGCTTGAACCAGGATGGTGAAGCTAAAAGGGATGGATGGTTGGAACGAGCACCGGAGGCCCCTCTGGGGCATCAGAAAGCCCAGGACCCTCTGAAGGGATCCTGGGGGAGGCAGGGAGGGCAGGCAGCCGGATGCCACTGGCCATAGACTTATAAGTCTAAGAGGGGAGTCTCAGCTGGTTGGGGGGCTGCCGGTTGCCTAGGTGAGGCTGGGCCGTTCCTGCTGAGAAAAGCGGAAGAGGGAGAGTCCGTGGCAGGGGAGGCGGGCAGGCTCGCTAGGTGGAGCTCAGCTGGGCCAGCGGGCACTGTGGTCCCCTTGACTGAATAGCATAGGCGACCCCTACGAGCAACAGGCCAAGGTGCCTGAGCCTGCTGGCTGGCGGTAGTGTTTCAGCGGGGGTAGGTACCCTGCCTTGAGTCACACACTTCACACACTAGTACTGCCAGGCTACTGTCGATGTTCACTTAGGGTCCAAGGGCTCTTAAGTCACTTGTGGTGAATGCTTCCAGGCCTGGGCTCAGCTTCAGGGAAGTGGGCTCCCCTCTGGCCCAGGGCAGGTCCAGAAATGCTGTCTAAGAGCCAAGGTCTAGAATCCGTGACCACAAGAGCCCATTTGGTGCTCTGCCCCTTTGTGGCCAGGTAGGAACCTGAGCTGCAAGACAAAGTCCGTTTTCCCTTTTTCCCTCTGCTTTGCTCGAGCAGAGGCCTCTCACCACCGTCACCACAGCTGGAATGTGCTGGGTCTCCCCCGAAGCCAGCGCGTCTCAGGGTCTTACCCCAGGCCCGTAGCACACTACCTGGGCATCACTGTTGGCTATTCAGGGCCCAAGGGCTCTTGAGCCAGGACTGGGTTCTCTAAGGCAGCAGATTTCCTTCTGGCCCAGGGCGTATCTAGAGATGTCATTGAGGAGCCAGGTCCTGGAATGGGGGCCTCTCAACTCTGACTAGTGTTCTCTTCCACTCTGGCTGAGCTGGTATCCGAGATGTAAGACAAAGTCCTCTTTACTCTTCCCCCTCCTCTCCTCAAGCAAAAGGAAGAGGTCACTTTTGTTGCTGCAAGCTGCACTGCCTGGGGTTGGGGGAGGGGTGGTGCAAGCACTCCCTTGGCTGCCCAGGCTGGTGTCTCACTAGGTCGTGTGCCCTCTGAGTCCACTGGCTCTGAGCCCAGCATGACATTAGGACTTGCCTAGGAGTTGAAGTCCTTATGATGGTCTAGACTGCCTTTCAAGTTTAATTAGGGCCCCAGAGCATAATAGCCTGCCATGCCATGGCTTGTCAAAACACAAGCCTCAAGCCTTCTAACTACTGGGATGGGTGACCCCTCTGGGTAGCACTGGTCTAAATGCTCCCTTCATGGGCAGGTGTCACATGCGTTCCACCTGGTTTTTGCTTTCTGCTGTGATAGGGCAGCACTGAGTTCAATGCAAAGTCCCACGGTTGCTGCATTCTCCCTCCCCCAAGTGCATAGATTCTCTCTAAGCACCACAGCAGCCACTGCTGGGGGATGGGGGAGGTGCGACATTGGTGTTTCAAAACTGTCTTTCCCACCCTCTTCAGTGCCTTTTCCAGTGATATGAAGTTAAAACCAGGTGTTGTGAGTCCTCACCTGATTTTTGGTTCTTACGAAGATGGTTTCCTGGTGTAGACAGTTGTCAAATTTGACTTTCCTGCAGGGGGAATGATTGATAGAGACTACTATGTAGCCATCTTGCTCTGCCCCTCCTCCCTCACTTAACTTTAATTCCCTGCTAGGATCCCTACTTCCAAATATAATCATATAGGGAGTTACGGCTCCAACATAAGAATTTTGGGGAGACACAATTCAGTCTATAGAATTTGGACTTGGGGAGAGGGAGAAAGAGCACATTCACAGGAAGGTCACAGTGTAAGCAACAGAATGGAGGTGGGAAAGTTCAGCTCATGAATAGAAAAAATTGATCCAATTTGGCAGGCACACGGGGAGAGAGTTGGGTCACATCAGAAAGAACCTTGAATGCCAGGCTGAGGTTGGAGACATTTCCTGTTGTGTAGAAGGTGCCATGAGGTGGTGGGGAGGGTAACATGATGAAAAGGATATTTAGGAGGATGGATCTGGCATCAGTGATGGGTATGGGTAAGGACTGAACAAAGCTAGAGACCAAAAACTGGACACATGGCCCAGAGTTCAGGCTTAGGCTGTTCAAAGGCAGTTTCCACACTGCGTTCCAATGTGGATCAAAGCATGCAGGGGGTAGATGATTTGGAAAAGCAAAACCATTCTCTTCCCATTACCACACAGTTTCCCAGCTGAGCTCATCAACAGAGTCCTACAAATCAGATAGTTGACCAGTCCCAAACCCCTGTCCCTAAAGGCTGTGACCCAAAGGAGCCCTTGTCCAGCTGCAGCCCAGGGACACTGCAGCCTGAGCAGGACTGCACCTGTTCCCTCCCAGGAGCCTAATCTCTGTCTGGCCTGGCTTTGGCTTCAGATGTCTTCAACTTTGGCTTCAAAATCTGTTGGGTCAGATTCGGGAAAGCTCTGGCCTTCCTTGGTTTAGGGATTGTAAAAGAGTTTTTCCAGGCAGTCAGTAGATCAGCTCTGCTTGCTCACCTCTAAGAACCGGCGACAACTCACAGAAAGCTGTCGTGTTCACAGTCACAGTTTGATTACACAGAAAGGAGACAAATTAAAACAAATTAAAATCAGCCAGGGGAAGAAAGGCATAGGACTGAGTCCAGGAGGGCACCAGGCACCGAGTGTCCATTATCCCCTCCCTATCCAGTCAGAGGGCATCACCCTCCTGGCTTTCATATGTGCCAGTACACATGGAATATTCCCAGCCGGTGAGGCTCCCTCAAGCCTCAGCATTCAGGGTTTTTACTGGAACTTCATCACAGAGGCATGCTTGATTGTCCACATAGCTGCTCTCAGTTTCCAGTCTCCAGTCCTTCCAGGGGTGACCTAAAGCCCAGACTCTAAATCACACAGTCCGTTTTCCTGGTCTGGCTAGTCTCCACCTTAAATCTCCTTATTAGACTATCCATCATGACCCAGGATCCCCAGGCAAAGATATTCCTATCAGGTATTACATGTTCACGGTTACCTCCCAGGAGTCTAGAACAAAGGCCAGACCTCTTTCTGGTCAATGCTAATTGTTTTTTGTTTTTTTGTTTTTTTTTTTTACTATACAGCATGCCATCATTCTGTTATTTTTTCTGTTTCATCTTCAAAATAACCCTAATTGGTGGGTAAGGATGTTTATTATTATAAACAAGACCTCAAAAGGGAAGACACTTGGGCAAGGTTGCACAGTTGATCCTTGACTCCTGGTACAAGACTCTGTCCACTGTCTGAGAGCCCTGAGTCCTGAGAAGAAGATGGAAACAAGGTGTGTATATGTGTGTGCGCGTGTGTGTTGGTGTGTATAAATGTTTATCTGATTAGTATGTGTGGATATGTGTATATCTCTGCGTGTGTGTATACATGTGAATGTCTGCGTGTCTATATGCATGTTTGTGTATGTGTGTGTGTGTACAGTGGTACACACCTGTAATGCCAGTTACTCAGGAGGCAGAGGCGAAGATCATTTGAACCCAGAAGTTTAAGAGAAAATTTCAATGATCTTTTTCTTGCTGTTAGAAGGAAAAACCTGAGCCTGGGCATAAAAAGACATAAAGCACACCCTAAAGAGGCAGAGAAATGTCTAATGAAAAGCGAGTGACCAAGAACTGATTAGTTCATCTATAAAGAAATATAGCACTTTAGCAGCAGAATAAAACTGGAAGATAATTTCCTCTGAATCCTGATAATCTTTGTGAGAAAACTGTTGGTCACATACGTTAATTGATAAAACTCGCAGGGCCCTGTGCAACAGAACTGGAGAGTAAAACCGTCTTTTTAAAACCCGCTATGCTAAAGTGGCATTCAACTCTTTCTCAACCAAGATTTCACAAACCTATCTCCAGCTTCCAGGTGGTGATGGAACATGTGATGAGATTTTACGATCAGTTGTGCCTGTCTCTGAGCCCATCTTCTCTTATTGAAGAGAAGGAAAGTGAGGCGAGCACATTACAGCCCTGCCTGACAAAAGGCACAAGATAAGCAAATAATTATTATTTAAAACCAGAGAGTCCTGGCCGGGTGCGAGGGCTCACGCCTGTAATCCCAGCACTTTGGGAGGCCGAGGCAGGTGGATCACAAGGTCAGGAGTTTGAGACCATCCTGCCTAACACAGTGAAACCCTGTCTCTACCAAAAATACAAAAAAAATTAGCCAGGCGAGGTGGCGGGCGCCTGTAGTCCCAGCTACTCGGGAGGCTGAGGCAGGAGAAAGGCATGAACCCAGGAGGCAGAGCTTGCAGTGAGCCAATATCATGCCACTGCACTCCAGCCTGGGTGAGAGAACAAGATTCCATCTCAAAAAAAACAAAAAACAAAAAACAAAAAAAAAACCAGAGAGTCCTATAATTTATTCATGAATGCCACACATTCTATATTAGATCTTCCATTTCAATTTACTTGTATTCTTTGAAGCAAATTTGTAAGATTCAAATTATTCAGAAAATGCTCCCAGGCGAATACAAGAAAACACTTTAACCATATGAAGTATCATGCTACACAATATGGTGTGGCGGTGAAGTCTGCAGGCTCCAAAACCAGAAAACACAGGTTCAAGTCCCGGCTCTACCACCTTGGGAAAGTTACATGGCCCCTCTGTGCCTCAACTTCCCATTCTAAAATGTGGGGATGACAAAAATAGTGTCTATTTCATACAGTTGTCTTGAGGAAAATAATAAATGTAAAGCGCTTTGAACAGCAGTTTGTGCTATGTACGTGTTTGGTATTGTTATCTTAACATTTCAGATTATAAATATCCACCCTATTATTCAGATGACAAGCATCCCTAAGCTGATAACATGATAACGAGATTTTGGGTTTCTTAATGTCCATCAGCTTTGCGAGGGAAAAAGAGCACACGAAGAACAACTGAAGCCGGCGTGAGAAGGAAACTTGGCTTAAGGTTGGGGGTCTTGGTTTACTGGGCTTTTGTGTTCTAAAAATTTCCTAAGCTTCATTGATAAGATGTTTAATATCAGTCTAGCCAAAAAGAACCAATAGAGCCCACAGGACACTGAGTTCGAGATAAAAATAGAAGGGTAATATATGCAGTATGGAAAACCACACAACCAGAAAAATAACTACCGGTACCCAAAACATGGCTAAATCTCACAGGATTATGTTGAATGAAAGAAGGCAGCCACAAACATGCAAATACTGAATTATTGCATTTATATGAAGTTCAAAAACAGGCAAAACTAATCCATGGTGACCGAGGTCAGTATTGTGGTTAACTTAGAGGAGGACAGCAACTGAGAAGGGGCACGAGGGAGCCCTCTGCGGTGATGGGAGCATATTCTATGTCTCGAGCTGACTGGTAGTTACATGAGTGTGCACATATGTAAATAGTATGGAGTTGGCCAGGCACGGTGGCTCACACCTGTAATCCCAGCATTTTGGGAGGCCGAGGCAGGTGGATCACTTGAGGTCAGGAGTTTGAGACTAGCCTGGCCAACGTGGTGGAACCCCATCTCTACTACAATACAAATATTAGCTGGGCATGGTGGCGGGCACCTGTAATCCCAGCTACTCGGGAGGCTGAGGCAGG
>NW_012103943.1:1342991-1366628 GCF_000951045.1 Mandrillus leucophaeus
AAAAAAAAAAAAAAAAAAAAAGCACAGAGTTGTAACTTAAGGTATATTATGCACCTCACTCTACATAAGATATTGTCTTAGTCCATTTGTGCTGCTTTAACAAAGTATCTGAGACTGGGTAATGGGTAAAGAACAAAAATTTATTTCTTACAGTTCTGGTGGCTGGGAAGTCCAAGATCAAGGTGCCAGCAGGTTTGTAGTCTAGTGAGGGCTGCTCTGAGATGGCACCTTGAATGCTGACTCCTCCAGAGGTGAGAAACGCTGTGTCCTAACATGGTGGGAAGGACAGAAAAACAAAAGAAGAAAACCAAGCCAGGTAGGTCCCTCAAGCCCTTCCATAAGGTCACTAATCCCACTCATGAGGGGGTTCTTCCCTCACAACTTAATCATCTCCTAAAGACTCCACCTCTTAATACTATCACATTGGGGCTTAAGTTCCAACATGAGTTTTGGAAAAGACACAATCATTCCAACCATAGCAAATATACTTTACTAAAAAGAAAAAAAAAAAAAGGAAAATCTTGTCTCTAAACACAGTATTTTAAGAGTTTATAGGCCGGGCGCGGTGGCTCAAGCCTGTAATCCCAGCACTTTGGGAGGCCGAGACGGGCGGATCACGAGGTCAGGAGATCGAGACCATCCTGGCTAACCCGGTGAAACCCCGTCTCTACTAAAAAGTACAAAAAACTAGCTGGGCGTGGTGGTGGGCGCCTGTAGTCCCAGCTACTTGGGAGGCTGAGGCAGGAGAATGGCGTGAACCCGGGAGGCGGAGCTTGCAGTGAGCTGAGATCCCGCCACTGCACTCCAGGCTGGGCGACAGAGCGAGACTCTGTCTCAAAAAAAAAAAAAGAGTTTATATATTTACAGCCCAATTTTCCGCTTCCTTACATACATATTTGTGACTATGAGTGTCATCTTAGCTGAGAAAAGTTTCAGTAAATTAATTTTTTCCTCACATTATCTATTACTACCTTATTCAGATAAAACCAAATTTCTAATCTAGATTTCAGGTTGAGACAGAAACCCATAGTCATTTGTTGCAATGTGAGAATGACAGAGAGAGATATATTAACTAGTGGAATCCAACTATAAAAATAAATTTAAGGGCACAGTTCTTTACTAATGATTCCCCCAGACAAATCATTGGATAGCAATGAATCAACTAAAAATGGAAGTGAGGAAAGCTGAAGTCCTTTTTGCAACGGATGGATGTTTATGAGACTAAGTGAAGAGGGTTCAGAAACAAGGGGATAAACGGCATGCTAGTTTGGAGTTGGAGTAAGGCACGATCTTGGAAATATAAGAATCCTGCTTAATGGAACGTGTCTACTTGCAATTCAATAAACCAATATACGTAAATGCAAAGAGACAAAGGACATGAGCACTCAGAACAAAATTACAGGAATAGAGCGGGACGCGGTGGCTCATGCCTGTTATCCCAGCATTTTGAAGGCTGAGGCGGGCGGATCACCTGAGGTCAGGAGTTTCTGACCAGCCTGGCCAAAGTGGTGAAAGCCCATCTCTACTAAAAATAGAACAATTAGCCAGGCCTGGTGGTGGACACCTATAGTACCAGCGACTTGGGAGGTTGAGGCAGGAGAATCACTTGAACCTGGGAGGCGGAGGTTGCAGTGAGCCGAGATAGCACCACTGCTCTCCAGCCTGGGCAACAGAGAGGGACTCCATCTCAAAAAAAATAAAATAAAATTTGCGGGAATAAATTTAACAAAGAGGCAACAAAGTTGACCTAAGGGTCACTGTTCCACGTCTGACATCTGTAACTCTTGAGTCATGGGGATGGCAAGCCAGGGAACAGAGTCTTCTGACTGGAAGCTAAAACCAGCCTTTGAGGTGGGTTCAGAGAGCCTGTTCAGACTCAAGATGCGAAAGCAGATGTTGCCTGGTCGAAAATATCCCGATTGCAAGCGCATTTTCAAAGACAATGGTGCTCGGGGAGGGAACGCTGTGTGTTTAAAAAGAAAAACAAATTAAAAGAAAGGAAACAAGGAAGAAAAAGTGACCAAAGGGTCGGGTGACCACATGTTCTGGTTTGCAAGGTACAGCTAAGGTTAGGTCTGCTGCCCCAGTGCAATTATTTTAGTGCCCCCTTTCACTCTCCGAAGTGTCTGGATTTGGGTGATAAAGCATATGATCACCCTACCAAAGAGGGGAAATTAGCCAGAAGACCCATGTGTCTATTTTAAACGGTGTGAACGATCCACAGTCCCGCTCCTGCCGCTGCCCAGCTGAAAGGTGCCCACCACCTCTGCCTCGCCCTACCCTCGCCCTGCCCAGGTCTCCAGGAAGACTGGAGCACAACCCTGGGCTCCCGCGCTGCTCTCCTGCCACCTGCAGGTTACGTGGGGAAAGTGCTTCTCCCCACCCCGACCCTGGACAGACTTGGCCTTGGCTGAAAGACATTCAGAGCAGGAGAAGCCCCGGCTGGGGAGTGGGCTGGACCTGATAGTGAAGTCCACGGTACAGAATTAGACGGGCTCAGCTTAAACCAACAAAGCCCAGCTCCTCCTCTTCCTACCCACGCCTGTCCTGCCTCATTTTGTAGACGGGTAACTGAAGCCTAATTCAGATTTTTCATTAGGTAGGATTGTGAAGCATACAGCTGGAGCCTCCCAGGTGCCATTCCCCACATCTCTGTCTTTCCCCTAATACGTTAGGATAGTGGGGAAGCAAAAGAGCTTAAGCTTACTATGCTCCTACTGTGTACTGGGGACAGAGTGGCACTTTTCTCTCCAGCCTCCTGACTGATGGGAAATAGGTGATTTTAAAACTGGGATACAGGATCAGAGTGAGCTAGATGTGCTCACAGTCTCTTATGTGTGCTCAAACTGGAACCCACGGGTCTGTGACTCTAAAGTTAGTGCGCTTTTGGGTCTGAAGCTTGAGCAATAGTTGCAAAATGCAAAGAACACCATGAAAATCATTTCTCCAATGATCAATGATCAGTGATGTTGAGCTTCTTTTCAGATGTTTGTTGACCACATGTAAGTCTTCTTTTAAGTGTCAGTTCATAACCTTTGCCCACTTTTTAATAGGGTTGTTTGGGGTTTTTTTTCTTGTAAATTTGTTTAAGTTCCTGGTAGATGCTGCATATTAGACCTTTGTCAGATGTATAGTTTGCAAAATTTTTCTCTCGTTCTGTAGGTTGTCTGTTTGATGATAGTTTCTTTGGCTGTGCAGAAGCACTTCAGTTTAATTAGATCCCATTTGTCAATTTTTGCTTTTGTTGCAATTGCTTTTGGCGTCTTCATCATGAAATCTTTGCCCATGCCTATGTCCCTAATGGTATTGCCTAGGTTTTCTTACAGGGTTTTTATAGTTTTGGGTTTTACAATTGAGTCTTTAATCCATCTTGAGTTGATCTTTGTATATGGTATAAAGAAGGGGTCCAGTTTTAATTTTCTGCATATGGCTAGCCAGTTCTTCCAGCACCATTTACTAAACAGGAAACCCTGTCCCTTATTGCTTGTTTTTGTCAGGTTTGTTAAAGATCAAGTGGTTGCAGGTATGTAGTCTTATTTCTGGGTTCTCTATTCTTTTCCGTTGGTCTATGTGTCTGTTCTTGTACCAGTACCAAGCTGTCTAGATTACTGTAGCTTTGCAGTGTAGTTTGAAGTCCAGCAGCGTGATGCCTCCAACTTTATCCTTTTGGCTTAGAATTGTCTTGGCTATTTAAGGTTTTTTTGTTGTTGTCCCATATGAATTTTAAGATAGTTTTTTTTTCTAATTCTGTGATGAATGTCAATGGTAGTTTAATGGGAATAGCATTAAATCTATAAATTGTTTTGGGCAGTATGGCCATTTTAATGATATTGATTCTTCCTATCCATGAGCATGAAATGTTTTTCCATTTGTTTGTGTCCTCTCTGATTTCTTTAAGCAGTGGTTTATAGCTCTCCTTATAAGAATCCTTTACTTCCGTTGTTTACTGTATTCCTAGGTATTTTATTATTTTTGTGGCAATTGTGAATGGGAGTTCATTCATAATTTGGCTCTCAGTTTGCCTGTTGCTGGTGTACAGTAATGCTAGCAACTTTTGCACATTGATTTTGTGTCCTGAGACTTTGCTGAAGTTGCTTATCAACTTAAGAAGTTTTTGGGCGAGTCAATGGGGTTTTCTAGATATAGGATTACATCATCTGCAGACAAAGATAGTTTGATTTTCTCTTTTCCTATTTGAATACACTTTATTTCTTTATCTTGCATGTGTTGTCCTGGTGAGAACATTCAATACTATGTTGAACAGGAATGGTGAGAGAGGGCATCTTTGTCTTGTGCTGGTTTTCAAGGGGAATGCTTCCAGTTTTTGCCCATTCAGTATGATACTGGCTTGGGTTTGTCATATATGGCTCTTATTATTTTGAGGTATGTTCCTTTGATACCTAGTTTATTGAGAGATTTTAACATGAAGGAACATTTACTTTTATAGAAGGCCTTTTCTGCATCTATTGAGATAATCACGTTGTTTTTGTCTTTAGCTCTGTTTATGTGATGAATCACATTTATTGATTTGCATATGTTGAACCTATCTTGTATCCCAGGAGTGAAGCTGACTTGATCGTAGTGGATATGCTTTTTGATGTGTTGCTGATTTTGGTTTGCTGGTATTTTGTTGAAGATTCTTGCATCAATGTTCATCAAGGATATTGTTCTGAAGTTTTCTTTTTATTGCTGTATCTCTGGCAGGTTTTAGTATCAGGATGATGCTAACCTCATAGAATGAGTTAGGGAGGATCGCTCCTTTTTAAGTGTTTAGAATAGTTTCACGGGAAACAGTACCAGCCCCTCTCTGTACCTCTGGTAGAATTCAGTTGTGAATCCTTCTGGTCCTGGGCTTTTTTTAGTAGGTAGGCTATTTATTACTGCCTCAATTTCAGAGCTCATTATTGGTCTATTCATGGATTCGATTTCTTCCTGGTTCAGTCTTGGGAGGGTGTATATGTCCAGAAATGTATCCATTTCTTTTATATTTTCTAGTTTATGTGCATAGAGGTAGTAATAGTGTTCTCTGATGGCTGTTTATACTTCTATGGGGTGAGTGGTGATATCTCTCTTAACGTTTCTGATTGTGTTTGTTTGAATCTTCTCTCTTTTCTTCTTTACTAGCCTTGTTAGTGGTCTCTTTTATTAATTTTTTCAAAAACCCAGCTGCTGGATTCATTGATTTTTGAAGAGTTTTTTATGTCTTATCTCCTTCCATTCAGCTTCGATCTTGGTTATTTCTTGTCTTCTGCTACCTTTGGGGTTTATTTGCTTTGCTTCTCTAGTTCTTTTAGTTGTGATGTTAGGTTGTTAACTTGAGAAATTTCTGGCTTTCTGATGTGGGCATTTAGTGCTGTACATTTTCCTCTTAGCACTGCTTTAGCAGTGACCCAGAGATTCTGGTATGTGGTATCTTTGTTCTCATTAGTTTCAAAGAACTTTTTGATTTCTGTCTTAATTTCATTATTTACCCAAGAGTCTTTAGGAGCATGTTGTTCAATTTCCATGTAGCTGTGTGGTTTTGAGTGAATGTCTTAATCTTGAGTTTTAATTAATTTGATTGTGCCATTGTCTGAGAGACTGTTATAATTTTAGTGGTTTTTTTTTTTTTTTTTTTTTTTTTTGCATTTGCTGAGGAGTGTTTTACTTTCCATTATGTGATCAATTTTAGAGTAAGTGCCAAGTGGCGATGAGTATAATATATATTCTGTTGTTTTTGGGTGGAGAGTTGTGTAGCTGTCTTTCAGGTCCACTCGATCCAGTGCTGAGTTCAGATCCTGAATATCTTTGTTGATTTTCTGTCTCAATGATCTGTCTAATATTGTCAGTGGAGTGTTAAAGTCTCCCACTATTATTAAAGAGTCTAAATCTCTTTGAAGGTGTCTACAAACTGCCTTTAAGAATCTGGGTGCTTCTGTATTGAGTGCATATATATTACAAATAGTTACCTCTTTTTGTTGAATTGAACCCTTCACCATTATGTAATGTTCTCCTGTGTCTTTTTTTATTTTTGTTGGTTTTGAGTCTGTTTTGTCAGAAACTAGGATTGCAACCTTTGCTTTTTTCTGTTTTCCATTTGCTTGGTAAATTTTCCTCCATCCCTTTATTTTGAGCGTAGATGTGTCTTTGCATGTGAGATGGGTCTCTTGAAAACAGCATACTAATGAGTCTTGGTTCTTTATCCAGTTTGCCATTCTGTGTCTTTTAATTGGGGCATTTAGCCCATTTACATTTAAGGTTAGTATTGTTATGTGTTGATTTGAGCCTGTCATCGTGATGCTAGCTGGTTATTTTGCAGGCTTGTTCATGTAGCTGCTTCATAGTGTCACTGGCCTGTGTACTTCAGTGTGTTTTTGTAGTGGCTGCTAACAGTTTTTCCTTTCCATATTTAGTGCTTCCTTCAAGAGCCCTTGCAAGGCAGTTCTAATGGTAACAAATTCCCTCAGCATTTGCTCATCTGAAAAGGATCTTATTTCCCCTTTGCTTATGAAGCTTAGTTTGGCCAGATATGAAATTCTGGGTTGGAAATTATTTTCTTTAAGAGTGTTAAATATTGGCTCCCAATCTCTTCTGGCTTGTTAGGGTTTCCACTGGTAGATCCACTGTTAGTCTGATGGGCTTCCCTTTGTATTTGACCTGGCCTTTTTCTCTGGCTGCCCTTAACATTTTTTCTTTCATTTCAACCTTGGAGAATCTGATGATTATATGGCTTGGGATGATCTTCTCATGGAGTATCTTACTGAGGTTCTCTGGATTTCTTGAACTTGAATGTTGGCCTCTCTTACTAGGTTAGGGAAGTTCTTCTGAATGATATCCTGAAGTATGTTTTCAACTTGGTTCCATTCTCCCTCTCTCTTTCAGGTACCCCAATCAGTTATAGATTCAGTCTCTTTACATTATCCCATATTTCTCAGATGTTTTGTTCATTCCTTTTCAGTCTTTTTTTTTCTCTATTCTTGTGTGCCTGTCTTAATTCAAAAGCCAGTCTTCAAGCTCTAGATTCTTTCCTCTGCTTGATCTATTCTGTTATTAATATTTGTGACTGCATTGTGAAGTTGTTGTAGTGTGTTTTTCAACTCTAACAGGTCGACTATGTTCCTCTCGAAACTGGTTATTTTGGTTTTCAGCTCCTGTATTGTTTTTATCATAATGCTTTGCACTGGGCTATAACATGCTTCTTTAGCTCAGCAGAATTCATTATTATCCACATTCTGAAGCCTACTTCTGTCATTTCAGCCATCCCAGCCTCAGCCCAGTTCTGAGACCTTGCTGAAGAGACGTTACTGTCATTTGAAGGAGAAGGGGCACTCTGGATTTTTGAGTTTTCAGCATTTTTGCATTTATTCCCATCTTTGTGTGCTTATCTACCTTCATTCTTTGAGATTACTGACCTTTGGATGGGGATTTTGTGGTTTTGTTGTTGTTGTTGTTTTCTGTTTTTTTGTTGTTGTTCTTCTTCTTTTAATAGTCTGGCCACTCTTCCTAGGGCTGCTGCAGTTTGCTGAGGGTCTGCTCCAGACCCTAGCTGCCTCGCTTCTTCCTGTCCCTGGAGGTATCATGCATGAAGGCTGAACAGCAGCAAAGACGGCAGCCTGCCCCTTCCTCTGGAAGCTCCATCCCATGGGTATACTGACCTATTGCTGGCCTGAACACACTTGTATGAGGTGGCTGGGGACCTTGGTTGGGAAGTCTCACTGCGTCAAGAGGAATGGGATCAGGTACCTACTTAAATAAGCAGTATGGCTACTTTTTGCAGAGAAGCTGTGCTGTGTCGGGTATCCCTTCAGACCCCAATCAGTTTGGGCTCCCCAAGGCCCACAGACTGGACTGGCTGAGAAGCCCCAGCCAAGACTGCTCCCTGCCCTGTCCCTCAGGCACTCATTCCAGGGAGTAATTAGAGCCCTATAGAGCATGGGCAGGGTGACCATAGGCCCTGGCTGGGAGGACCCGCCCCATGAAGAGAAGTAGATCAGGGTCCTGCTTAAAAAAAGCAGTCTGGCCACACCTCCCCAAAACAGTTGCCTCTGCCCCTGCTGTCTTGGAGTCTCCAAAGCCCACAGTCTGGAACAGCCGAGTCATCCAATCAACCCAGGTGGCGGCCCTCCCCTAGCCCAGAGAGAGAGCAGAACTCTGTCCCTAATACGTGTGGGCAGAAGTGACTGGAGGGCCTGACTGGGAGGTCCCACCCAGTGAGGAGAAATGGATCAGGGGCTCTACTTAAAGAAGCAGTCTGGTCACAATCTGGCAAAGCCACTGTGGTGCGCTGCTGGGGGGACCCTTCCTCCTCCAGATTGTTTGGACCCTCCAAAGCCCACAGGCTGGAACAGCTGAGTCAACCTAACAGTAGAAATGGTGCCTGCCCCTCCCCAGAGGGGCTCCGGCCCATCTTAGGCAGGCTCCACCCTGTTGCCATTGGCTGGGTGGAATTCCAAGTCAGTGGGTCTTATCTTGTGAGGTGCCATGGAAGGAGGACCTACAGAATGACATTGCTTGACTTTCTGGATTCTACCCTCTTCCTAGGGGTATGTGTGGACCTCCTGCCTTGCCTGAGTTGCAGACACATTTGTTGGGGATCCTGGGGCTGGAGTATGTAAAGCTCCTGGGTCTCTGTGTGTGCCTGAGCAGCTGCTCTGCCAAGATTACACAGCTCTGTGTGTCAGCCCCAAGACCCTGGTGGCATGGGCTCATGAGGGAATCTCCTGATCCATGGGTTGCAAAGATTCATGGGAGAAGCACGGTTTCCCGGGGTCACATATTAATTCACCACTTCCCTTGGCTGGCGGTGGGGGTTTCCTTGGCTCCATGCAGCTGTCAGGTGGGTCATCACCCATGGGTTGTTCTCCATGAGTTGAGTTGTTTCCCTGATCAGTCCCAATGTGAATATTTCAGTTGACGATGCTGTATTCACTCACTCATTTTGTTTCCCTCTGTGAGTGCCATGGACTGCAGCTGCTTCTCAGTTTTATTTTTTAACTGACACATAACAGATGTATATCTTTTCACCTCCACCAAATCTTTACCACTGGTCCCCTCCATTAGTGTCCTTGGTTAGTTACTTTATTACCTGCTCCTTGGAGTCAAAGCACTTCCATTTCTGAACCTTGGTTTTCTCATCTGTCAAATGGGCCTTGTAGCAGACACTAGAGCAGATACCACCTCAGTGCCTGCTGAAGTTCTGCTCTTCCAAGGGTGCCCTCTCCTGGCCACAGATGACTAGATGAGATGTGGCCACCTGATCTTTCATGAGCCAACCAGATTCTCTGATTAATCTTAAAACTAGGAGACACAAAATCTCCAGTGAGATTAGTAAGCCTGCAGCTGCCAGCCTTGAGGTCTGTTTTTATCCATGTGCAAGCTGGAAAGTTGGCAGTGGAAACCCATTTTCAGAGACAGGCTGGAGGGAAGAGCAGATGTGCAGGGAGGACATATAGCCCAGGGATGGAGAGAAAGAAAGGTGTGGCCCAATGGCTTTCCACTTCCCATGAGACGAAACCCAATTTCCTGCTTTTGTTTTCCATGACACTCCCTCATAACCTACTGAGACACCACCTTTCTTCAGCTAATTTAAGTAGGTTTCTCTTCTTTGCAAAACAAATCAGTCTTGACTGGAACAGAGAAAACGGTTTATGAGGTCTTTGCAAGAATATTATAACGTAAAAATATGATTGTGAAGTAAATTGGAGATAAAAATATTTTATGGAAGTATTGTATAATTAAGTAACATTAACTATGAAATGTATCCTTCCTAGCACACACTAGGTGCACATACTAGGCTCATTATTGTTCCTGTACAGCCTCCCCCCTGCACAAATACTCTTCAGTGTTGTCACTTTACCTAGGATTCAATAGAAAGAGGGAGACAGAGATTTACCTTGCCTGGCACACAATTGCTAACTTCAAATTTTATTACACATTCCCTTCTAAAAGGAGCCATTCTGCCACAGAGCATTTTTCCCTTTGCCTGACCCTGAGCAGACCCCAGACTCATGACCTTTTCTCTCCCTCCAGGATTCCCAGCTCCGCCCCAAACTTGCACCTCGAATCCGTCCAGGTACTCAGCAGAAAAAGGGTCCTCCTATGGTACAGCTTAGACACTGAGACCCTAGCAATGGCTACTGGTGTTGAGGAGGCATTGTGCTGGCTTCCGTGACCCAGCATGTCTGCCGGAAGGGTGAGGCTAGATGCAGCTCTGCCAAGAGGCCTGAAGGACAAAACAGCAGCTTCCATCAAGGACCAGGGACTAATTCAATCTCTTCTTGACAGATGCTTTGTGACGCTGATAGGCCTGGCCTCTCTCATTTCTCCCTCCCAACACTGCCCTCTCTTTCACCTCCTTCGCCTGTCTTAAAGACTCTTGACGATGTCACATCAGGCAAATGCTGAGTTGTCAGAGAAAGAGGTGGAGCCCTAACAGAACATTAAGACTAGTCACATTAAAACTGACAAAAGGGATGGAGATCTGAGGCCTGTTTTGTAAGGAGATGCATTCTGTCTCCAGTAAAGAAAAGAAGACTAGAAGGAAAGAGGGAGGGGAGAAGCAAAGAGAAATCCTTCTAATGTACCAGATGTGTCCTGACATGTCATATGTCTAGCTCTCCACAAAGCTCCAAGACAAATTGCATATGCCTGATGAACAGGAAGTGGGCATGGCTGTGAGTTTTGAAACTAGGGAAAGCTGCCAGCCTGCATCACAGTTAAACTAAAATGGTCCCTAAATGACTTTTGGTTGAACACGTTGGTTAACTTAATTTCACGCTCATATGCTACAGTTTTATAACACAGACTTCCAAATGATTACTTTATTGGCCCCAGGAGGCATGATGCACATAAGCTTTTAATTTGCTCAATATCATTGCAGTTTGTCTTAAATAGATAAATCATTGGTATCCACTGATGACCTTAGATTTCACCATCACCCAAGTTTCAAGTTTGAAATTCTAAAAATACTGCCAAGCTGAAGACATTGGAAGGTCATATGTTGGAACAGGAAATTTACAATAAAAGAAATGCAAATTGCCAGCAAACATAGAAAAATATGTTCACAAAAATTGATGGTTAAGTAAATATAAGTTGAAAGGACAACAAAATATCATTTTCATTCAAAAAAAGTCTGATAATCCTTACTTTGGAAAAGATGGGAGGAAATAGGGACCCTGTTACACTGTTGCTGTGATTCTAAGTACAACCATTTTCAAACTGCCTTGGCTCAATCTATTCAAACTGGAAATGTGGTGCGTTTTGATTCAGATTTTGTAGTGCCATGAATTTTCCTACTGCTGTACTTGTATATGTTTGAATTCCATGGAGTGGTCAAAATACATGAACGGGATCTACATAGAGCAACATGAAATGGCTTCAGAAATACAGTGTGCATGAAAAAAAGTCTTTTAAAAAATGAATTTATAGCATAATTAAATTAATGTAAATAAAAATCACTCTAAACAACATTATATGCTTGGAGACATACATATATGGAAATGAAAAAAAGATGGATAGGAAGTGATTACATTCTATACAAGAGAGTGGATGTCCGTGGTCAGAATGATAGCGTTAAGAAGGGGGGATAAGTAAAAAACAATAATATAATTTTTTAAAAAATTAAGGAGAGGTGCTGTAAGGATAATAACTATATGGCCTTAATAACTAAGGAGCATGATTGATTCATTCCAATACAACTGAGGTCTGCAAAAAGAAAAATTAAAAGCGATAACCAAAAAAGTCCCTAATTATTCTTGCCTAAGGAAATTAAAGTGTAAGCTCAAAAATGTTAACTGAGGCAATTTATTGTAATAGGAATAAATTGGAAGCATTCTAAATGCTCATTAGTATGTTTATTAATTTTAAAGATTAATTAGCTTACATCTATTCAAAATTCTATAATGTAGCTTTGACAAACAATGAGATAATAATATATGAACTAAATGAAATGTTCTTTAAGATGCATAAATTGTTAAAATGGTATGGTAGTACATGAGAAAAGGCAAACTCAGATAACCTGAGGCATGTATTCCCTTCCTTCTTTCAGTAGACCCAGCAAATTTGTGTTTACTTACTGGACAAATGGGCTAATTTCAGTCAGTGGGCCAAGGGCCCTCCTATGGTACAGCTTGGTCCCTGAGACCCTAACAGTGGCTACTGGTGTTGGGCAGGCATTGTACTGGCCCTCATAAACTAGGGTGTCTGCCAAAAGGCTGAGGCTGGATGCATCTCTGCCAAGAGGCCTGCAGGACAGGACAACAGCTTCCATCAAGGAAAGAAGGTCATTTATTCAACAAGGAAGGTCCCATTGTTACATGATCACCTAGATGCTTCCTGCCCCTGTTTCTCTATAAATATGGTAGCGTATTTTAAAAGGGGCTTCCTTTCTAAGGTATTCTGAGTCCACGTATGTCTGAATGAGCATATGTGTAACTGGAATCTCAAAAAGGGAGAGGAAAAAATAGAGTAAATGTCTGAAAAGATGGTTGAGAATTTTCAAAAAATGATAAAAAGACATCAAACCACATCTTAAGAAACCCAAGCAGGATAAATTTTTCTACCACTCCCCCAACCCCTAAAAAAACTCACCTGAACATATCAAATTCAAACTGCTAAAAACCTGGGCTCATGCCTATAATCACAGCACTTTGTGAGGTCGAGGCGGTCAGATCTTTTGAGGTTAGGAATTCAAGACCAGCCTGGCCAATGTGGCGAAACCACCATCTCTATTAAAAATACAAAAGTTAGCCAGGCACAGTGGTGCGCGCCTGCAGTCCCAGCTACTCAGGAGGCTGAGGCAGGAGAATCGCTTGAACCTGAGAGGCAAAGGTTGCAGTGAGCCGAGATTGTGCCATTGCACTCCAGCCTGGGTGACAGAGTAAGACTCTGTCTCTAAAAAGAAAACAAACAAACAACAACAAAAAGATAAAGAGAAAATCTTAAAGGCAGCAAGTGGTTGGGGAGTGGGACTATGTACAGAATATCAAAGATAAGACATATACCACACTTTTTCATCAGAAACTTTGCACACCAGACGACATGACATTTTGAAAATAAAAAAAATAAAAAAAATAAAAAAAAAGGAACTGTCAACCCAGAAATTCATTCCTAGAGAAAATATAGAAGAGAGAAGGCAGTCTGCTTTTGGCCATGATGGAGTAACACAGACAGAATATACGCTCCCACATTGAACAATTAGAAAAACAAGTAAAATATATGAAAAATAGTTTTCAGATATGGGATAACATGTAGAATGAAACAGTGATTCTTGAAGAAAGGAAAACAAACAAGATGAGAACTGAGCAATTGTGTCAGCATATTGCAGGGAGGCAGTTTCCAGGTAATACAGCCGGGAGAGGGAATGTAAGGAAAGCCTAGCAGATTTGCTGAGTTGAGAAGAGAAAGTACAGAGTTGAGGAAGGCCAAGCCTGCAAGATTTTGCAAGCAGACTACTAGAGAGAAGAGTAATGACCGAGAAACAGTTCTAGAGTTCTACAGAGAGGTCCTCTCACCTTTTTAGCTGAGTATTGATCTGTTCATGTGTGAGGAGAAACTAAGACTGGGAAGCAAATCGCCAGAAAGTAACAGGCTGAAAAATTCCCGGATCTTACACAAGGCTGGAAACAGTGCATTTTCCCGGCAGCCAAGGTGAAAGTCATTGTAAAACAAAACTTATTCCCTCTAGTCCTGAGGCGAGTATTGCCTTATTTATGGCACTAAACCAGCTAGATTGAAGGCTGCCCTGGGCCTGCTGTACACAAAGCAAGCCTCCAAAGGATGCAACTAATTCCAAGCAACCTAATTAAATATCAGGCAAAGGCCCATACTATGTAAAGGAATAAACAAAATGCACCAGCCAAAAACATAAAATTTACAATATTCAATTAAAAATTACTAAGCGTGCCAAGAAGTAGGAAGATATGATGAATTATCAGGAGAAAACCAGTCAATAGAAAGAAACAGAGATAACACAGATTAATTAGCAGGCAAGGACATTGACACAGCCATTCTAAATACTTTGCATATGTTCAAGATGACAAAGAATGAAATAAACATAATGAAAAAAGAACTGGAAAATTTTGAAAAGACCCAAATTGAAATTCTAAAGATGAAAAAATATAATATCTGAACTGAAAAATATACTGAATGAGATTAATGTCAGACTATAATTTTAGGAAAAACAGATCAGTAAGCAGGCAGACGTAGCAATAGATAGTACCCTAAATAAAGAATAGAAAAAAGAAAAAATGAACAGAGTATCAGTGACCTCTAGGATAACACCAAGCAGTTGAAGATACACATAAATAGGTCCCAGGACTTGGGTTGCAGGACAGTTGGGGGAAGGGAGTGGAAGGGACAGAAAAAATATTTTTAAAGAAATCATGGTCAAAATTTTCCTCAGTTTGAAAACCCACAAATCTAAGAACCTAAAAGAACCCCAAGCAAAATAAATAAATAAAAAATAAAATCATATTGCTGAAAACTAGTAACAAATAGAAAATTATTAAAGCAGCCATAACATTATATACACGATATTATAGACATTGCATACACAGGAACGAAGATAAGAATGATAGCATACTTCTCATCAGAAACTATGCAAGCCAGAAAACGAAGAGGCAACATTTTTACTTGTTGAGGGGAAAGAAAAAAGAAAAGAAAAACTATTAACCTAGAACACTACACTCGGAGAAAATATCTTTCAAAAATGAATATAAAATCAAGAATTCTTCATACAAACTTTATCAGCATATTGGCTCAATAAGAAATGTTATGGGAAATTCCTCAGAAAAAAGAAAGGTTATAATGTATCAAATGGAAATTTAGAATTAAAAACACTAAAGATAGTGAAGTATGTGGGTAAATATTTTTTCTTATTTTTTAACCTCTTTAAAATATAATTGCTTAAGACAAAATGAATACCAATTTATTATATGATTTACAACATATTGGAAATAACACAAAACATAAAGGACAGCATGAAATGATATTGGAATGTGTGTTGTAAGTGTGATCCTAACACTACACATGAAATGGTAAAATGTTATACGAAGGTAGGTTGGGATATGTTTAAGATATATATTATATGTCTTAGAACAATCACTTTAAAAAGTAATGCAAAGAGGAAGTCTAATAATCCAACAGGGAGAAAAAATGGAATTTTACATATATATGTGTATGTATGTAAATAAGTGTATGTGTGTGTATATATATGTGTATGTATATATATACACACATATTTAATATATACATATATAGTACACTTATATACACACTTATATATTATACACACATATATACACATATATATATTTTTATGTATGTTAAGTCCACTAATCCAAAAGAAGAATAAAAAAGAAAAAAAAGGAAATATTTTAATGGATTTAATAATTTTAAAAATAGCAAGTGAGTAGATGTAAACCCAAACATTTCAATAATTACATTGACTATAAATGGCCTATATAGCAAGTCCTATGTAGGAACCCTATATAGGAACCAGGCCACACAGCAAGAGGTGAGTGACAGGTAAGCAACCATTACCGCGTGAGCTCCACCTCCTGTCAGATCAGCCGCAGCATTAGAGTCTCAAAGGTGCACGAACCTTACTGTGAACTACACATGCAGGTGATCTAGGTCATGTGTACCTTCTGAGAATCTAGTTAATGCCTGATGATCTGAGGTGGAACAGTTTTATCCTGAAACCATCCCTTGCCCCTTCCCATCTGTGAAAAAAAATTGTCTTCCATGAAACCAGTTCCTGGTGACTAAAAGACTGGGGACTGTTAGCCTATATAATATAATTAGGAGCCAAACTTCATCAGATTTGATTAACTATTAAGACACAATTATATGCTGTTTGCAAGAAACATACTGTTTTCAGAAATATGGATTTTGTTTTTTCAACTTTTAATTCAGGTTCAGGAGCTACATGTGAAGGTTTGTTACGTGGGTAAATTGCATGTCACTGGGGTTTGGTGTACAAATGATTGTGTCACCCAGGTAAAAAGCATAGTACCCGATAAGTAGTTTTTCAACCCTAACCCTCTTCCCACCCTCACCCTCAAGTGTCTATTGTTTACCATTTTGTGCCCATGTGCACTCAGTGTTTAGGTCCTACTTATAAGTGAGAACGTGCAGTATTTGGTTTCTTACATGAACTTGCTTAAAATAATGGCCTCCAGCTTCATCCATGTTGCTGCAAAACCCATGATTTCATGGGGAGGGTTCATCTTTTTTCTGGCTGCAGTATTCTGTGGTATATGTACCACATTTTCTTTTTTGAGACGGAGTCTCGCTCTGTCGCCCAGGCTGGTGCGATCTCAGCTCACTGCAAGCTCTGCCTCCTGGGTTCACACCATTCTCCTGCCTCAGCCTCCCGAGTACCTGGGACTACAGGCACCTGCCACCACGTCTGGCTAATCTTTTTGTATTTTTACTAGAGACGGGGTTCACCATGTTAGCCAGGATGGTCTCAATCTCCTGACCTCATGATCCACTCATCTCTGCCTCCCAAAGTGCTGGGATTACAGGCATGAGCCACCGCACCCAGCCCACATTTTCTTTATTTCTTTATTCAGTCCACTGTTGATAGGCATCTAGGTTGATTCTATGTCTTTGCTATTGGGAATAGTGCTGCAAGGAACACACAACTACATGTGTCTTTCTGATAGAATGTTTATATTTCTTAGAGCATACACCCAGTAGTGGAATTGCTGGGTCAGATAGTAGCTCTGTTTTAAGTTATTTGAGAAATTTAAGTTTTAATTACGGTTATAACTTAACCACGGGCACATAAGGTATCTCAAAGAGATGGTAGGCAGTTTCTTTTCTGTTTTTTTGTTTGTTTGTTTGGTTTTTAACAAGATTTAGAATCTCTCCAAAGTAGTTTCAAGACAGGAAATTAGAAACTATCCATGGGTGGAGGTGGGGGAGTCTTAATAAATGACAAAGTCACACAAATAACAAACCAGAAAGGAATCATTCCTGAAACCAGGAATTGAAACCCATGCTGCCATTGCCAAAAGACAGAGCCTTAGCTACTGAGTTACAGCGCTGAGCAGTTTCTGTTGCCCTTCCCAGAAGTCTAGGGCAGCCAATGTCAAGCTTGCATAGGCTTTTAACTGCTCAAGATAATTTTTAGGGCTAACTATGACATGAACCCCCAAATTCCTGTCCTCTGGATGGTGGAGACCAAGAGAAAGTACCTCCACATGGTCACAAGGTTAAGCTCTTAAGGATACAAAACAAGACAGAGAAATTTTATCCGGTATTGGTTTCAGGGACCCGTAGCTAACTTGGTAACTGACCAGCTGCCAGGGTGGCTTAAAATGTGAACTTACAGGGGTTGTAAGCCCATGTTCTATCCAGTGATACCTCTCTCTGTTATGGAATGACACAGAAAGACAAATTCTTAGCACAAATTGCACCAGATTTGTTACATTCTAAGGCTAATCTCACAAATCCTCTTTTTTTTCTATCAAACTCTTGCAGAGGAGACTAACAGTGAGGTTTAACATTCCCCCCACCCTCACCCCCACCACACATACACATAGATAGAGAGAGAGAGAGACCAGAAACTTGACTAGTAAGAATTTCTTAGGCAGGGCACACTGGCTCATGCCTATAATCCCAGCACTTCGGGAGGCCGAGGCAGGCGGATCACCTGAGGTCAGGAGTTCAAGACCAGCCTGACCAACACGGAGAAACCCGTCTCTACTAAAAATACAAAATTAGCCAGGCGTGGTGGCACATGCCTGTAATCCCAGCTGCTCGGGAGACTGAGGCAGGAGAATCACTTGAACCCGGGAGGCGGAGGTTGTAGAGGTTGCAGTGAGCCAGGATTGTGCCATTGCACTCCAGCCTGGGCAACAAAAGGGAAACTCCATCTCAAAAAAGAAAAAAAAAAAAGAATTTCTTATCCTTTATGCTGGCATACCAGGTTTCCAGGTTCCCTTTACAGTTTTCAGAAGAATGGAGCAGCTTTTGATGACCCTGCTCACTGTTCCATAACTGTGGGGGTCAAGCCACTTTACAAAAGAAAATCACTCTGTTCTGTTTTATGGAACCACAGGCAAAAGATTCTCAATTTTGCAAGATGCTGCTCAACAGGTTGTGTGTGGAACCAATTTAACATTTTCCACCCCAGTTGAAGCAAAATACATATAACAAAACAGACACAAACAGACACTAGTCACCTCGTTCAGCACAGAATATCGATCTGGCGAGGCTCAGACTTTCTCCCGTTGGTCCCTGTTGTCTTTGATCCACTCCTGGTGGGGAGGGATGACCTCTGAATGGTAATTCAGTGGGTGGTCTCTGGGCAAGATGAAGAGTGAGTCACCCCGAGTCAGGTCTGCTGAGCTTTCTCCAGGACTCACCAAATGTGACCAGATAAATAAGGAGGGTTCTCTGAGTTAGGCCTGCTGGCCTTCCATCAGCAATTCTTTCAGAAATTCCCTCCACGTATACAAACACACATAAAGACAAGACAGACAGAAGGTCTTCCAAATCAAGATCCCTAACCAAGAACTCCAAGAGTATCCCTTCCAAACTACCCTCCTATTCTCTGTCTGAGAAATCTCCCCAAAGTCTTCCTGACTGAGGAGACGTCTCCGAAAACAAGACTCTTCCTGATAATTAGGGAGAGCTGACCAAGAATCCAGAAGGAGTCAAACCGAGACAGACACCCCACAATGGGGCTGCAGAAGAACTCAGACCCCAGAAGAAGTCAAACCATCAGGAGAAGGAAGGAGGTGATGACAGCACCTACGATACTTACCAAACCAAACACTATGTAATGGGGCTACAGCTACAGACACTCCATGACTGGGCTACACACAGACACCCTGTGATATGCCTATAGTTATGGGCTATCTCCCCAGGACTATTTCCTTATTGCAATTAAATCCACGCACATTGTCTCAGCAGTGCCCCACCAGGAGAGAGAGTACCAGAGTCAGCCCACCGTCCAACAGAACTAAGTTGCCGCAAGTGCTGGTCTCTGGATCCATTGTGGGAGGGAGCTACTGAACCATGGGCAGGTAGCCACAAGGGCAATCCCAGACGAGCCCCCAAATTTGTAACCACCCAATGGGTTCACTTTGCCCACTGCCTAGACAGAGCCAGTTTATCAAGACAGGGGAATTGCAATGGAGAAAGAGGAATTTACACAAAGCCAGCTGTGAGGGAGACTGGAGTTTTATTATTGCTCAAATCACTCTCCTACTCTGTTGATAGTTTATTTTGCTGTGCTTGAGCTGGGAACTTTAATTAGGTTCAACTCATCTTTTTTTTTTTTTTTTTTTTTTTTTTTGGTCGCAATTGCTATTGAGGACTTAGTCATAAATTCTTTCCCAAGGCAAATGTCCTGAATGGCGTTTTTAAAGTTTTTATCTAGGATTGTTGTAGTTTGTAGTCTTACACTTAAATCTTTAATCCATCTAAGTTAGTTTTTATAAATGGTGAAAATAATGGGTTCAATTTCAATCTTCTGCATATGGTTAGCCAATTATCTCAGCACTATTTATTGAATAGGGAATCCTTTTCCCATTGCTTGTTATTGTCGACTTTGTTGAAAATCAGATGGCTTTATGTCTGGGTTCCCTAAACTGAAGACGCATACTTTAAATATACACACACACATAGCTTAAAAGCAAAGGAGGGAAAAACATATACCATGCAAACACTAACCATATGAAAGCTGGAGACAAATGGCCAATAAATTCATGAGATGATGTTCAACATTACTATTAGGGAAATGCAAATGAAAACCACAATAAGATACCTTTATATCCATTCAAATGGCTATTTTTTAAGAACAGAAAATAAATGTTAGTGAGGATACAAAAAAATTGGAGCCCTTGTGTATTGTTGTTAGGATTGTAAAATAATACAGCTGCTATGAAAAGGAATATAAAGTTTCCCCCAAAAATTAAAGAATAGAATTAACATATGATCTAACAATTCCACTTCTGGGTATATACTCAAAAATAATTGAAAACAGAAATTTGAACAGATATTTGTGCAACGGTGTTCATAACAGCATTATTCACAATGGCCGAAAGGAAGAAACAAGCCAACTGCCTATAGAGGGATGAATGGATAAACAAAATGGGGTATATACATACAATGAAACATTATTCAACTATAAAAAAGGAAGGAAATTCTGGAGCATGCTACAACATGGATAAACCTTGAAAACATAATGCTAACTGAAATAAGCTAAATATAAAGAAAACATATTGTATGATTCCACTTATATGAGGTATCTAGAATAGTGAAACAGTCAACCTGAAGAATCCTATATCTAACAAACAAATCTTACTAAAAACCTTCTCACAAAGAAAACAGTAGACCCAGATGTTTGAAGTGAATTCTATCAAACATTTAAAGAATAACTCATATCAACTTTATACAGATTCTTCCAGAAAATAAAAAAGGAGTGATACTCTCCAACTTATTTTATAAGAGCAGCATTTTCCTGATTCAAAGTTCAAACAAATATATTACCAGAAAAGTGCAGGTCAATATCCCTCTTGAATATAGATGTAAAAATTGTTAACAAAAGTTATAAATATATCAAGATTTCAAAATTATACTACTTCATGTCTAAGTGAGTTTTATCCAAGGAATGGGAGGTGGATTAGTATTTTAAAATCAGTTTTTTTAATTTACCATATTAGCAGGCTAAACAACCCAAGCCATATAATTATCTCAAAATGCAACAATGGCAGTTGACAAAACACAACATGTATTTATGATAAAAACATCTCAGAAACATAAGAAGAAAAAAAAGAACTTCTTCAACCTGAAGAAGCATATCTACGGAAAAAAAAAACAACCCTACAACTAACATCATATTTAATGATGAAAAAACTGAATGTTTCCCTTTCCAAGATCAGAATAAAAGGATGTCCACTCTTACTACTACTATTTAACATTGGCCTGGAAGTTCTAGCTAATGCATTCAGGTAAGAAAAAAAAATAAAAGGCGTACAGATTGGAAAGGAAGAGCTGTTTATATTGCACCATGATTATTTATATAGAAAATCCCACGGATTCTATTTTTAAAAGCAACTAGAAATAAGAGTTCTGCAAGAACACAGACTACCAGGCTGACATACAAAAACCTATTGCATCTTTATATAATAACAATGAAAAAATGAAATTTGGCATTTAAAAAGGTCACCTAAATAACATTTAAAATATGAAATAGGTATAAATTTAATTAAATATGTGTAATATCTACACAATGAAAACTACAAAATATTGTCTTGTTCCTTCCCTGGCTGTCTCTACCTGCTAGGACATAAGTTTCACGAGAGCTGGGACTTGATCTTCCTTATTCACTGATGTAACCCCTCCTTGACTATTCTAGTACCGGGACATAGCCCATGCTCAGTAAATAAATACTTGTTGAAAGGAATGTAGAAAGGAAGGGAAGAAGGGGAGAAGAAAAGGAGAAAGGGATAAAAGGAGGAAATAAGAGCAAGTGAATTCATTGTGATATAATTAGGCAGGGTCACTGGAACATTGAAGTCCTAACCTTCTCTGAGGTTCCTAAGTATGTGCATAAGAGGCAGTGTGAAGCAGAAGCACATTTTACTTGTTGCTGGGATTCTGGTCCCTGACCACAGTTAGCATCTAGAAAGTCAACTGGTTACCAGAGAGGATTCACTTTCTTTTAGCCCATCCAAAGTTGTTGGTTCCACCTCCCAATGTATCCCTCATCTGTGCACTTCTCACCATAGCAAAGGCCACCAGTCCAGCCCATGCTATTATTACCTCTCCGTCAACTACTACAAAAGTCTTGTTCATTGGTCTCATGGCTTTCCTGCTGCCACCTGTCACTCCCTTTTGAAACAACCAGGATGATCTTTTAGAAATAAAGCCTCCTCAGAGCAGAACAACAATGGTCCCCAAGACCTCAGGCACCTTGTTCGTGGCTCTACAGTCTTCTCATTATGGACCTTCTGTCGTGCCTGCCTTGCAGTTCTTCATAGCACCAGACTCTGCCCACCTCCCTCACCTTCTTAGGTCCTATTCTCTGCCTGGAACACACTTGTCTAGTCTGGTTCCTTCTCATCCTTCAGAGTCAGCCCAAACATCCCTTCCTTGGAGAGCAATCAGAGCCCTCTACTTACTCTCTCCAGAGATGCCTTCCTTTCATGGTGCCTATCACGATTTGTAATCATGTATGCATCTTTTTGTTTGTTTGTTTAAAGTCCCTCTTCTATCCAGATATAAGCATCATAATGGAAGGGCTATGTTTTGTTTGTTTATTTCACCACTGTATCTTCAGCACCTAACACACGAAAGAAGCTTATTACTATTGTTGAACTTAGAATAAGACCACACACCTAAAACTGTCTGATCTTTGACAAACCTGACAAAAACAAGCAATGGGGAAAGACTTCCTATTCAATAAATGGTGCTGGGATAACTGGCTATCCATATGCAGAAGACTGAAACTGGACCCCTTCCTTACACCATATACAAAAATTAATTCAGGATGGATTACAGACTTAAATTTTAAAATGAAAACTTTGGAAGACAACCTAGGCAATACCATGCAGGACAGAGGCATGGACAAAGATTTCATGATAAAGATGCCGAAAACAATTGAAACAGAAGCAAAAATTGACAGGCGAGATTTATTCAAACTAAAGAGCTCTGAACAGCAAAAGAAACTATCAACAGAGTAAACAGACAACCTACAGAAAGGGAGAAAAATTTTGCAAACTATGCATCCACAACAGTCTAATATCCAGCATCTATGAGGAACTTAACAAGAATAAAACAAACAAACAACCCATTAACAAGTGGGCAAAGGGGCAAAGGACATGCATGGACACTTTTCAAAGGAAGACATATATGCAGCCAACAATCCTATGAAAAGAAGCTCAATATCACTATCATTAGAGAAATGCAAATCAAAACCATAATAAGATACCATCTAACACCAGTCATCAGAATGGCTACTATTAAAAAGTCAAAAACTAACAGATTCTGGTGAGGTTGTGGAGAAAAAGGAATGCTTTTACACTGTTTGTGGAAGTATAAATTAGTTCAACCCTCACAGAAGACAGTGTGGCAATTCCTTAAAGACCTAAAGACAGAAATACCATTCGACCCAGCAATCCCATTACTGGGTATATGCCCAAAGGAATATAAATTACTGTGTTATAAAGACGCATGCACATGTGTGTTCATTGCAGCACTATTCACAATAGCAAAGACATGGAATCGACATAAATGCCCATCAGTGATGGACTGGGTAGTACAAATGTGGTACATATACACCATGGAATACTATGCAGCCATAAAAAGGAACAAGATCATGTCCTTTGTATGGAGCTGGAGGCCATTATCTTTAGCAAACTAACACAAGAAGAGAAAATCAAATACCACATGTTCTCACTTATAAGTGGGAGCTAAATTATTTATGAGAACACACGGACACGTGGGGGTGGGTGTCCTCAGAGAGGGGAGGGTGGGAGGAGGGAGAGGATCAGGAAAAATAACTAATGGGTACTAGGCTTAATACCTGGGTGATGAAATAATCTGTACAGGCCGGGCGCGGTGGCTCAAGCCTGTAATCCCAGCACTTTGGGAGGCCGAGACGGGCGGATCACGAGGTCAGGAGATCGAGACTATCCT
>NW_012103943.1:1369802-1372930 GCF_000951045.1 Mandrillus leucophaeus
ACAAAAGCAAAATGTACAAGTGGGATTTATCAAACCAAAGAGTCTTTGCACAGCAAAGGAAACAATCAACAAAGTGACAAGATAATCTACGGAATAGGAGAAAATATTTGTGGACCACACATCTGATAAGGGGTTAATATCCAAAATATGGAAGGAACGCGATAGCAAGAAAACAAATAGATTAAAGAATGGGCAAAAGAGCCGAATACACACTTCTCAAAGGAAGACAAACAAATGGCCAAGAGGTACATGAAAAAATGCTCAACATCACTCAAATTAGAGAAATGCAAATCCAAAGCACAATAGAGATCATTTCATACCTGTTAGAAGGGCTGTTTTCAAAAAGAAAAGATAACAAGTGTTGGTGAAGATGTAGAGAAAGTGATACTTGCATGGTGTTAGTGGGATGTAAATCAGTACAGCCATTATGAAAAATAGTACGGAGGTTCCCCAAAAAGTAAATCTAGAACTACCATATGATCTGGCAATCAAACCTACCTTTGGGTATATATTCAAAGGAAATAAAATCAGTATCTCAAAGAGATATCTTCATTCCCATGTTCACTGCAGCATTATTCATAATAGTCAAGATGTGAAATCAATCCACATTTCTATCAGCGGATGAACGGATAAAGAAAATGCAGTATTTGTATACAAAGGAATACTATTCAGCCTTTAAAAAGAGGGCAACACTGTCACTGTGACATGGGTGAACCTAGAGGACTTTATGCAAAGTGACAAATACTGCATGATTTCCCTCTTAGAATCTAAAAAAAAAAAAAAGGTCTAACTCACAGAAGCAGAGAATACACAGGTGGTTGCCAGTGTGTGGGAGTGGCAATGGGGCGATGTCAGTCAAGGGATACAAAGTTTCAGTTCTGCAGGATGAATAAATTCTGGAGAGCTAATGTATAGCATGGCAACTATAGTTAGCAATACTATCTTTTATACTTGAAATTTGCTAAAAGAGTAGATGTTCAATGTTCTCACCACAAAAATAATAATAACAACAATAATTATGTGAGGTTAATTTGCTTGATAGTGGTAATGAATTCATGATGTATACCCACATCAGAATATTAGGTTGTATATCTTAATACACACAATTTTTACTTGTCAGTTAACTGTCAACGGAGCTGGAAAAAAACAAAAACAAAAACAAAAACACTACAACTTTCATCGTTGCATTTGATCTTCACCATGAACACAGAGGCCACTATGGTCTGTGTCCAGGTACTTTTTGTAACATTATCCCTGGTCTTAACAATAACTCCTCCAGAGAGGTGCTGTTGGCCTCACTTGGCCAAGACTCAGCAATGGGACCCTTGCCCGAGATGACTCAGTGGTTGCTGGGCAGGGCAGAGATGCAGGCTCAGGCCAGGCCATCATCGGAGGCCCTACCTTTCTCCCTGTCCGTACTACTGGTCTTAAACTGGGGTTCTGAACCCCAGAGGATCTGCAGTCACCTCTGGAAGAGCTCAGGATGCCTACAAGAAGTTTAAATTTTCATTTTGTTCACCATCTTCTTAATGTTAACCTAAGCCCCGGAGCTTTCTTGAGGTCACTGGGGTGACCATCATCAGGTGGAACACACCTATGGAGTTTTGGTGCCTGTCCTTGCTGTAGGGTGTATGACAGGTTGACTCCGAGGGATTCTATGGTACTGTGAGACAAGGTAGCTAACATCAGAAGCCATACACACTCATTTCTGCCTGCCAGTAATATGTCACAAGCCCCCAACTATATGACGACACACAGCTCTCCAGAAAGATGCTCTGAAAACAAAACGGGACAGCACACGGCCCCAACATCTCCTGCCTGGGTCACTGTATTCCTGAAAGGATGAATGACCCTAGTCCTTGCCTTTTTCTTCACATAACAACTGGCAGGGCTAGTGATTATGCTGTCGTAATCAATAACCAGATGTGTTTTGTGGTGTGTGTTTGTTTGTTTTTGAGACAGAGTCTCATTCTGTCACCCAGGCTGGAGTGCAGTGGTGTGATCTCAGCTCACTGCAAAGTCCGCCTCCTGGGTTCAAGAGATTCTTCTGCCTCAGCCTTCCAAGTAGCTGGGATTACTGGCGCGCACCACCATGCTAGGCTAATTTTTTGTATTTTTAGTAGAGACAAGGTTTCACCGTGTTGGCCAGGCTGGTCTCGAACTCCTGACCTCGTGATCTGCCCTCCTCAGCCTCCCAACAGGTGTGCTCTTCTACCCAACCTTGGTGGGACTCTGCTTTAATGTAACCTATGAGCAAGTGTGATGTGGTTTTGTACGCACTGAACATCCACAGCCCATCTATAAACTAGAAGCTAAAACACTACGCTGGGGCAGTCTAACAGAACCTCTCAGAAAGACTTTCCCTGGGCTGCAGTCTTCAGTAAGACTTCTCAATAAAACTAACTTTGATTCTTTAAAAGCTTGTTTTTTTCTTTAGTCAACAGTGCAAAGGCAGATATTGCATCTCAGACATATGTTTGTGACATGAGAGCAGGAAATGAAGTAACAGCCTCCTCTATGAATGGAATCACAGCGATGTGAAGAGAGGCAGTGGTGTGAGAACTGAAATACCCCACATGGCTCCCATGGCCCGGGTTCCCATAGCCCAAAACACCATGAGCCACGGCACTCAGAGCCTTGGGCGCGCCCACCCCAGTCATTGATATCATCGCATCAAAACAGCAGTGTTTGTCATGTTAAAGCATACTAGTTAATTTAAACTGTATCTGGCTTTATGGCCTTATTTGTATTGTATTGCAATTTGTAGTTTTAGAAATCTATAATACTATAAGCATAAAATGATCTTGATGCTCATTTCACTGACTAATAAAAATGATTTAATTGGCCCTGGTGCAGTGGCTCACACCTGTAATGCTAGCACTTTGGGAGGCCAAGGCAGGTGGATCACAAGGTCAGGAATTCGACACCAGCCTGGCC
This sequence comes from Mandrillus leucophaeus, assembly GCF_000951045.1. NCBI lineage: Eukaryota > Metazoa > Chordata > Mammalia > Primates > Cercopithecidae > Mandrillus > Mandrillus leucophaeus. The sequence continues at coordinate 1,372,740 of NW_012103943.1, forward strand.
AACATAGTGAAACCCAGTCTCTACTAAAAATACAAAAAAATTAGCCAGGTGTGGTGGTGGGCACTTATGTAATCCCAGCTATTCAGGAGGCTGAAACAGGAGAATCACTTGAACCCAGCAGGTGGAGGTTGCAGTGAGCTGAAATCGCACCATTGCACTCCAGCCTCGGTGACAGTGCGAGACTCAGTCTC
>NW_012103943.1:1373895-1375126 GCF_000951045.1 Mandrillus leucophaeus
TAATAGAAGGTGACCCTAATCACTTGTGTTTACAGATTTCTGCTCCTTGGCACACAGTGTTAGTGAAATTTATAAGCTAATATTTCAGAATAACCATTTGTAGCATGTTATAGTCAATTAAAGTTCTCTTTCCCATGACCTCCGTTTGTAATTAGCGTGGAAAATGGGTTTTAGCTGCTTGCTAGAATACACTTTTACTACTGTGTTCTCTCTCTGTCAAGTGACAAAGAGCTGACCTTCATTTAATAGCTGCGTGTCTGCTGTAGGCCGCTTCTGCTGCAATCACTACAAGCAATTGGCTAAATTCTTTGCCTGCACTGGGTCAAATCCTAAAGATGCCATTTAGTCCAGTGAAGGTACAAAGTTCTGTCCCTTCACTCATGCTGCCTCCAGCTTACTTAAAACACCGCTTTCTGAACCTATGTTAGTTGATAAACATAGTAACTGGAGTCAAGGCCCAAGGAAGTCATTGTTAAGATGTCAAGCTAGAGAGATGAGCAGAGAAGCAGAGGCAGGAGGAGTCAGGCCAGAGCAGAGTAGGTGGCTCTAACATAGAAGGTAGCCACTTGCTTGCACCAAGATATAGGGAGCCTGCCCAAGATCTAGATAAGAGGCTTCCACTATTATGTGCCAAGAGGACGGGTAAAGCTTACATAGTGGATTCATATTTGTGAATATTTTAGTCAAATAAATAAAAAGATGCAACAATGAAGTGACTTAAATTGTTACAAGCATTTTGATCTCTCTATAAAGACACTCCTGGAATGAAGGGGCAACTGGCAACAATGATTATATCTCCAAAGGGTCAGGGCATGCAAGTGACCTAGGGACTTGGTTTTTATGCAAGAAATCCTTAGTGAAAATGGATGACTAAAACAGCAGCTCAGCAAGCAAATAGCTCAGAATCCATATTGGCAAATGCCACTTCATTTAGAAAGGAGAAGCTATTTATCAAATATGCCTTTTCATCTCAGAAACCAAATTTTATAGCCTAAGAACGTCTCATTCACCCAAGAATGTCTTTTTCTTCCAATTAGTTTGAATAGTACGATTACAAGGGCTCCTTAATGCCCAATCTAAAATATCCCTATCCCACTACTTGGCTACGCCATAATTTTCCTACCGTGATATATGGCTTTAGCTTTCATTTTTTGCCCTCTTTTGTAGGCAAATTTCCAGAAAGAGATAATGCTTTAAGCTCATCACAATTCTTAACCAGCATCCTGACATA
>NW_012103943.1:1381996-1391329 GCF_000951045.1 Mandrillus leucophaeus
CACTCCAGCCTCGGTGACAGTGCGAGACTCAGTCTCAAAAAAAAAAAAAAAAAAAAGATTTAATTGGATACCTGGGGGTCATTCAACTTCTTCCCTCTAAAAGCTGTTCAGATGTTGTTTGAGTTTGAGAAGATACATTAAACCTGCTGTCCCCAACATTGATGGAAGAGGGAACAATGGGTATCATTATCCACCCTCATTTTTTTTAATGAAGGAGTTGGAGTTCCACACAGAAGAACTTGCTCAATATCATTCTTCTCATCTATGTTTGAACCAGAACCAGAGTTCCAAGTCTTCTAGGGTAGTAGAGGGAAGTCTAGAGAAAAGGTTGCAAACCGGTGGTCCATAGGCAAACTTCGGTCTCTTCCTACAAAGTATTAAAAAATTAAGATCGTCCACATTAAAAATCCCGATTTTCCAGCTTCTCTTGAAAAATTAGACCTGATGACAGTGACCCACATTCCTACATGACAAACAGTGGTCAGGATTTGGACCCATTGCTCTGCATCAGGGGGGCTCAGACCTACCTCAGGGCCTCTCAAATCTCCCGGGCTTCTGCTCCAAGGCAAAGTCTGATTGAGCAGGTTTGGGGTGGGGCCTGAGGTTCTAACAGGCTCCCAGGTGGTGTGAATACTCCTGGTCCAGACATCTGACTCTGATCTCTTCTGCCTCCATCTTTCACTTTTAAGGACCTCTCTGCTTACACTGGGCCCATTTGGATAATCCAGGATCGTCTCCTTTTATAAAGTCAGATGACTAGCAACCTTAGTTTCATCCGCAACCTTAGTTCCCCTTTGCCATGTCACCAAACATATTCACAAATTCTGAGGATTAGGTCCTGGGCATCTTTGGCGAGCCATTATTCTGCCTACTACATTCAGTAAATATGCATTATTTTGCTATTCAAATTAAGTTAATTTCACCTTTCTACCCTGCCCAAAGCCTTGGTCAGATAGGCAAGGTCATTAACATCTGGTTCCTCTAGCCCTCAGTAATGTCAACTCAGGTCCTTATTTGTTTTTCTCAGTAAAACCAACAGTAGCCAGCTGTTATCTTGTGGCTTTATATAGACAGGCTGATGACAGGGAAATAGATTGGCCATGATAAGTTCTACAAAGCCAGTGAGCACCCAGTCAAGGCCAATACCAGCTCAGGGGAGCTCAGACAGTTGAGAAGGTTAAGAATGAATATCTAATTTTAAAATCAGATGGCCAGGCATCATGGCTCATCCTTGCAATCCCAGCACTTTGGAAGGCCAAGGTGGGCAGTGGGCAGACCGCTTGAGTCCAGGAATTTGAGACCAGCATGCCCAACATGGTGAAACCCTATCTCTACCAGGAAAAAATACACACACACACACATATCCAGAAGCATATATATCTATGTGTGTGTGTGTGTGTGTGTGTATATATATACACGAAGTTATCTGGGTGTGGTGGCACACACCTCTAGTCCCAGCTACTTTGGAGGCCGAAGTGGGAGGATTGCTTGAGCTTGGGAGGTTGAAGCTGCAGTGAGCTATGATTTCGCCACTGCACTCCAGCTTGGAAGACACAGCAAGATCCTCTCTTACAATAATAATAAACCAGAGCTTAACGAGAGCTTAAGGTCTGATTTATTATAATTATTTATAGAAGTGAGGTGCCTCCCACACCCACTGTGGAGCTGGAACCGCAGTGGCCTTCTGACTGTCCCCACCTACTCCCTTGGAAGAAAGGGAAGAGGCGAGTCTTCAGGCCAACATGGGTTTGTACATAGGCTCCTTCACCCACAGGCTATGTGACCTGGGGAGAAGGATTAACTCCCCTGGGCGTCCTTTTCCCCATCTGTAGGATGGGTGTGGTTACCCACACTTTGCAAGGCTGTTGCAAGAACTTGCGATGACATGTAGCACAGGGCAGATGCTCAGGGTTCCTGAGCAGTGACATTACATCTCATCCTCGGGTCCCCTGCAGCCTGATACATCCCAGAAAGAGTCATCTTCTGCTTCTGTGCTTTTGGTTTTCACTTCTCCATCCCTTTGCCCACAACCTGTTTCTTGCCCTCTGCAGGTTGAATGATCTCGAAGGCATTTCACACTACAGTCTCAAATTACTTTTTTAAAATCCTTTTGCTTCCACTAATAATGAATAAATACTTTGACGGTGTAAAATATTCTAACAATACAGAAATGAATTTATAAAGAGTAAAATATGCAAGTCCCTCTTAACTCTCACTCACTGCCCCAGACAACCTCTGCCAATAGCTTGGTGTATATTCATCTGCCCTTTGTATTCATTTGCATATATGTACATGCACATATACACATATAAAATGTCTCATATAAATATAGTACTGTGCATTGAGGTCCAGTTAGCCTAGGTGGGGCGCTTATGTCTCCTGCACATTTGTGCCCCTGCTGAGCCCCTGAAATTCCTGTGCCCCCTTCCTCTAGGCCTTTACTCTCTAGAAACGACTGGGTCAGATTCCACAGACTTCAAGCTACCTTCCCACCTGCCTGCTTCCTCTTCTGAGTTCCAAGAACAGTTATTCAGTGAAATATACATTTCTCACCGGATAGATGTAAAGTCCTACATGCGGTCCACACATGTGTGCTTCCTTGTAGCCCTCTGCAGGGTCTAGAACAGATCTGGGCATGTTGTAGGCAGTTCACAAATAAATAGCAAGCATCGTGCTAATGTTTACCACTCAGAACTAACATTTATTGAGCACTTATCATGTGTTAGACAATGCTAAGAACTTTTACTTAAGAGTCACACAATTAGCAAGTGGACGAGCCAGGATTCAAAGCCAGTCCCATTGACTTAGAGGTGCATGCTTTTACCCACCATGATGTACTAGCTGTGGGTCTGTTGTGGGTGGATCCCAGTCAAGCCAGATCACACCTATTCCAGAGACCCCGGTGCTGCTAGTTTTATCTGTTCCTCTCCAGAAGCAGACCCACTCTCCCCAAAAGAAGAGCCCCAGGCATTGACTTCATTCCCAATTTCAGCATGGACTTCCCACCCCAGCCCCCGTGGCCTCATCATCTTCCTCCTGCATGGTCTTCATCACTGGCTTCCCAGCCTCAGTGTCTCAGCCATGCATTAGACTCACCCGAATTCTGCTCCCTGCACTCCGGCTTTCCTCCCATCCTCGGTCTCAGCCTCATCGTCCTGAGCCTCTGAAAGCTCAGGAAAAGCACAGCACCTGATTGTCTTAATCATGAATCATCAGTTCAACCCAGGTTCTGCTGACAGGAGGAAAGGGAGATTCGACACTGAGAAGCAGATACAGGTGCAGGTAGGGCATTTGCTCACTGCCATTAAGGCTGGTCCATCCACAGATGTGAGCACTCTGGAAGCTCCTCACGGGAGAGGAAACACAGCATGAAGCAGGCTGAACGTGACAGTCAGTGTGTACTTGTGATGGAAGCATCTCAGCGCTCCCATTAAGAATGCTGTCATTCTCACCCGGGTTCCTGCTGACTTGAAGAACCCTGGGAGAGAACAGGGTTTTCTCAGCCTCATCAGCCAAGTTACCTAGAAGCAAATTAGCTTTATGAAGCGGTGACATGATGATGATATAAGTATGAAGGGAGTACTGTAAGCAATTTTCCACTTTCTTTATTACACTATTTTTTTTCTGGCAAACTTATCAAAGTGAATCTCTCTAATTAGCTTCTGTAGTTGACATGATTCCCAGAGCCAAGCCAGCAAATCAAGGGTCAGATGACACAGTGTTGTGTTAAAAGTGCATTATCAAAGGCTATACAATTTACAATTTTAAAAACTGTTCTCATGGCACATGCACTTGGCACATAGAATATGCAATACTGCTCGAAAACAAATGTATGAAAACTCACAGCACTGATATTCAATGAAATGCAACTAAGACATCAAATTACCATTTTACTTGATTAAAGTGACCCTAAGTATTTTTTTAGTAAGTGATGGCCAGTGCTGGGAATGCTGAGGTGAACCTGGTTCACTCATGCCTAATGGAAGCCATGGTCCAGTTGTACAAAGCTTTTGGGAAATAATTTGACAGTACACATCTAGAACACACGACATTTCTATCCTTTTGCTTGGTAATAAAAGTTGGAGGGTTTTTACATGTTCTCACTTATAAGTGGGAGCTGAACAATGAGAACACATGGACACAGGGAGGGGAACAACACACACTGGGGCCTGTTGCGGGGTCAGGAAGAAGGAAAGCATAGGGAAGAATAGCTACTGCATGCTGGGCTTAATGCCTGGGTGATGGTTTGATAGGTGCAGCAAACCACCATGGCACACATTTACCTGTGTAACAACCCTGCACGTCCTGCACATGCACCCCAGAGCTTAAAACAAATTTGTTTTTAATGGAGGGTTTTAACCAAAGCAGGAGAAGCTCCCAAGTAAAATGCTAAAGATCTAAGGAGGCTGATTACAGCATGATCTAAAATGGGAAAACCTGAAAACAATATAAATGTCCAACCACAGTATCTTGGCTAAATAACACACGATGCAGCAGCAATATTCTGCAGTCAATAAAAATGGTAATTATGAATATTTAGCAACCACAAAGTATATTTATGATAAAATGTTAAATGAAAATAGAATACAACTCAAGTTCCTTATCATCTCACCTGTGTCCCCATTCAACCAGGGACTCAGAAGGAATTCCCAGCAATGAAAATAGTAGTATCAGCATTTATGTGAGACTTTTTTTAATCAAAATTACCTTTAATATAACTGTGTTTATAAAATAAATTTTAACACTGTTGAGCTTGTACATATTAATGCTGAGATTTTAATTTTTTTTTCCTTCTGCCAAAGTATATCTTTTGTGGCTGGAATAATCAGCCTTCTGCTCCCCCAGTGAGTAGTTAAGCTTTTCAGCCTGTATTATTCCTTTATCTACCTAAGTGCCCTGGGGTAAAAGCCCCAGACTTTCAACACAGCACCATGAGAGATGGGACTTGTATCAGTGAATTTAGCAGAAGTCAGTGGCATAATGACTCATCGTTCCCCGAAATCAAAGTGTTTTTTCTTAAAAAGGGAGAGTTGTAAACTTAATCCCTGCTTTTTGATCCTAGCCAGGCTAGGGGCAGGAGAAATAAACTTTAAGAAATAAAATAAATGAGTTCAATAAGGATTATGTGCTTACTGTGTGCTCCTGGCTATGCTAAACCATTAGGGCAGGGAATAAACACCTGTGTTCTGGAATCCAGGAACCTGGATTTGACTCCAGGTCTCCCTTTTACCAGCTATGTGGCCTTTGGTTTAAGTTACTCAACCACTCTGAACCTTACCCTTCTCTCCGTTCATCAGGTTTCAACTACAAGTCAGGCTCTAGGATGAGCACTAGGGGAACGAATCCTTATGGCTAATCACTAGATGGACCTCATTCTTCCTAAGCGACCGTGAAACTTTTAAATAATTACCATATTCTAGGCCAATCACCCTTTGGAGAAGGGTAATTGCTCCTAATCTCTTACAGTTACCTTTTCTCTGAACCCACTGGGGATAATCTCAGTATTCAGCTACTTTCAAGGAGTCAGCAATATTGAACAGATCTGTAAAACAGAAAACTTCTAATGAGAGGGATACCTGCCAGCCCTTTTAAGGAATGAGAACACCATGTGAATCTCCTAAGAAACATCACTGAAGACTTAGCAGTAAGGACAGAAAACATCACATACCCCACGGAAGACTTTGCCCAACCCCCACTCTCACACCTCCTTCCCAAGCGCCAGAAGGAGGAGTGGGGGCTGGCAGGGGTTCTCCCTTGCCCACCTGCCACCAGCCCAGCAGACTCAGGGCTTCTCTGTCCTCATAATATCTCCCTGCTCTGACACAGCCCCTCCCGACCCGCCAGCCCACACCCACCAGCGAAGGGCACTGTAGCTACCTCACCCTCCCTCCTTAAAATGCATGAGGGGGAGGGGCCGCAATTATATAATGTATATTTTATTTTCTTGTCCTGCATGCTCTGAACGGTACTGCTTAATTGTCATGACCTGTGTTTGTCAAATGGCTCTTTAGGAATCTTTGTCTAACCTTTGTTCTTTCAGAATCATTAGATCAGTGAAGTTGTGACAATTTGTTTTTAGTTCTAAGGGAAGACAAAAGGTATCTTTGGTATATGATGAATACATTCAAGTGTGTGTGTGTGCGCGCGTGTGTGTGTGTGTGTAGCAGGATAAAGAGGGGGAATCAGTGATGATGAGGATGAAGGTGGAATTTTTACTGAAATGGAAAAAGGATTCTGGCTGAACGACTCCAAGTTATTATGACTTCATCTCATACAAAAGGGGATAAGTAGTTTCTATTCAGAGTCTAAAATAAGCTTGAAAAAACACCAGGCAAGCCCAATGCCTGTCATTCTTTCTCTAGAGAAGGGTAATTGCTCCTAATCTCTTACAGTTACCTTTTCTCTGAACCCACTGAGGATAATCTCAGGGGCAAGTTTCTGAGTCATGAGCAATACCAGAAGGCTCATGGTATTGAGCCTGATGGGGAAATCCTCCTCTCTTGGGTGACCTCTGAAATTATGCTTCTAATCCTGGATAAAGGAGGCAAATGAATCATTGTCAGTCTGGAGGTGCCCTGAAGCTTATCCAAGAAACTGGTCAAAGGACTACGACGAAAACAAGAGCTGGAAGAGAAGGCACAACAAATATGGTGCCTCTAGGGCTATTGCCCTACTGGGTAGGGAAACTCAAGTCATTGAATCAAAAGAGCACAATACGTCCAGATCCATCAGATTCCTAGTGCTTAAGACCACCACAAGAGTAAATTGTTATGTATTCAACCATTGGTCATTCAACTGCTATTGAGGGCCTACTATGCATTCACCGAACACCCAGCCACTAATACTCAACAACTAATATGCACCAGGCGCTGTTCTGAGCTCTGGAAATTCAAAGTGAAAAGGCAGACAAAAATCTCAGACCTCTAGTTGAGAGAATTTGAGCACTTAGCAATAAACTAATAGATATGTATTAGGGTTTTCCTGCGATGGTCTCAGTTTGTACGTGTTATTCCAAAGAAATTATTAATAGCATCCTCTTTTACTTTTAAAATTATTAGTTTGGAAGGATAAATTACATGGCCACTCTACTAAAAGTCAAGGAAGATAAAGATTGGATTTATCAAAATAACAACTGGAACAGCTGAAGTTTAAGTGGAATGCCTGGGGAGAAAATCTGACTGAAATTACTTGAAAAAGAATGGGCAAAAAACAGCAATGGACACTGTGAGTGAAATTAGTTATTTTGAAGAGTTTGATTTAAAGGGAAGCAGAAAACTAGAACAAAAACTGGTGTGCATCCAGAGAGTTTATTTTTAGTATGAGACAAATAGGAGCCTGTTTGTACGTTAATGGATTCACCTGCTTAAATGGGAACCTTGGTGATGAATAAGGAGTGAAGGCAATTGTTGAAGAGCTGTCCTTGAGTAAGAGAGAGGAGAGGAGAGCCATTGTGGATGCAGAGGGAATGCCATGGATAAGAGAGAAGAGGATTTATCTGTTGTACTGGAAGAAAGATTACGGATGGATGGATGGATGGATGGATGGATGGATGGATAAATGGGTACCTAGGTGGGTAGGTGGGTGAATGGATGGATGAATGGATGGACAGGTGGGTGAGTGAGTGAGTAGGTGGGTGGTTGGATAGATGAACAGATGGATAATGGATGAATGAATGAGTGGAGAGATGAATGGATAGACAATGGATGGATGGATAGGTAAGTGGGTGGGTGGATGAATAGATGAACAGATGGATAATAGATGAATGAATGAGTGGAGAGATGGATGGATGGATGGATGGATGGATGGACGGATGGATAGGTGAGTTGGGGGGTGGGTGCCTAGTTAGGTAAATGGATGAATGAATGAATGAATGGACTGATGAGATAGGCACAAGCTTAGGTAGATGTGGTAATGGATGCTAGTAGAAATTCTCATTATATTACCTTAATTTTCTTAGCAAAGTAAGAATCAAGGCCTTCTTTGGTGGGGAAGAGGTGTTAGGGACTTGAGGAAGAGAGAAGAATTCGTGAGGTTGGTGTCTGGAAAAATAGGAGAGTGAATAGACTTGGGAAAAATGCAAAGACTATCTGGCATCCCACATAGATGCTTGGGATGTGTGGTCTTCACTGTGATGAAAGAGGATAAGCGTGGTTAGGGGGTTTCTCTTCAGCCACATTGGCTGGTTGAGTGCATACTCGAAGTTCTGGAAAGTTGGATGTAACAAGCTTTCAGATCTCATCAGACAATTACACTGAAAGTACAAGGTAATGAAGGGATGCACACGGCAGTGATTAGAATGTTGAAATATGTAATATAAACTGGGTAGGGAGAGAAGTGGGGGGCATGAAGAAAGTGACCAGTAGGGAATAGTATGTGGTAGGGCCATGGGACTGGAGGTCTTGGTAGGGTTCAAATTTTGCATTGGAGGCACTAAGTCTGGAAAGACAGGAAGCAGCAATCAGAGAGTGGGATGGCAGAGGGTGAACTGATGAAGGAAGTATAGTTATTGGTAATGACAGCAGGGCATGGGAGTGGGCACCTGAAGTAGAAATACCAGAGTCCGCTAGGCACAGCGGCTCGTGCCTGTAATCCCAGCACTTTGAAAGGCCAAGGCAGGTGTGCATATCACTTGAGGTCAGGAGTTCAAGACCAGCCTGGCCAACATGGCAAAACCCTGTCTCTACTCAAAATACAAAATTTAGCTGGACATGTTAGTGCTTGCCTGTAATCCCAGCTACTCAGAAGGCTGAAGCAGTAGAATCATTTGAACCCAGGAGGCAGAGGTCACAGTGAGCCAAAATCATGCCACTGGACTCCAGCCTGGACAACAGAGCAAGACTCTGTCTCAAAAAAATAAAAATAAAAAAAGAAGAAGAAGAAATATCAGAGTCACACTGTGTAAACTTACTGGTGGCTTGTTGGTAGATTTAATAGCTGAAAAACGCACCTCAAAATGCCTGGGCTAGAAAGCATTCGCAGATATATTTTATTCAGGTTCCCACAAATAAATATACAATTTTGGGAAACGTAGCTTTTAAAAATCTTAAGTTTTCAAAGTGGGTCATATGCAGAAAGATATCTACCACACTTTGTTGAAATATAATAAGAGGAGATTTTCCTGACAGCTCTTCTAGCCATACATACTGAGTCCCTGGAGAAGGATGATTCTGTCTGAGAAAAGCATGTTTCTCTATCTACTATTTCTCAAATAACAGATGGTCTGAGGGTAACAGAAGAGTTAATTAACTAGAGTTTTATCAGGTGAAGACTGCCCGCATACCTTGGACTGAGAAACAGGAAGAAAAGGTAATTGGTTTAAAAAAAAAAAAAAAA
>NW_012103943.1:1391379-1394264 GCF_000951045.1 Mandrillus leucophaeus
AAGCAGCAATCAGAGAGTGGGATGGCAGAGGGTGAACTGATGAAGGAAGTATAGTTATTGGTAATGACAGCAGGGCATGGGAGTGGGCACCTGAAGTAGAAATACCAGAGTCCGCTAGGCACAGCGGCTCGTGCCTGTAATCCCAGCACTTTGAAAGGCCAAGGCAGGTGTGCATATCACTTGAGGTCAGGAGTTCAAGACCAGCCTGGCCAACATGGCAAAACCCTGTCTCTACTCAAAATACAAAATTTAGCTGGACATGTTAGTGCTTGCCTGTAATCCCAGCTACTCAGAAGGCTGAAGCAGTAGAATCATTTGAACCCAGGAGGCAGAGGTCACAGTGAGCCAAAATCATGCCACTGGACTCCAGCCTGGACAACAGAGCAAGACTCTGTCTCAAAAAAATAAAAATAAAAAAAGAAGAAGAAGAAATATCAGAGTCGCACTGTGTAAACTTACTGGTGGCTTGTTGGTAGATTTAATAGCTGAAAAACGCACCTCAAAATGCCTGGGCTAGAAAGCATTCGCAGATATATTTTATTCAGGTTCCCACAAATAAATATACAATTTTGGGAAACGTAGCTTTTAAAAATCTTAAGTTTTCAAAGTGGGTCATATGCAGAAAGATATCTACCACACTTTGTTGAAATATAATAAGAGGAGATTTTCCTGACAGCTCTTCTAGCCATACATACTGAGTCCCTGGAGAAGGATGATTCTGTCTGAGAAAAGCATGTTTCTCTATCTACTATTTCTCAAATAACAGATGGTCTGAGGGTAACAGAAGAGTTAATTAACTAGAGTTTTATCAGGTGAAGACTGCCCGCATACCTTGGACTGAGAAACAGGAAGAAAAGGTAATTGGTTTAAAAAAAAAAAAAAAAAGGTTCAGGGAAGCAGGGAAAGCAATAAGAGATTTGGAATTTTGAATGAGAAAAAGGAGTCAGACAAAATTTCTTAAGACCTTTTTTCTGCAGAGAGAATTCATTGCAATTTAACCAAAGAGTGACATTTGGTGGAATTGACAGGAAGAGCCAATCGTACCTTATGACGCCATCAGATGAAGTTCGCATGAATCTGCCAAGGCTGAAATCCAACAGGAGGCCGGTTGGAGCTCCAGTTCCTTGGAATGACTCAGCTGTAGTTTCCTAAAATTGGTACCCCATTTCAAGATTCTGTTCCTTTGTATCAGCTTCTCCTTCTGCTTAGAACGTTCTTTCTGATCTAGTTGATAAAATACCTTCTTATCTTAAGGCTCATTCGCACTCCTGCCAAAATTAAAATTAGGAACCACTTTTTTTTCTTTTTAAATGAGACAGAGTCTTACTCTGTCACCCAGGCTGCAGTGCAACGGCGCCATCTCAGCTCATCGCAACCCCGCCTCCCAGGTTCAAGCAATTCTCCTGCCTCAGCCTCCTAAGTAGCTGAAATTACAGGCACCTACCACTGTGCCTGGCTAGTTTTTGTATTTTCAGTAGAGATGGGGTTTCACCATGTTGGGCAGGCTGGTTTTGAACTCCTGACCTCAGGTGACCCGCCAGCCTTGGCCTCCCGAAGTGCTATGATTACAGGCGTGAGCCACCATGCCTGGCTAAATTAGGGACCACTTCTATTGCACACATCTCTATTCTAGAATTCATTTCACTGTATGGTGATTATTTATTGGTAGAAGTTTACTCCAATTCAAATATTTATTGAAAGGATTATTAAATATCTGTATTGCACTAAATATTTTGGACGCAAGTGAAAAGTTTCAGTAATTCACCAAATGATGTAGTGAGTGTGATATGAACAACTACCTAACAAGAAATTTTGAATAAATTTTTCACTTCTAAAGCATATGATTTACGACCACCACAAGAGTAAATTGTTATGGTTCTAGCGAACATTTTCTTCCTTTCTCTTTGGGATTTTATTTCTTTTCTATATATTAATAAATGTATATATTAGGTCTAAAAAGCCCAGCTCCTTCCTGACTCTTGGACAATGGTGAGGAGTCAGCAACAAACATTTCTAAAGGATGCTGTCTTCTTACACATTTCTGCAACTGTATGTCATTGGACTTGTAACGGGAAGAAGGATCTCAGCCTAACGTTCTGCATTCGGGCAGCCTTTACCTATTCTTTTTGTCATTTCACTTTTTGCCATAGAGGAGAAACCACCAATTCGATTTGTCATAGCTCAAAATACTAACAGGGCGATGATTGCTAGTAAGCAGAATGACTGGGTTAAATACATGTATTTTACTTCTGAAGTATTTCAGGATAAAGCTCTTTCAATATGAAAACTCATAAACCCCTCACATCTGAAATGTTATTTCTTTGGTAAGTTTCTAACATTTTATTGAGACCCTTTTTCTAATATAAAAATATCTTGGGGAGAGAAATGTTGATTTCTTTATCAATAATTAGTAACTTGCCTCCATTACTATTCCGCATTGAACTGAAAGTAGTAGCCAATGCAATTATTTTTTTGGTGCAAAAGTAATTGTGGTTTTTGCCATTACTTTCAATAGATAAGAGAAGCCTATTACAAGCATAAGAACAGAAAAGAAGCAGCAAAACTCTTTTTACAGATGTTGTAATTAGTATAACTAGAAAATCCCAGATAATCAATGACACTAGCTCAAACAACAAAAGAATTCCGTAAAATAGCAAGATATAAAATTGACATAAAATATCTGCAGCCTTCAGTTAAAGGATTCTGGGAGGATAGCAGAATAGAAGCACCAGAAATCTGTCTACCCACCTAGACAACAATTGCACTGACAAAATATGTATGAGGTAAGTATTTTGAAACCTTGGATCTATTGAAGGCTTTTAACTTCCAGGGGGAGGCTTGGATGGTAAATTACGGCTAATTTCAGTCAATTTCAACTCTTAGCA
>NW_012103943.1:1396274-1398815 GCF_000951045.1 Mandrillus leucophaeus
GGCTAAATTAGGGACCACTTCTATTGCACACATCTCTATTCTAGAATTCATTTCACTGTATGGTGATTATTTATTGGTAGAAGTTTACTCCAATTCAAATATTTATTGAAAGGATTATTAAATATCTGTATTGCACTAAATATTTTGGACGCAAGTGAAAAGTTTCAGTAATTCACCAAATGATGTAGTGAGTGTGATATGAACAACTACCTAACAAGAAATTTTGAATAAATTTTTCACTTCTAAAGCATATGATTTACGACCACCACAAGAGTAAATTGTTATGGTTCTAGCGAACATTTTCTTCCTTTCTCTTTGGGATTTTATTTCTTTTCTATATATTAATAAATGTATATATTAGGTCTAAAAAGCCCAGCTCCTTCCTGACTCTTGGACAATGGTGAGGAGTCAGCAACAAACATTTCTAAAGGATGCTGTCTTCTTACACATTTCTGCAACTGTATGTCATTGGACTTGTAACGGGAAGAAGGATCTCAGCCTAACGTTCTGCATTCGGGCAGCCTTTACCTATTCTTTTTGTCATTTCACTTTTTGCCATAGAGGAGAAACCACCAATTCGATTTGTCATAGCTCAAAATACTAACAGGGCGATGATTGCTAGTAAGCAGAATGACTGGGTTAAATACATGTATTTTACTTCTGAAGTATTTCAGGATAAAGCTCTTTCAATATGAAAACTCATAAACCCCTCACATCTGAAATGTTATTTCTTTGGTAAGTTTCTAACATTTTATTGAGACCCTTTTTCTAATATAAAAATATCTTGGGGAGAGAAATGTTGATTTCTTTATCAATAATTAGTAACTTGCCTCCATTACTATTCCGCATTGAACTGAAAGTAGTAGCCAATGCAATTATTTTTTTGGTGCAAAAGTAATTGTGGTTTTTGCCATTACTTTCAATAGATAAGAGAAGCCTATTACAAGCATAAGAACAGAAAAGAAGCAGCAAAACTCTTTTTACAGATGTTGTAATTAGTATAACTAGAAAATCCCAGATAATCAATGACACTAGCTCAAACAACAAAAGAATTCCGTAAAATAGCAAGATATAAAATTGACATAAAATATCTACAGCCTTCAGTTAAAGGATTCTGGGAGGATAGCAGAATAGAAGCACCAGAAATCTGTCTACCCACCTAGACAACAATTGCACTGACAAAATATGTATGAGGTAAGTATTTTGAAACCTTGGATCTATTGAAGGCTTTTAACTTCCAGGGGGAGGCTTGGATGGTAAATTACGGCTAATTTCAGTCAATTTCAACTCTTAGCACAGCAATGGCTACCCAGCCCCCACCCAGCCCCATGGCAGGCAGCTGTCAGTGTGTTCCCAGAGCAGCTTGCTTGCAGCCTTATAGAACTAGAGTGGGCAGAAAGGACCTTGTTCTCCAAATATTTGGGATCTGTCCTGCCCTCTGATTACGGATCACTCATTGCAGCTGCTGATCACGGAGGTGCAGACAAAGAGGCAGGAGGCCATTGTTGATAGGGTTTATACCCCAGCTCTGGGCGGGTTGGAAAACATGAGCAGGAAAGCTCTTTTCCCGTAGGAGACACTCAGCAGATCTTTGTTGATGTTACCCTGGTAGAATACCAGAATTTGGTAACAAACCTAATTTAGAGAGCTTACAAAAAGAAGAAATGGAAACATCAAAAATGCTTCTAAGATGACGAGCTTGGGCACCTGAACGGAGAGTGTTATGCTGATGTAATTCAGAAAGTTGAGGAAGAGAAATACCAGCATCACAGTGTGTGAATTCGTGGTTTGTTGACAGATCTAACCACCGAAAAACTAATCTACCTCAAAATGCCTCAGGTTAGAGTATACGTAGAGTTTACATAACTCAGACTCCCACAGACAAATATACACTTTGGGGAAAGATTGTAGCCTTTAAAAATCTTAAGTATACAGAGTGGGTCATATACAGAAAGAAAGAAATATATTCATCACACTTAAAAAAAAATACTAAGAGGAGATTTTTCCCGACAGGCCTTCTAGCCATCTTTACCCTGAACCTCTGGAGAAGCATGATTCTGTCTGAAAAAGCAGGCATTGTTGTAAGACCCTGTCCTGCTGAAATGACTTCCAGGGCATGCAAAAGGCTGGTGCCTTTAAAAAAAAAAAAATTATTTCTAAAGATATCCATCAGGTGGGTTTGTTGTAAGAATTAAACAGGATAATGCTCTTAAATCTGTTAGCAAGGTTTTTTACTTAGGGCTCCTCAGTAACAGGAGCTACTACTGCCACTACTCCTCTGCACAGAGATAGATTGCAACAAACAAACAAAACTTGAACACAGCTGTCTTAAAGATGCTTCCTTCGACTAAAGGAAGACATGGAGGAAGTCAAAAAAATTATGTATGCACATTGGAAATATCATTGAAGACATAGATAACATAAAAAGAAATAAGAGAGAAATTCTTGAGCTGAAAAATACAATAATTGAAGTTAAAAATTTACTACAGGGGAGGTGGGTCCAAGATGGTTGACTAGAAGCAGCACCATTCGGAGGCCCCC
>NW_012103943.1:1399665-1402375 GCF_000951045.1 Mandrillus leucophaeus
CTATAGCTCCAGGATGAGCTTTTCCCCTGCTGGGGCAAAGGAGGCTGGACAGCTTGGTCCCAAGACTTGTCCCCACAGCCCAACACACTGGCTGTGGCAGTCTGCAGCCAGAGTGCCTCTTCATGTTTATCCCTGACCCATCCTTCCTCAGTGGACAGGGCTTCCCTACAGGATCTCCAATAACTCCAGTCAGAAGCACAGGGACAGATTTCGGATCTTCCTGGGCCCGAGCCCCTGTGGGGAGGGGTAGCCACAGTCTCTGCAGACCAGCAGACTTAGCCTCTCCTCCTGCTAGTTCTGAGGAATCTGGGCAACCCAGACAAGTGGTTTTCCCCCTAGCAAAACGCACACCCACCACCAAGGGACAAAGTGCTTCATTAAATGGGCCTTGCTCCCTGTGCCACCCAACTGGGTGAGACCCTCCCCCAGGGGTTATCAGACACCCTATACAGGAGGAATCCTACTGGCATCAGGTTGGTGCTCCTCAAGGTCAAAAGTCCCAGAAGAAGGAGCAGGCATGCATCTTTGCTGCTCTCCAGCCTCCTTGAGTGACATCTCCAGGCACAGGAGTGAATCAGAAGAATAAGGCCTGAAGTGAACCCTCAGCAAACAGCATCAACCCTACAGAAGAGGGACCTGACTGTTGAAAGAAAAACAAACAAGCAGAAAGTGACAACAATAGCATCAACAGCAACAACAAAAAGGACCCCACAGAAACCTCATCCAAGCATCAGCAGCCTCAAAGACCAAAAATAGACAAACTCACAAAGATGAGGAAGAATCAATGAAAAAATTCTGAAAATCAAAAAGGCCAGAGTTCCTCTTCTCCAAACGATTGCAACGTCTCTCCATCAAGGGCACTGAACTGGACGAAGGATCAGATGGATGAATTGACAGAAGTAGGCTTCAGAAGATGGGTAATAAAAAACTACAGTGAGCTAAAGGGGCATGTTCTAACCCAAGGCAGAGAAGTTAAGAACCTTGATAAAAGATTAGAGAAATTGCTAACTAGAATAACCAGTTTACAGAGGAACATAAATGACCTGATGGAGCTGAAAAACACAGCATGAGAACTTCGTGAAGCATATGGAAATATCAATAGCCAGATTGACAAAGTGGAAGAAAGGGTACCAGAGTTTGAAGGCCACCTTTACTGAAATAAGACATGCAGACAAAAATAGAGGGAAAAAATGAAAAGGAAGGAACAATGCTTCCAAGAAATATGGGACTTCATGATTGGAGTACCAGAGGGAGACAGGGATAATTGAAATACGCTAGAAAACACACTTCAGGATCTTATCCAGGAGAACTTCCCCAACCTAGCAAGATATGTCAACATGCAAATTCAGGAAATACAGAGAACACCACTGAGGTACTCCATGAAAAGACCAAACCCAAAAAACATAATCATCAGATTCTCCAAGGTCAAAATGAAGGAAAAACTGTGAAGGGCAGCCAGAAAGAAAGGCCAGGTCACCTACAAAAGGAAGTCCATCAGACTAACAGCAGACCTCTCAGCAGAAACTCTACAAGCCAGAAGAGATTGGGGGCCAATATCTGACATTCATAAAGAAAAGAATTTTTAACCCAGAATTTCATATCCAACCAAATTAAGCTTCATAAGCCATGAGGAATAAAATCTTCTCCAGACAAGCAAATGCTGAGGGATTTTATTACCACCAGGCCTGTGCTGCAAGAGCTCCTGAAAGAATCACTAAATATGGAAAGGAAAAACCGTACCAGCCATTGTGAAAATACACCAAAATATAAAGACGAATGACACTATAAAGAAACTATATCCGCCTGTAATCCCAGCACTTTGGGAGGCCGAGGCGGGCGGATCACAAAGTCAGGAGATCAAGACCATCCTGGCTAACTCGGTGAAACCCCATCTCTACTAAAAATACAAAAAATTAGCCGGGTGTGGTGGCAGACACCTGTAGTCCCAGCTACTCGGGAGGCTGAGACAGGAGAATGGTGTGAACCCGGGAGGCGGAGCATGATGTCAGGATCAAATTCACACATAACAATACTAACCTTAAATGTAAATGGGCTAAATGCCCTGGTTAAAAGGCACAGAATGGCAAATTGGATAAAGAGTCAAGCCCCATTGGTGTGCTGTATTCAGGAGACCCATCTTACGTGCAAAGACACAAATAGGCTCAAAATAAAGGGATGGAGGAAAATTTACCAAGCAAATGGAAAGCAAAAAAAGCAGGGGTTGCAATCCTAGTGTCTGACAAAACAGACTTTAAACCAACAAAGATCAAAAAAGACAAAGAAGGGCATTACATAATGGTAAGGGGAACAATTCAACGAGAAGAGCTAACTATTCTGAATATATATGCACCCAATACAGGAGCACCCAGATTCATAAAACAAGTTCTTAGAGACCTACAAAGAGACTTAGAGTCCCACACAATAATAGTGGGAGATTTTCACACCTCACTGTCAGTATTAGGCAGATCAAATGACACGGAAAATTAACCAGGATATTCAGGACTTGAACTCAGCTCTGAATCACGTGGACCTAGTAGACCTCTACAGAACTCTCTACCCCAAATCATCAGAATTTACATTCTTCTCAGTGTCATATGGCTCTTATTCTAAAGTCAACCACATAATTGGAAGTAAAACACTCCTCTGCAAATGCAAAATAACTGAAATCATAAAAAACAGTCTGTCAGACAACAGTGCAATCAAATTATAA
>NW_012103943.1:1403020-1405353 GCF_000951045.1 Mandrillus leucophaeus
GATTTACAGCTGAATTCTTCCTGAAATATAAAGAGAAGTTGCTGCCATTCCTTCTGAAACTATTCCAAACAATTGAAAAGGAAGGACTCCTCCCTAACTCATATTATGAAGCCAGAATCATCCTGATACCAAAACCAGAAACAGACACAACAAAAAAAGAAAACTTCAGGCCAATATACCTGATGAACATCAATGAGAAAATCCTCAATAAAATACTGGCAAACCAAATCCAGCAGCACATCAAAAAACTTATCCATCACAACCAAGTTGGCCTGATCCCTGGGATGCAAGGCTGTTTCAACACATGCAAATCAATAAACATAATCCATCGCATAAACAGAACCAAAAACAAAAACCACATGATTATGCAGCAAAGGCCTTTGATAAAATTCAGCATCCCTTCATGTTAAAAACTCTCAATAAACTAGGTATTGATGTAACATATCTCAAAATAATAAAAGCTATTTATGACAAAACCACAGCCAATATCATATTGAATGGAAAAAAGCTGGAAGCATTCCCTTTGAAAACTGGAACAAGACAAGAATGCCCTCTCTCACCATTCCTATTCAACATAGTATTGAAAGTTCTCACCAGGGCAATCAGGCAAGAGAAAGAAATAAAGGTTATCTAAGTAGGAAGAGAAGAAGTCAAGTTGTCTCTGTTTGCAGATGACATGATTTTATATTTAGAAAACTCCATCATCTCAACCCAAAAACTTCTTGAACTGATAAACAACTTCATCAAAGTGTCAGGATACAAAATCAATGTGCAAAAATCACAAGCATTCCTTTACACCAACAATAGGCAAGCAGAGAACCGAATCATGAATGAACTCCATTTCACAATAGCTACAAAGACAATACAATACCTAGGAATACAGCTAACAAGGGATGTGAAGGGTCTCTTCAAGAAGAACTACAAACACTGCTCAAGGAAATAAGAGAGGACACAAACAAATGAAAAACATTCCATCCTCATGGATAGGAAGAATCAATATCGTGAAAATGGCCATACTGCCCAAAGTAATTTATAGATTCAGTGTTATTCCCATCAAAATACCATTGACATTCTTCACAGAATTAGAAAACACTATTTTAAATTTTATATGGAATCAAAGAAAACCCCATATAACCAAGACAATCCTAAGCAAAAAGAACAAAGCTGGAGGCATGATGCTACCTGACTCCAAACTATGCTACAAGGCTACAGTAACCAAAACAGCATGGTGCTGGTACCAAAACAGACATATAGACCAATGGAGCAGAACAGTGACCTCAGCAGTAACACTACACATCTACAACCATCTGATCTTTGACAAATCTGACAAAAACAAGCAATGGGGAAAGGATCTCCTATTCAGTAAATGATGTTGGGAAAACTGGCTAGCCATGCGGAAAACTGAAACTGGACCCTGACCTTACAACTTATACAAAAATTAACTCAAGATGGATTAAAGACTTACAAAATGCAAAAACATAAAAACCCTAGAAGAAAACCTAAGCAATACAATTCAGGACATAGACATGGGCAAAGACTTCATGACAAAAATGCAAAAAGCAATTGCAACAAAAGCCGAAATTGATAAATGAGATCTAACTAAACTAAAGAGCTTCTGCACAGCAAAGGAAACTATCATCAGGGTGAATAGGCAACCTACAGATTGGAAGAAAATTTTTGCAATCTACCCATCTGACAAGGGCCTAATATCCAGAATTTACAAGGAACTTATATTTACAAGAAAAAGACAACGCCATCAAAAAGTAGGCAAAGGACATGAACAAACACTTCTCAAAAAAGTAATTTACATGGCCAACAAATATATGAAAAAAAAGCTCAATATCACTGATCATCAGAGAAATGCAAATCAAAACCACAATAAGACACCATCTCACACCAGTCAGAATGGTGATTATTAAAAAGTCAGGAGGAAGTTTCCAAGATCACTGAATAGTAACAGCTCTGGTCTACAGCTCCCAGCATGAGCAACACAGAAGACGTGATGTCTGCATTTCCAATTGAGGTGCTGGGTTCATCTCACTGGGGCTTGTTGGACAGTGGGTGCAGGACAGTGGGTGCAGCCCATGGACCGTGAGCTGAAGCAGGGCGAGGCATCGCCTCACCCAGAAAGTGCAAGGGGTCAGGGTTTCCTAGCCAAGGGAAGCTGTGACAGATGGCACCTGGAAAATCGGGTCACTCCCGATACTGTGCTTTTCCAATGGGCTCAGCAAACAGCACACCAGGAGATTATATCCCGTGCCTGGCTCAGAGGGTCCCGTGCCCACGGAGCCTTGCTCACTGCTAGCACAGCAGTCTGAAATCTAACTGCAAGG
>NW_012103943.1:1409398-1410675 GCF_000951045.1 Mandrillus leucophaeus
ACGTGCAAAGACACAAATAGGCTCAAAATAAAGGGATGGAGGAAAATTTACCAAGCAAATGGAAAGCAAAAAAAGCAGGGGTTGCAATCCTAGTGTCTGACAAAACAGACTTTAAACCAACAAAGATCAAAAAAGACAAAGAAGGGCATTACATAATGGTAAGGGGAACAATTCAACGAGAAGAGCTAACTATTCTGAATATATATGCACCCAATACAGGAGCACCCAGATTCATAAAACAAGTTCTTAGAGACCTACAAAGAGACTTAGAGTCCCACACAATAATAGTGGGAGATTTTCACACCTCACTGTCAGTATTAGGCAGATCAAATGACACGGAAAATTAACCAGGATATTCAGGACTTGAACTCAGCTCTGAATCACGTGGACCTAGTAGACGTCTACAGAACTCTCTACCCCAAATCATCAGAATTTACATTCTTCTCAGTGTCATATGGCTCTTATTCTAAAGTCAACCACATAATTGGAAGTAAAACACTCCTCTGCAAATGCAAAAGAACTGAAATCATAAAAAACAGTCTGTCAGACAACAGTGCAATCAAATTATAACTCAGGATTAAGAAACTCATTCAGAACCATGCAATTTTATGGAAATTGAACAACGAACTTCTGAATTACTCCTGGGTAAACAATGAAAATAAGGCAGAAATCAAGAAGTTCTTTGAAACCAATGAGAACAAAGAGACAGTGTATCAGAATCTCTGGGACACAGCTAAAGCAGTGTTAAGACACAAATGTATAGCACTAAATGCCCACATCAGAAAGCTAGAAAGATCTTAAATTGACACCCTAACATCACAATTAAAAGAGCTAGAGAGGCAAGGGCAAACTAATCCAAAAGCTAGCAGAAGACAATAAATAACTGAGATCAGAGAAGAACTGAAGGAGATAGAGACACAAAAAACCCTCGAAGAAATCAATGAATCCAGGAGCTTTTCTTTTTTTAATTAACAAAATAGATCACTAGCTAGACTAATAAAGAAGAATAGGGAGAAGAATCAAATTGACACAATAAGAAATGATAAAGGGGATATCACTACTGACCCCACAGAAATACAAACTACCATTAGAGAATACTATAAATACCACTACACAAAAAAAAACTAGAAAATCTAGAAGAAATGGATAAATTCCACGATGAATACACCCTACCAAGACTAAACCAGGAAGAAGTTGAATCCCTAAAATAGATCAGTAACAAGCTCTGAAATTGAGGTAATAATTAAAGCCTAGCAACCAAAAAAAAAAAAAAAAAA
>NW_012103943.1:1414025-1416405 GCF_000951045.1 Mandrillus leucophaeus
CAAAAACAAGCAATGGGGAAAGGATCTCCTATTCAGTAAATGATGTTGGGAAAACTGGCTAGCCATGCGGAAAACTGAAACTGGACCCTGACCTTACAACTTATACAAAAATTAACTCAAGATGGATTAAAGACTTACAAAATGCAAAAACATAAAAACCCTAGAAGAAAACCTAAGCAATACAATTCAGGACATAGACATGGGCAAAGACTTCATGACAAAAATGCAAAAAGCAATTGCAACAAAAGCCGAAATTGATAAATGAGATCTAACTAAACTAAAGAGCTTCTGCACAGCAAAGGAAACTATCATCAGGGTGAATAGGCAACCTACAGATTGGAAGAAAATTTTTGCAATCTACCCATCTGACAAGGGCCTAATATCCAGAATTTACAAGGAACTTATATTTACAAGAAAAAGACAACGCCATCAAAAAGTAGGCAAAGGACATGAACAAACACTTCTCAAAAAAGTAATTTACATGGCCAACAAATATATGAAAAAAAAGCTCAATATCACTGATCATCAGAGAAATGCAAATCAAAACCACAATAAGACACCATCTCACACCAGTCAGAATGGTGATTATTAAAAAGTCAGGAGGAAGTTTCCAAGATCACTGAATAGTAACAGCTCTGGTCTACAGCTCCCAGCATGAGCAACACAGAAGACGTGATGTCTGCATTTCCAATTGAGGTGCTGGGTTCATCTCACTGGGGCTTGTTGGACAGTGGGTGCAGGACAGTGGGTGCAGCCCATGGACCGTGAGCTGAAGCAGGGCGAGGCATCGCCTCACCCAGAAAGTGCAAGGGGTCAGGGTTTCCTAGCCAAGGGAAGCTGTGACAGATGGCACCTGGAAAATCGGGTCACTCCCGATACTGTGCTTTTCCAATGGACTCAGCAAACAGCACACCAGGAGATTATATCCCGTGCCTGGCTCAGAGGGTCCCGTGCCCACGGAGCCTTGCTCACTGCTAGCACAGCAGTCTGAAATCTAACTGCAAGGCAGCAGCCAGGCTGAGGGAGGGGTGCCCACCATTGCTGAGGCTTGAGTAGGTAAACAAAGCTGCCAGGAAGCTCTAACTGGGTGGAGCCTACCACAGCTCAAGGAGGCCTGCCTGCTTCTGTAGACTCCACCTCTGGGGGCAGGGTATAGCTGAACAAAAGGCAGCAGAAACTTCAGACTTAAACATCCCTGTCTGACAGCTTTGAAGAGAGTAGTGGTTCTCCCAGCATGGAGCTTGGGATCTCAGAATGGACAGATAGCCTCCTCAAGTAGGTCCCTGACCCCCGAGTAGCCTAACTGGGAGGCACCTCTAAGGACAGGTGCCCCTCTAAGACGAAGCTTCCAGAGGAATGAGCAGGCAGCAACATTTGCAGTTTGGAAATATTTGTGGTTCTGCAGCCTCCACTGGTGATACCCAGGCAAACAGGGTCTGGAGTGGACCTCCAGCAAACTCCAACAGACCTGCAGCTGAAGGTCCTGACTGTTAAAGGAAAACTAACAAACAGAAAGGATATCCACACCAAAACCCCATCTGTACGTCACCACCATCAAAGACCAAAGGTAGATAAAACCACAAAGATAGGGAGAAACCAGAGCAGAAAAGCTGAAAATTCTAGAAATCAGAGTGCCTCTTCTCCTCCAAAGGAACGCAGCTCCTTGCCAGCAATGGAACAAAGCTGGATGGAGAATGACTTTGACGAGTTGAGAGAAGAAGGCTTCAGAAGATTGGTAATAACAAACTTCTCTGAGCTAAAGGAGAATGTTCGAACCCATCACAAAGAAGCTAAAAACCTTGAAAAAATATTGGACAAATGGCTAACTAGAATAGTGTAGAGAAGACTTTAAATGACCTGATGAAGCTGAAAACCATGGCACGAGAACTACGTGACACATGCACAGGCTTCAGTAGCTGATTCGATCAACTGGAAGAAAGGGTATCAGTGATTGAAGATAAAATGAATGAAATGAAGTGAGAAGAGAAGTTTAGAGAAAAAAGAGTAAAAAGATGAATAAAACCTCCAAGAAATATGAGGCTATGTGAAAAGACCAAATCTATGTCTGATTGGTGTACCTGAAAGTGACAAGAAGAATGGAACTAAGTTGGAAAACACTCTTCAAGATATTATCCAGGAGAACTTCCCCAACCCAGCAAAGCAGGCCAACATTCAAATTCGGGAAACACAGAGAATGCCACGAAGATACTCCTCAAGAAGAGCAACTCCAAGACACATAATTGTCAGATTCACCAAAGTTGAAATGAAGGAAAAAATGTTAAGGGCAGCCAAAGAGAAAGGCTGGGTTACCCACAAAGGGAAGCCCATCAGACTAACAGCAGATCTCTCGGCAGAAACTCTACAAGTCAGAAGAGAGTGG
>NW_012103943.1:1419530-1425523 GCF_000951045.1 Mandrillus leucophaeus
AAAATGTTCATCATCACTTGCCATCAGAGAAATGCAAATCAAAACCACAATGAGATACCATCTCACACCAGTTAGAATGGCGATCATTAAAAAGTCAGGAAAAAACAGGTGCTGGAGAGGATGTGAAAAATGGGAACACTTTTACACTGTTGGTGGGACTGTAAACTAGTTCAACCACTGTGGAAGACAGTGTGGAGATTCCTCAAGGATCTAGAACTAGAAATACCATTTGACCCAGCCATCCTATTACTGGGTATATACCCAAAGGATTATAAATCATGCTGCTGTAAAGACACATACACATGTATGCTTATTGTGGCACTATTCACAATAGCAAAGACTTAGCACCAACCCAAATGTCCATCAATGACAGACTGGATTAAGAAAATGTGGCACATATACACCATGGAATACTATGCAGCCATAAAAAAGGATGAGTTCATGTCCTTTGTAGGGACATGGATGAAGCTAGAAACCATCATTCTCAGCAAACTATTGCAAGGACAGAAAACCAAACACCGCATATTCTCACTCATAGGTGGGAATTGAACAATGAGAACATTTGGACACAGGAAGGGGAACATCACACACTGGGGTCTGTCGTGGGATGGAGGGAGGGAGGAGGGATAATATTAAGGAAAACCATATTTTAAATCACAACTGAGATTAAATACTTAGGAATAAATTTAGCAAAAAATGTGCAAAACCTATGTGAAAAAAAGAATTATTCCTGAAGGACACAAGAAGCTTTACAGTAAGGGAAGGCAAATCCATATGTAAAATACATGACTATTCCAGTAAGCACAAAACATTGCCCCTTTCATGATAGAAGTTGTCCAGTGTAACCAGTCTTCCACAAGGTAATGGGCTGATCCCCCAAGGCATGGTGCCATATCAAAGGCTCTGTGTTGGTCTTTGCTGCTAGTAGACTGTGCACTCAGCAGGGGCTACAGCCAGGTCAGCCTTCGTAAATGGAAGTCCACATTGCTGAGCCCAACATAATCTCCACCCTCTCAACCATGACCACTTTGTTTATGAGCCCATTAGGCAATGACAGAAGAGTCTGGAAAGGAGGCTGGTCCACACAACAGGCCCTTATTAGAATTCTCTCTCCTGGAGTCATCCTTTAATTGCATTCACATGGTATATATTTGATTTGATCCCCTCCAAATCTCATGTTGAAATGTGATCCCCAATGTTCGAGGTGGGGACTGGTGGGAGGTGTTTGGGTAATGGAAGTGGATCCCTCATGAATAGCTTGGTGCCTTTCTCATGGTAATAAGTGAGTTCTTGCTCTGATTCTCACTCTGTGAGTTCATGCGAGAGCTCATTGTTTAAAAAACCTGGTACCTTCTTGCCCCTTGCCTCCTCTTTCGTCACGTACCAGCCTGCTCCTGCTTTGCCTTCTGCCATGAGCAAAAGCTCCCTGGAATTCACCAGAAGCCAAGCAGACCCAGGCACCGTGTTTCCTGTAAAGTCTGCAAAACTGTAACCCAGAACTTCAACCTCTTTTCTTTATAAATTACCCAGTCTCGGGTATTCCTTTATAGCAATAAAAATTGGCTAACACAGATTGTTACACTCTGTGCCCATTAGGAGTCCATTCACATATTTCTTTCCCAGACTTCTCTGTCACCAGAGAAGTTATCCATTTCATTCTAAGTCATTGATTATGTAACCAAAGTTTTAGCCACAGCCCATGATCAATGTAGATCCATGTCTTTTGCCATGTCTTCTTCCATGTGAAAGGAACAATCAGACTCATCGTTCAAAGTTCTACCCACTGGGAGGATTTCTCTTCACCAGTGCTCCTCAGATCCAACTCAGAGTGGAGCTGCAGCATTGCACCTCTCCAATTTTGCATGAGTCCTGTGTATCGTGTAAGTCATGTGTAAGCCAAGCATAGGCTTTTTCTTTCTCTGTCAAATGGACACAGGGAACTCACCATGGGGCCATAGATGCAGGTTGGAGGAAGAAGACGATGTAACAGGAGTAGGGGTTGTGAGAATCTGGGCCACTTCCTCATGCAACTGCTTTGTAACTTCATGACCTGCTTATGCTTGATCTCTCATATACCATTTCCATTTGAGGTTGACATACTGCTTTGTACCTCCAACTTTATGGCTTGGTGGGTCAGACAATACCCTGTTTGTGATGGACAGCTCAGATCACATGGTAACATGGTCAGTGTTTAGTCTCTGCTAAGGTCTAGTAACAATCCAAAAGCTGCTTCCCAAAAGGAGAATAGTTATTCACGGAAGATAGCAGGTCTTTGCTCAAAAATACTAAGGATCTAGCAGGGTATCATGGCTCATGCCTGTAGTCCCAGCTACTCTTGAGGCTGGATGGGAGAATTGCTTCATCCCAGGAGTTTCAGTCCAGCCTGGGAAGCATAGCAAAACCCAGTCTCTGGAAAAAAAATTTTTTTCTAAGAATCTACACTGTGATTTGCCTGCAGGGCTCTTCCAAAGGCTCCAAGCAGCTTCCCTATCTAACACTTTAGAACTGTAGGATATGCTCGGTCATACGGTTCAAGGGACAGAGGAGGAGGGACAGCAGCCTGTATCTTTTGGAGAACCCTCTTTTGCTCTGGGCCCCATTCAAAACTAGCAGCTTTTCAGGTCACTCAGTAAACGTACACAAGTGAAACTTATGCTCCCTTCAACTCCCAAGTGGCACACTAGGCATTGTGTCATCTTCTTAGTAATAGGAGGGGCCAGATGCATCAACCTGTTCTTTACCTTAGAAGGGATGACTTGACAAGTCCTGGGCCATTAAATCTCTAGAAATTTCATCAAGATAGCTAGACCCTGAAGTTTTCCACCCTGGTATATGCAGGTGTGTTGCTAATATGTCTAAAGCAGTTGCTGCTTCATGCTCACCAATTTCGATCAGCATAATAGCATCAATGTAACGGACCAGCATCTTCTAGAAGAAAAAGGCAATTAAGATATCTGAAGATTATTAAAAGTTAGGAATAAAGAGTGGATGTACCCCTTAGGTAGGACAAAGAAGGTGTGTTTCTGGCTTTGCTAGATGAAAGTAAGTTGCCTTTGATGGTCTTTGCCAGTAGATACAGAGAAAAAAAAGTGAATCAATAGCTGCATAGCAGATGCCAGATAATGCGATAATTTGCTTCAGCAACAAAACCACAGCAGCTGCAATTACAATCACCACCTGATTAAATTTGAAATAAATCTCTGTTATTCTCTAAGATCTATCTTCTATCCAGGTCAACCAGGTGAGTTGAATGGGAAATGTGGTAAGAATCACTGTCCTTACATCTTTCAAGTCCTTGATGATGACGACACAAATCTCTGCAATTCCTCTAGGAATACAGTTTGCTATTTTCATCAGTAGACACAGTTCTGGTGCTTTCCACTCGATCTTTATCAGCATAATACTCCATGAGTCATGGAACCCATGTAGGGGTTCTGCCAGTTGCTGAATGTGTATATTGCAACTATGCAGAGAGCTGGAAAATAACCAGAGGATGGCCTCTGGGTTGCACTGGGCACACTGTAGGATAGATGTGAGTCAAAACTCCATTGATCACCTGACCTCCATAAGCCCCTACCTGCCCCAGTGGACCACAGTAATATTTTGGATCATCAGGCATTAGTGTCAATTCACAGCCATTGTCCAGTGATCCTGGTTGAGTCTTGTTATTTTCCCTTCCCCAGTGTAAATAGCCACAGATTCCATTGTGGAAGGCTGGGGAAGAAGATTAACAGTATACATTCTCAGCAATATAGCAGGGCCATTCTTCAAGGGGATCCAGCCTCCTCTTCATTCAAGGCGTGTGGGGTCTGTAAATTAACTCAAGTCTGAGAATTAATTGAGGGTTCATTATTCTCTGCTTTGATCCTTCAAGCCAGAACTCTGATCATTAGATCTAGAGCTTTTCTGCTTATACAGATCAAGTAAGACTTCAGTACATTGACCATCTCTTTCAGTTTTACGGATGCCACAACTAAGTAGCTGATGCCAAAAATCTCTGTAACTCAGGCTGCTCTAATGACTGACTGACTTGACTCCTCTGTCCATTACCCTAGCCATGTCCACCTTGTCTTGTGATTAAATGCCACCTCTTGGGCCTTCCCACCTTAAATCCCATTATCCCCACTGTGTTAGAGTCTCAGATCAGTGGTAGAAGTCCACAAGCTAATTTCTGACAGCCACCATGGAAAGCTTCAAGGTTGCCAGATTTTCCTCACTAGTTTATTTCTCACAACCATGATGAGGAGCATGTCCTCTGGGCCCTCCCAGGGAATGTGAACAAGTCATACATGATAAATTAAATGCAACATTCCAATCTCCCTAAGTTTTGGATACCTTCCTTCACAGTATGGCAAAGGAATTCCACCATTTTCACTTTTATTTAGTCTAACATACCTCTGGGTCCATATTTCAGTTGACCCATCAAGCAAACTTTAGAGTCACTCCTGGTCCTGTGAGCTACAATACGAAATTTGCAGTGTGCTAATGGACCCTGCTGTGGACTAAATGTGTCACCACCACCCCTCTCCTCAAATTCATATGTTGAATCCTAACCCCCAATGTAATGTATTAGAAGGTGTGGCCTTCGAGAGGTAATTAGGTTATGAGGGTGGAGCCCTTATAAATGAATTTAATGCCCTAATGAAAAGGCACAAAGGAGCTTTTATTCTTTCTCTTTGCTTTCTTACCATGCGAGGATACAATGAAAAGATGGCCATCTGCAAACCAGGAGGAAGACCCTCACCAGACACGGAATCGGCTGGCACTTGGTCTTGGATTTCCCAGCCTCCAGAACCATGAGAAGTAAATTTTTGTTGTTTAAGCTCCCGTTTGAATGGGTATTTTTGTTATAGCAGCCCAAACTAACTAAGGCAGATGCATAACAGTCAATTCAACCTGATCTACCCTTACATTTTTTCCACTTTAATCTCTTGAAATCCACACACATTCCTCTGATTTCTGTCAATATAACTTGGA
The DNA here is from genome assembly GCF_000951045.1 of Mandrillus leucophaeus. Lineage (NCBI taxonomy): Eukaryota > Metazoa > Chordata > Mammalia > Primates > Cercopithecidae > Mandrillus > Mandrillus leucophaeus. The sequence goes on from NW_012103943.1 coordinate 1,424,508, forward strand.
AAAATCTCACCAATCTTTCGGTATCACACCTCGTCACACGTCACAACTTTCACCTCATCTTCTAGGACTGGCCAGAACTTGAGCCTAGTCATAGATCAAGAAGCAAGGAGTGGTAGTGGGGGTAGAATCTGGGGAGGACCAGCAGAGCCGTATGAGGAAACTACACAGGTTGTCCAGGTCAAGGAGGGGTGAGTTCCCCCAGGCAGGGGTGGGAGAGCTGCTTTGTGGAACGTAGGGATCTAATGTCTCTGACTTCACTGGAATCTGTCTTCTCTTTCCCCAGACTTTAACAAAAGAAACACTGTGAGATTGAGAATTTAACTTTCATTGTAATTCCACCACCTGCAGGAATAAACTTCAGGTTTGGTTTACAGAAGTCTTGGCTCTGCAGATACAAGATAAAAGGTTGCCTTCAAGACAGTCCTAGAAACTTTGTCTTGAGATATTAAGCAGTGGTACTAATGCCTATTCTGCTCTTATTCCATGCCTAGGGCTCACTTAGGAATCCTGTCATGTTTGGAAGGGCAAAACGTTGGCATTCCTATTTCCTCAAAACTCTCATTTACTTCTGACAAGGGTGTGATTTCATGGGCAATTCTCAGCATAAAGGCAACGAATTTATGAAAATAGTGAACCTGAAGCCTGTGGGTGGTGAATCACAGGGCAGGATCTCAGAGGGGTGATAGGGAGTGGCTCTGTGCTGCCCCTCACGTGCTTGCAGCATTTTCCACTTTTGAATATATTTTCTCAACAATTGTATCATTTGAATTACTCACAAAACTCCACTAAGATCGAGTTTCCCTGGGTTAAAAAAGTTGATGCGCAGGCATATTCAGTAACTTACTCAAGATTATTCAGATACTAAATCGAGGTCCCCTATCTTCAAGTATATATGATGTTTTTAAGAAAAAGCTCTGGATGGGCTTGGTGGCTCATGCCTGTAATCCCAGCACTTTGGGAGGCTGAGGCGAGTGGATCACAAGGTCAGGAGATCGAGACCATCCTGGCTAACATGG
>NW_012103943.1:1429278-1431158 GCF_000951045.1 Mandrillus leucophaeus
AAATTAAAATGTACATCCATTTTGAATGCAGCTATTCCACTTTTAGGAATTTGTTTTAGATGTATATTCACACATGGAAATAATCACATGGGTATGCAAATATTTATTGCAGCCCTGATTGAAATATTAGAAGTGTGAAGCTAATTGTTAAACAGTAGGAGCTGGTTGTATAAAATCAGTTCATCCACACTTTGGAATACTATATAACTATATATATATTTTTAAATGAGGTAGATCTATAGGTATGAAATGGAATGATCTTCAAAGTACATTGTTTGTTAAAAAAAAAAACACTGTATTGTGTTCCATCATTTATACTTTTACAATGTGAATATTTGCAGTTTTGTGTGTGCGTGTATATATGTATACATATATATACATACATATAGAGAGAGAGACAGAGAGAGAGAGAGACAGAGAGAGAGAGAGACAGAGAGAAAGAAACGGAGAGAGAATATCTCTAGCAGGACACCCCAAAACCCAGGGTAGCTCCGAGGGGTCAGGAGAAGAAGGAAGATTCGCAAGTGGCTGTGTGCCAGAGAGAACCTGAGCTACATGTGGTTGCAACTGAGTCCAACGTTGATCGCTTCTTGGGGACATCAGGGCCTGCTCTAACCCTGCAGGGTCATGCCAAACTGAGGCAAGTGGGGCCAGCTTCTGTATTCACACATCAGCCAGTCATGGGCCATGTGCTTCCCTAAAAAGGGCAATGCTCCTCAATCAAGGGCCATTTCCAGTGACAGATAAGCTCTGAGCCTTGCAGACGGTCCTAGCAGCTGCAGTATGGACACGGAGGATTTGATGGAGGGGAATTATGGGAAAGCCACAGCAGCTACTACCTGTAGTCTGCTTCCCTGTTGTGATTATTTAACTTCGGGGACATGTGCCTTGTCTCTCTTATTTACAGGTATCTTACGCTACTTTGCTTTTCTGCTGAGTCTAGCAGAGAAATGGACAGGGTTAAAAAGCAAAAGTCAGTACGTGAAGGGTGAGAAGCTTGGCACCAGAATGCAGTTTTTCATTCCAGCCCCAGTTCTGTTTGCACTTAGCTGTGTGACCTGAGTCAAAACCGTCAACCTCTCTGACCTTCAGCACTCTCATTCAAAAAACAAAGAGGGTGCACTGATTCACTGCCCTGTTCTCACCGGTGTGGCTTTTCTGCAACTCACTATAACAGCGTTTCATTCTGGAGCAGTATGACGGACATCTATTGTGTTTTCTAAATGATATTGACAAACTTCTGCCCAAATAAATTAAAAATCCTAACTCAGGTGAGCCATTTGCCAGAGCAACAGTCAGTTTTTAGAGAATGGGCTGTAAATTTGGGGGTTATTTTAGCCCATTCAGGGTGCTATAACAAAATATTACAGACTGGGTGATTTAAACAACAGACTTTGATTTCTTACTATTCTGGGGGTTGACAAGTCCAAGATCAAGGCACTAGCAGAAAAAAAATCTCACATCAGAAAAGCAGAATTAATTCAATAACACCATCTAACATGCAATGTACAATATATTTTGATTGTTCCCAAAGGTTCTCTAAAATTGTCTTCTTCCTTCCTTCCATCTTTCCTTCCTTCTTTTTGTTTCTTCTTCCTTTCTCCAGGATTCAGTAAAGGTACATAGATTGCATTTCACTTTTTTATTTTTGTATCCCCCCTCGTTAAATATTGTCATGATTCCAGAACAGATCTACTTTCTGCATTCAGCTATCTTCCCATTATTCAACTCAAACATTCAGGCCAAACGTTTCCAATAAGACCACTGCATGGGTGGCTTGTATGCCTCCCACTGTGTCCTCTCAGGAGGCACAGCATGCCAGGCCATCCTGTTACGGGCAGCTCTAAGACTTGACCATTTGGTTCAAATTGTTACGTCAT
>NW_012103943.1:1431208-1431896 GCF_000951045.1 Mandrillus leucophaeus
GATGACCACGGCTCTAGTCATCATGTGAGAGCAACCTCGTGTGAGGCTCCAAGCCAGATCCACCTAACTGAACTGCTCCCAAATTCCTGATCTACCAAAGCACAGATACTCTATAAGGTGATTGTTTTAAGCTACTATGTTTGCAATGCAAGCATTTGCAATGCAAGCAACCTTTCTGGAGTCTACTGCTATAGAATTGTTTCAATTTAGAGAATGCAGAGGGATTAGGAAACTAAGGTTAGGCAGGCCACGCAAGGTCATAAAGCTAATGGGATTTGAGCATGCTTGCTGGACCACATGACACATTACACTCCCTCTCTATCTCATCTGACCATCAGCCTTGTCCAGAGCCACCATTCTCATGAAAGATGTGGCCATATATACATTTTGAAAGTAAGCACGTATTTTCCTCTGCAAAACTGAGTTAACAAAGAAGATAAGCACATACCAATAGGGAATCCCAAGAGAGGCTATTAAGGGTATTTGTTAAAACACAGGCTTAGTCAGAGCAAGTTAAATATATATATATTTTTTTCTTTCTTTCTTTTTTGAGACAGAGTCTCGCTCTGTCACCCAGGCTGGAGTGCAGTGGCACGATCTCAGTTCACTGCAACCTCCGCCTCCTGGCTTCAAGCAATTCTCTGCCTCAGTCTCTTGAGTAGCTGGGATTACAGGCACCCGCCACCAT
>NW_012103943.1:1436316-1439599 GCF_000951045.1 Mandrillus leucophaeus
TGATCCTCAGTGTTGGAGGCGGGGCCTAATGGGAGGTGTTTGGGTCATGGGGGTGGATCCCTCATCAGTAGATGAATGCCCTCCTTTGGAAGTGAGTTCTCACTCTATTAATTCCTTCAGAGCCCAGTACCTACCCACTCTCTCGCTTCTGCTCTCCCTATGTGATCTCTCCCCTTCACCATCTACTATGAGAAGCAGCAGCCCGAGGCCCTCCCCAGATGCAGATGCCCAATTGTGACTTTCTAACCATCAGAATCATGCACCAAATAACCTTTTTCTGTACAAATTACCCAGCCTCGTGTATTCCTATATAGCAACACTAAGCAAACTAAGACATCTTCTATCTCAAGCTTCTATTTGTCCTGATATCAGAACATATAATCCAGACACACTCAGTCACTGACATAAACTCTGTCAATTCAGAACTTCCCTCTTTGGCCCTTTTCTTCCTGCTTCCCTGGTCATAGCTCTGGGGGCCTTCCATGGCATGTAGGCAAAGGGAGGGTGAGGGAGGGCCTGGTCCACCCTTAGACTAAGCCGCCCTTAGTCCATGCTGGTGTCCACTGCAATGTCCAGCCCTGCTCATTGCTCACGGTGAAACTCTCTGAGTCTCTGAGGCCCCGCTGGGATTTAGGCAGCACAAGTGCCACTGTCATCCCCCTCCACTGTCCTTGGGGATGCTAGAGACCCTGCCATAGCCCCTGTCTCTCCTCCTCACACTCACCACACTCTTGGGTACACAAGAACACATTTGGGACCTTCCCAGCTTCCTCTCTTTGTCACAGCGCAAATAGTCTTCTTCATTTCAAGGGCTGCAATACTGCGTTCTGTATGGTGGTGATATTAAAATACGCCCACAAATTCTTTAATATTCCTCCTATCAAAGACGGAGACTAATCCTTTTCCCGTTTTATATAAGCCATCCTTAGGGACTCAATTCTAGTGAGTGGCAGAGGCAGATGTGACGTGGCCTGTCCTCGAGGCTGGGTCATGGAAAAGGTGTGGCTTCCACTCAGCTCTTGGTCTTTCTACACATGCTGCCTTGGCGTCAGGAGTCACTATATGGAGAGTGCAGCTACTCTGAAGCCGCTGTGACAGAGAGGTTGAGGATCCCCTGCTTTCCCAGCCCTCAGCTGTTGAGTCTTCCCAGCCTGGGCTTCAGACGTGTAAGAGAAAACACATCTGAGATGACCACGGCTCTAGTCATCATGTGAGAGCAACCTCGTGTGAGGCTCCAAGCCAGATCCACCTAACTGAACTGCTCCCAAATTCCTGATCTACAAAAGCACAGATACTCTATAAGGTGATTGTTTTAAGCTACTAAGTTTGCAATGCAAGCAAACTTTCTGGAGTCTGCTGCTATGGAATTGTTTCAGTTTAGAGAATGCACAGGGATTAGGAAACTAAGGTTAGGCAGGCCACGCAAGGTCATAAAGCTAATGGGATTTGAGCATGCTTACTGGACCACATGACACATTATACTCCCCCTCTATCCCATCTGACCATCAGCCTTGTCCAGAGCCACCATTCTCATGAAAGATGTGGCCATATATACATTTTGAAAGTAAGCACATATTTTCCTCTGCAAAACTGAGTTAACAAAGAAGATAAGCACATACCAATAAGAAATCCCAAGAGAGGCTATTAAGGGTATTTGTTAAAACACAGGCTTAGTCAGAGCAAGTTAAATATATATATATACGCATATATATGTGTGTGTGTGTGTGTATATGTGTGTGTGTGTGTGTGTGTGTGTATATATTTTTTTTTTCTTTTTTTCTTTTTTGAGACGGAGTCTCGCTCTGTCACCCAGGCTGGAGTGCAGTGGCACTATCTCGGTTCACTGCAACCTCCACCTCCTGGCTTCAAGCAATTCTCTGCCTCAGTCTCTTGAGTAGCTGGGATTACAGGCACCCGCCACCATGCCCGGCTAATTTTTGTATTTTTAGTAGAGATGGGGCTTCACCATCTTGGCCAGGCTGGTCTTGAACTCCTGATATCGTGATCCACCAGCCTCAGCCTCTCAAAGTGCTGAGATTACAGGCGTGAGCCACCTCACCCGGTCTAAATATTTTTTAATATCCATAAATTCCTGGAAGATTTTATATTTGGAGAAAAAGCAAGCATTGGGAATGTCCAATATCTTTGTCTTGATACATAAGATATCTGTATGGTAAAGATTGCTATGATTAAATATCTATGTCTAGAATCATTCTGTTAGCTAAAAGTTTTTCTAACGCTTATGAAGGGTTGACGATTCATTGAAAGAGGCCTCTCAATGTTTCTCATGAGGCAATGATGATGCTTGTCACTAGGCATTTGGTGTTGAATAGGACCAAATGAGACTGGGGCTGGAAATCAGTGCTTTTAAAGATGGTTTTGTTTGATTGCCACATAATTGGTCAGGTGTTGAGTGAGAAGGCACCACTTGGCTCTCATGAGAACAGGAGATAAATATTCATCCAGAACGTTGGGTTTAGGGGTGGTGACCGTCTCTGCAGTGCACACCTATCTCATGCCAGAAAGGGCTACAAGATTCTTGTATGCTGTGGTAATCAGCTTCTCCATTGAAGGCCCCATTCAAAAGACGCAAATGTGCAAATCATGGGAGTTTAAGCAGAAAAAAATGAATGTAAACCCCAAGGCCCTACAGTTAGGAGGATAACGACTTTCATTAGGGTTATTCTACATGAATCTGCCTCCAGCACTGTGAGTAACAGCGTTTTCCTCTGGGGTCAGCAAGCCTGGGGTTTCCATGGGGACCTGACTGCTCTGTCTGTATGGAAACTCCGCTCAATCAGAGGACGGCCAAGTTTTGGTTTTGACAGGAGGAGCAGTAACACCCAAGGAGACATAGGCTTTTCAAAGAAGAGAAGCCCCAGTAGGGTCCCAGTTGCAGGTTTTCTCTACCGTCCTGCATGCTGTTGAATGAGGAGGTGCGTGGCTTCAACCTTTGCGTTGCATTTTGACAGCAAACCAAGCAACTGTTTGTCCTCTCTGGGGAGATGGCAGACATGTTCATCTATTCTATGGTGTCTATTCTATGGGGAAACAGACACTTTGTTTCCTAAGAGTACAAATTAGTATCATTTCTTGACAGTAAACTTCCAAACTGTAACCAAATTAAAATGTACATCCATTTTGAATGCAGCTATTCCACTTTTAGGAATTTGTTTTAGATGTATATTCACACATGGAAATAATCACATGGGTATGCAAATATTTATTGCAGCCCTGATTGAAATATTAGAAGTGTGAAGCTAATTGTTAAACAGTAGGAGCT
>NW_012103943.1:1440004-1458594 GCF_000951045.1 Mandrillus leucophaeus
AGCTTCTGTATTCACACATCAGCCAGTCATGGGCCATGTGCTTCCCTAAAAAGGGCAATGCTCCTCAATCAAGGGCCATTTCCAGTGACAGATAAGCTCTGAGCCTTGCAGACGGTCCTAGCAGCTGCAGTATGGACACGAAGGATTTGATGGAGGGGAATGTGGGAACGCCACAGCAGCTGCTACCTGTAGTCTGCTTCCCTGTTGTGATTATTTAACTTCGGGGACATGTGCCTTGTCTCTCTTATTTACGGGTATCTTATGCTACTTTGCTTTTCTGCTGAGTCTAGCAGAGAAATGGACAGGGTTAAAAAGCAAAAGTCAGTACGTGAAGGATGAGAAGCTTGGCACCAGAATGCAGTTTTTCATTCCAGCCCCAGTTCTGTTTGCACTTAGCTGGGTGACCTGAGTCAAAACCGTCAACCTCTCTGACCTTCAGCACTCTCATTCAAAAAACAAAGAGGGTGCACTGATTCACTGCCCTGTTCTCACCGGTGTGGCTTTTCTGCAACTCACTCTAACAGCGTTTCATTCTGGAGCAGTATGACGGACATCTATTGTGTTTTCTAAATGATATTGACAAACTTCTGCCCAAATAAATTAAAAATCCTAACTCAAGTGAGCCATTTGCCAGAGCAACAGTCAGTTTTTAGAGAATGGGCTGTAAATTTGGGGGTTATTTTAGCCCATTCAGGGTGCTATAACAAAATATTACAGACTGGGTGATTTAAACAACAGACTTTGATTTCTTACTATTCTGGGGGTTGAGAAGTCCAAGATCAAGGCACTAGCAGAAAAAAAATCTCACATCAGAAAAGCAGAATTAATTCAATAACACCATCTAACATGCAATGTACAATATATTTTGATTGTTCCCAAAGGTTCTCTAAAATTGTCTTCTTCCTTCCTTCCATCTTTCCTTCCTTCTTTTTGTTTCTTCTTCCTTTCTCCAGGATTCAGTAAAGGTACATAGATTGCATTTCACTTTTTTATTTTTGTATCCCCCCTCGTTAAATATTGTCATGATTCCAGAACAGATCTACTTTCTGCATTCAGCTATCTTCCCATTATTCAACTCAAACATTCAGGCCAAACGTTTCCAATAAGACCACTGCATGAGTGGCTTGTATGCCTCCCACTGTGTCCTCTCAGGAGGCACAGCATGCCAGGCCATCCTGTTACGGGCAGCTCTAAGACTTGACCATTTGGTTCAAATTGTTACGTCATGTCTCTACTATAAAGACACATTTTCTCCTTCACAACGATTGAGTAATCTGAGGGCCAGGCGTGGTGGCTGTTGTCTGTAATCCTAGCACTTTGGGAGGCTGAGGTGGGCAGATCACCTGAGATCAGGAGATCAAGCCCAGCCTGGCCAACCTGGTGAAACTTCATCTCTACTTAAAATACAAAATTAGCCAGGTGTGGGGGCATGTGCCGGTAATCCCAGCTATTTGGGAGGCTGAGGCAGGAGAATTGCTTGAACCTGGGAGGTAGAGTTTGCAGTGGGCCGAGGTCGCACCATTACACTCCAGCCTGGATGAAAAGAGCAAAACTCAGTTTAAGAAAAAAAAAAAAAAAAGACAGTGATCTGAGGGCTTTTGCAGGATGCAGGACTTTCAACTCTAAAACCATCAAGGCCTTGGGCAAATTGAGACAGCTGATCACCCTACATGCAATCTCAGTATCACCTATACCAGGCCCTAAAATGCTACAAATGTTCTTCCCTGTATTTCCCCTTCTGAGACTCTATCAAGATGGTGTCCTTTACTGCAGTAGATCTTATAAATATTGCTTTACTTGATCTGCAGGTTGCTCAGATGGTCTCTTTGGAGATTATATGCATGCTGCTATGGAATCATGGATATTTTTAAATTGTTAAAATATGTTCCCTTCATTATTTACCATTATTTACCTTGTTAATCAAATCATCCCAAATTTGGTCAGTGGGAGCTCCTTCAAGCTAGCTGTCCTGTCCTTCTGATATGATCATATTTACCTGATAGGGCCTCCTTTCTCTCTGGCTTAGCAAGATGTTCCAGTCTGACTTGGTCTTGACCATTTCTTCAAGGAAGAAGTCCCCTCCTTTTATAAAACTCTGGCTTGAAAACCCCTGGATTAGCGGGAGATGAAAGAATGGGGTAACCAAGTTATTTCCTAAAGTGTTTTCACCATGTGGAAGTGCAGAGATAAGCTGAGGGCTCACCATGAGAGAGAGAGAGAGAGAGAGAAAGAGAGAGAGAACAAGTTTGTGGAAGTGCAATGACAGGACCTCCAAGCTCCTGGGTCAGATAGCTGTGCTCAAATCCCGATCCCGTGACCTTGAGTAAGTGCCATAACTTCTTTGTGCCTCAGTCTCCTTATCTGGGAAAACTGTAGTGCAGCTGAAAGCACAGGGTCTCAAAGAACCTGAGCTGCTCTCATCAGCAAGTCCAACAATGGATGCTGACCAAGCACGCTTTACACATTGGGTACCACACAGATGGTCAAGAAGGAGATGGAAAACAGGAGGCTCCAGAAAGGAAAAGAGGAGACAAAACTTGGCATAGCAGATGTAGGAAAGGGATGAAAATTAGGAGACCAGTTCTTAGTCTTGGTTCTGTCCTGGGCAAATCACTTCATCTTGCTGGGCAACAGCAGTATATGGAAAATGAATGCATCTCTAGACCCAGAACTGTGCTGCTCAAACTTTGATGTGCATATGACTCAGATGGTGATCTAATTAAAATACAGATTCTGATTTTGTGGTTCTGGATGGGGGCCTGAAATGCTGCACATCTAATGAGCTCTCTGATGAGGCTGACACTGTTGCTCCATGGACACACTCTGAATGGAATTTAGATCAGAGGTTGGTGAACTTTTTTCTGTATAGGGCTAGACAATCAATATTTCAGCCTTTGCAAGCCATGCAGTCTTTGTCACAACTACTCCACTCTGCTGTTGTGGCACAAAAATAGCCATAGATGATATGTAAATGAGTTTGTAAAATAAAATGTCATTTACAAAAACAAGCATGAAGCCAGATTTGGCCCATCGGTTATAGATTATCGACCACTGTTATAGTCGATATCTAGTATTCCTTCCAGTTTTGCTGTTCCTTAACTCATATTCAACAAGTCCTTAACTGAGCACCTGCTCCATATCGCAGTCTGTGTATTATGTGCTTTTCCACACAGGACTCTGCTACCCTCAGAATCACCTGTAAAACTCTATCGTACACTCATTTTACTAATGAGGAGACTTGTTCAAGATCTCAAAGCATGGAAGGGACTACTGTTGTGATTAGAACCCAGGTTTCCTGATCGCAGGCCTGGTGTTTCTTTGTTCTTTTCAACAAATCAGATAATCAAATGAAGATTGTTCTTTAAACACACACACACACACACACACACACACTCTCTCTCTCTCTCTCTCTCTCTCTCCCCGCCCCCCTCTCTGGTGGGGTTCTGCCAAAAAAAAGAGGACAAGTGATTGTTCACCAGATTGCTGTGTTCGGCAAGGTTATCCCTTTTAACCACACGTCCGAGGTAGGATTTTGACAACTTGAGAATTTTAAAGGAATAGAAGGTATAAAACAGATAGAAACTATCCTAGGTCAAAGCAGGTCATTTCACAAGCACAGGCAAATGTGACCCCATGATTACCTTCTTCTCTTTGCATCCCAGTTTCCTTCTGAGCTTTATCAAGTTCAATCTCCAAATGCCACGGGAGTCACAATGTAAAGGAGGCGGCAGCCCTGTGACCAAGGGAGGGGAAGAGGTGTGAGCAACTGGGAGGGCCGGAGGGATGCAGGTCCCTGACTGTTGCCCCTTGCTCAAATGCCACCTGTTTGTTCCTGCCTTGGGAGCTGTGAGGAGAGGAAGGTGCAGAGAGTGCTGGGCAGAGAGTCCGAGGAAGGCCTGGCTTTGAGATGCATGAAACAATCACCCAACCTCTCAGAGGTCGCACACCAGCAGCCCCCAGGTGGAAACTGACTTGCACACAGGTGGATTTGCTTTGGGCTGCATGCAGAGTGTTTTAAATCATTTCAACTTGTTGTCAAATATAATCTTCCTGTCTTGCCTTTTATAACTCATCCAGATGATGGATGTAGCCACAACAAGTGACACTTTGCACAGGACAACCGTGGGCCCTAGCAGAGGACCAGCAGCCCCGATGCATGGTGAGCAATCCCAGTGCCTCGCTCAGGTACAGCTCCCACCTGTTCCTATGGGGTACTTGAGTTTGTGATCTCTGCTAGACCGGCCTATTTCTTCATCTACAGAGTGTAGTCAGTGTCCACCCCAACTACCTCATTAATTCAGTCAGCAAACGAGTGGCCACTGCCTGGCTCAGTCTGTTCCACAGAGGAGCAGGGAGGAATAAGAAGGGAGATGTGGCAGTCCTCGTGGGATGGACTGCCCCATGGCGACTGCCCGGTGAACAAGTCAGGCATTCTGGCTGCCACAAGAGGCCCATGCGTGGAGCACAGTGTAGACACAAAGCAGGAGGAGAGAGTCTACAGGGAGCAGGGTTGGCCAGAAAAGGTTGTGTCTTGAAGACAGAGGCTCTCCTGGTTAAGGAGCCGCAGTGAGGGCAGAGTGGGAAGAGAGGAGGCAGGGAGTTCTCAGCCACGGGATCACCTGGGTTGCAGAGACAGAGGCCAGGATAGCAGCCAGATGTACTAGGGAAAGCACAAACAGTCCTGTGGCTAGTTGCAGGGTGTGAGTAAGACTGTGGGGTGGAGGCAGAGAAGGCAGGAGGCTCACAGGTAGCCCAGCACGGCTGAGGATGGAAGGCCTTAAATGTCCTGCTAAGAAGCATGACCTAGTCCCAAGGGCCATAGGGAGTTCTGAGAGGGTTTCGTACCGGGGAGCACAGGGATGGAGTTCAGGCTGTAGAAGATCTCTCTGTCGCAGTGGAGGGTAGATAGATGAGGAGGAAAAACAGGGCAGAAGACCGGTTAGGAAGCAACTGGATAAATCTAGGTGAGAAGTCAAGGAAGACAAGATTGGGACAATGATGGAAATTCAGGGACAGGACCAGGATGAGACAAATGAAGAACCCAAGATGCAAAATTTAAGGAAGTGCTGGCTCTCAGAGACACACAAGTGCAGGGGTGGGCACCTGAGACTAAGCACCCCCTTAAAGGTTGCTTTCAGGGGTCTCTTGCTTGCCTCATCCCAGGACTGGCCCCGGATTAGTGGTGTGGAAGAATATGTAACTGTTGAAGCCCTATTTTCCAAAGGAAATAGGTATCCTGCTCCTTGGTATCCTGCTCAACATGACTGACTTGCTTCTTTCACTCAAGGACTTAGGGACTTAGGTTCAAATCCTGACTCTCAAACTCATGGTCTCTCAGAGTTTTCCTCCTCAGTTGCCCACATATGTAAAATGGACCCAGAGTTTTCCAATGTCAGGGATGCTCTAAGTTCAGAGGATGTGGAAGCCCAGGGCCGTGGCCACAGCAGACAGCCCCTGGTGACCTCTGTCTTTGCCAGCATTTATTTGTTTTGAAAGACCCCAAGGCCAATAGATCCTCTTTCCTGATCCACTAAGCTATGATGGCAGAACCTGTAGCTCTCCTATTCTTTTCCTTCCCCAAGGGTTTGCCTCAGCTGTCCTATTAAATATGGAAAACATCTGTGCTTGAGGTTTTGTTGTTTCTTTTTTAGCAAGAATCCCCACATCTGGAAAATATTGGTCAAGAGTCTAATTAAGTATGTCAATGACAAATTGTTCTCACAGGAAGTATTTAGGGCTAGTGAATAATTGGGATTTAATGCCCTTGGCCTTTGTCCTTGCCTGCTTGTTTACTTATCCTAGCAGAGGTCGGGGAGGCAAGGCTCCCACCCCCACCCAGCCCCAGTCCCAAGAATCCTTGGCCAGGCTGCTGCAGAAAAGCCAGACCCACAGATGCAAGCAGCTGCCCTCAAGTGAGGAAGCAAGGGTGGAAGCTGTGTCTCTTAAAGCTACACAATGCCCCCTTCTTACCAGAATCTCGATCTCTTCCACTCAAGGCTAACGTTTCGTGCCAGGTCTACCTGCTGTTTGAAGGAGATTATTTCCTTTCTTTAACTTGGACTTTTTTCTTTCACCCTTCAGAGGGCCCCAGCCCTCAGGGAAAATGGATTTTCTTCCCTTCCCCAGCTCCCAGCAGGATCTTCCCAACTAAATAATGAAGTTTAATGGACTTTCACACAAACACAAAGCTCTCTCCCTGCCCATGGGAGGACATTTCTCATTAATGAAGGGCTTAAAAAGATGTTCTCATCCCCATGAAGCTTCAGGAACACCCTGCATCTCCTCATCCTTGACTCCCTTGGCCATCCTAACCCAAGATGACTCTGACAGGAGAAGCCACTGTGAACAGCAACTGAAGGCCTCACACCAGCTTCATCAACCAGAAGGCAGATGGCCAAACACGGGCAGAACCAGAAAACGTTAGAAACGTATGTTGTTCAATGCGAGTTCTGAGCTGGAGACACTGAAATTGTTCTTTCAGGTGCCTTTACATCCATCCTCTCTTGTCCTTTTTTTCTCCATGTCTCCACTCCAACAGCAGGTCCCAGCTGCTCTGTCTCAGAAACAGTCTCCAAATTTATCCTCTTCCTCCCATTCCCATGGCCAACACCCAGTCCAAGCCATCACCCTCTCTTGCATGGACGATGGCCATGACCTCCCTGTGGCCTCCAGCCTTCCCAGTTTTCCCCCTTCAGTCCATTCTCCTCATGTAGCCAAATGCTGTACAAATATGGGAGCCGAATTGTGTTGTATTGTAACCATCACGGGTTTGTTGCCCAATGCACAGCAAGTCAATATAATGAGACACAGAGGTTGCATCAGAGACAGAGGTTAAAAATCACAGGGCAGCCAAACAAGGAGATAGGAGGAAACCCCAAATCTGTCTCCCGAGGGGTCTGCGGGTAGGAATTTTAAGGGGTTCGGAGTGGGCTGAGGTGTGGGGATCTTCGATTAGTTGAAGAGTGCCAGGTGAATTCATTCACGCGACAGGGAGCTAAAGAAACTGCCTTCTTGTGCCGATTTGGTTCCTCTGCGGGGGTCTTTAAATTGGTTGGCATTAGCTCTTCCACTGCAATTTAGAGTCTGAAGAGCATCTTAAGCAATTCTTAAAGAAAAAGTCTTATGATCCTAACATCAGAAATCCTATCTACAGGAACAATAGGGGTGCAAATGGTCAGTACCTGGTGCTGTGTGACTTTCGGTTACAAGGAAGTAGGCCAAAGGGCAGTCTGATTAGCACTTAATTATAAATGTATTTCTGACCAGAGCCTGGCATATAATTCTTGTGAGCCCTGTGAGGACAGTTTCAGGGTTTCTGCCCTCCGGCAGCTCCCATCGTGATGAGGATGCATCCCGGGCCCCTAGCAAGGTCTAGGGCCTGCCCCACCTGGCCACTGCCCCACAGACATATGCCACACCTTGGTGTCTTCCTCATGTTTCTTACCATGATGTAAAATCACTTTCATGAGTTATTTGCATGTTGTCTGTAAATTCGATTAGATCATAAACTCCATGAGAGTAGCCTGTTGCTCTTGTCAGAATGAGGCAAGAAAGGTGCCTTGAGCACAACATTTAAGGAGGCACTGACTCTCAACCTCAGATTCTCTATCACACAGCCCAGAGACGGAGTACCTCCCAAAATTGTGTGCCCTAGGTGCCCCACTTGCCTCTCAGCCCTATTCCCAGGGCCATATTCCCAGTGCTAATAAATATTTTGGGGATGAATGAATTCTGATGTTGTCAAGGTCAAGGGTGCAAAATTCACCCAAGTTCCCCAAGTCCTGTCCAATACACCCAGAGCATCCTCCAGTCTCCAACCCTACTGCCATTGACAGTCGCAGACCATCATCTTCCCCCGGGCGGCTGCTACACTTCCTGACCCCCATCCTCCCAGACGTGACTGCTCCTCAGTCTGCCACATGACACCTTGCCTGGTTCTCCAGGCTTATCCCTCCTCAGCCAGTCCTCCCTATAGTGCCATGTCACCGTTGTATCCCCTCTTACAGACTTCTGTCAAAGTGATCAAATCTGTCCAAAATGTAGATCTCATCCTGTCATGCTTCTGCATCTCCCACTGCCTGTGCATAGAGTCCAGGCTCCTTGGATCCGCATTGAAGGCTCTGTGGGATCTGAGTCCTGTTCATTTGTTTGACTTCATCTCTCTTCCCATCTTGCCCTAACTCCAAGTTTCAACCTCTCCACCCTTCTTCCAGCTCTGGGTCTCTGCATGACTGCCACCTTGCCTGGGATTCCCTCCCTTGGGGAATACCTAGCTATTCTTGAGGACCTTGTTGTGAAGTCTTCCTGGTTAACATTAGTTTCCTTGCTCTGGCCTCCCTCATTGTTTTAGTCCATTTGGGCTGTGATACCAAAATACCATAAAGCGGGTACTTGCAAACAACAGAAATTTATTTCTCCCAGTTCTAGTGACTGGGAATTCCAAAATCAAGGTGCAGGCAGATTCAATGTCTGGTGAGGGCCTGCTTTCTGCTTCATAGTGTCTTGCCACTGTTTCCTCACATGGTGGAAGAAACTGAAGCTCTCTGGGGCCTCTTTGATAAGGGCTGTAATGCCAGTCATGAGGGCTCCTCCCTCATGTCCTGATCACCTCCCAAAGGCCCCACCTCCTATCCCATCACATTGGGGGTTAGGTTTCAACATACAGATTTTGAGGGACACACATTCAGTCCATAGCACTTGTAATGAACAATTCTTTAGAGTCTTGGGTTTGAAGGATAGCCGTGGGGCATTTTATGCAAACACTTTCAGCTAACAATATGCTCCCAACCAAGTGGTTTGCAAAGCACTTTGCCAATGTTTGCCTCCTTCAGTAACTTAGCTATTCCCTCCTCACTGAGACTGAAAGAGAAATTAATTTACAAGCGTTCGTATAAGAAATGTACACATTAGAACCCAAAGCCACTGCTGTTTTGCTCTTACAAGGAGTACCCCCCTTCTTCCTACAGAGAAGCTTCCAAAAGTGTTGGAGGAGCAAGTGGCACACAATGACAATGGGCAGAAGTAGTCTTTTTAGGGACACTGACTTGGTTGGAGGGAAAGTTTGACCTTTGCCCTTCTCCTGATCGTGATGATGCCGACAGGGTTAGAAGCCCGTTTGGCCCCATGCCTTGCCTCCCTTTTTAACACAGAGCAGGCCTCAAGCTCAGCACTTGTTCTGGGTAATGGTGTCTGGCTTGAATTTAATCATCTTGCTTTGTTTTTATGCTGTTGTTTTTCTCTGCTACATTTAACTTGTGGCCGGTCATGCAGCTTCTTTCCATTTAGAAAAGTAAATCCATATTTTTAAATACATTTTTTTGAGCTGGAGTTTCACTCTCGTCACCTAGGGTGGAGTGCAATGGCATGATCTCGGCTCACTGCAACCTCCACTTTCCGGGTTCAAGCGATTCTCCTGCCTCAACCTCCTGAGTAGCTGGGATTACAGGCACCCGCCACTACCCCCAGCTAATTTTTGTATTTTTAGTACAGATGGGGTTTAGCCATGTTGGCCAAACTGGTCTCGAACTCTTGACCTCAGGTGATTCACCCATCTGGGCCTCCCAAAGTGCTGGGATTACAGGCATGAACCACTGCACCTGACCCTTAAAATACATTTTTAGAGAAAAAAAAAAATGAGTCAATTTAAAGAAATATTTTAAGTCCATAATTGTCCAGATGGTTCCCAGACATGGTAAGAACTGAGAAGTGATATGATGGAGAGGGCTAGCTGGCCAACAATTTGTTCTCACTTCTTCTAATATAGAATTGTTGCTGGGAGGCAACTTCCCAGCCAGGGACTACATTTCCCCACCTCTTCGCAGATAGAAGGAGCTATGTGCATAGAATAAGGACACGGGTGACATACATCACTTCCTAACCTGGCCCATTCTCTTAGTTCCTTCAAGCTGCTATAGCAAAATACCACAGACTAGTTAATTTATAAACACAGAAATATATTCTCACAGTTCTGGAGGCTGGGCAGCCCAAGATCAAGACACTAGCAGATTTAGTGTCTGGCGAGGGCTTCATAGCTGGCACCTTGTTGCTGCATCCTCACATGGCAGAAGTAGCAAGGGTGTTCGGCTTATAGGGGCACTAATCCCATTCATGAGGATGGAGCCCCCATGGCTTAATTGCTTCCCCAAAACACCAACTCTGAATACTGTCTCACTGGGTATTGGGTTCCAACATATGAATTTTGGGGGACACCAACATTTAGTCCGTGAGACTCATGAATACCCCCATTTGACCCCCAGGATCTCATCAAATGGCTATACCCAGAGCAGCCCTGGGGACCCTTTGGAAACTAGCAGCACATTTGTTTGCCTGAGTCTGAGTCAGCATGTGACCAGGGACTCTCCCTTTCTACCCCAATAGCAATTAAACTTTATATGATTCAAGAATAAACTTTGATGGTGCTAAGACACTGAGATTTCAGGTTCTTCTGCAGAGGAGCTAAAATGATTGAATGACTGATGCTTGAAAAACAGAGTTTTAGAGCAGGATTCAAGAAATTAATGACAGTTTGATTTTTCAAAGAGCTGCCTCTTGTTAAGAGTGATACTGGCAAAATCAAACCAAATCCTGCCTGTTTCCTTTCGGAAGAAACCAAGAGTTTGAGAATTTCAACTTATTAAAGAGTAATCTAGACTAGGGACATTTTAAGCTTGTCTTCCTTTCTTCCTTGGTTTCTTCCTCTTCTCTTCTTTCTTTCTCCTCTTCCTTTCTTCCTTCATGTTTGTTTATCTCCTTTCCCTTTTTTTTTTTTTTTGCAATGAAATAATTTATTTGGATGAAAGCATCCCCAATATTCAGAGCCCACCAGTGGGAAAGGCAGACGTGCGTGCCGTTTGGCCCAAGTTGAGATTTCAAATTTAGACTTTTGCAATTACCACCTGAGGAGTTTACACATAGAGCCTTAGAATGTATGTGTATTAAAAATTTCAATTTGTCAAATGTAAACTATGAAAATATACTAAAACTTTTGTGTAACGTTCCACATTTAGAATGCATAGGAACACACTGGGAACACGGTGCAAGGAAGCTATCAGAAAGATGCGTGTGAATTTTGTTCTGATTTACTTCAATTCATTTCCACAAACATATTTGGATGTTGTTTCTGCTCTGTCAGATCATACAGATGGCCTCATAGAATGCTAAATTCCTGTAAGAAAATTTGCCGGCAAACATTCTTCCTTCCTCTAAGGGGTCTTCACCCACCCTATGCCCACTCTTCCTGCAACATTTTGGTGCTAGTGGTGCTCTCTAGTGGCCAATCGGCCACACTAATCTCTGATTACCCAAAATTGGCTGGAATTCAGAAGTCTTTCTTTCCTTCCTATTTTGCAGCTGGCTCCTGGCACGTCTCATAAAATGATGACACTGTCTCACTGCCTTTACAGTTAATGATTTCTCAACCAGACCCCACAGTCCTCTTTGGATGGTGTCAGTGATTTTCACCAAGCTGTCATTCCCCAAATGTTGCTCCATACTTCTGTCAGATGGTCACACTGCTAAAGACCCCCCACAACATTCTCCAGTGGCATGAGGCCCTCTGTTAATCTTATTTAAGGGCCACCATATTCCACAGATTTCTTAGCTCTTTCTATAGGTGGTTGACTCATCCCCAAGAAAACAGAGGGCAAGGAGGTTAAAACAACACTCTCAAGGTTGCACAATGAGAAAAATGGTGGCAAAATTACTCAACCCCAGCTGCCTTGCTAGATTGTTCTTACCAAGCATTCTAGGATGATTGTTAAGGCAAAGGGAAGGGAAACAACATATACCGAGCCTGGCCAGGCACAGCACTGGTATAGACAATTCCACATACAGTACTCATTCCATCAATTCCTCACAACCACCCGCTTATGTAGCTATCATCCATCCTCCCATTTATCCATCCATCCATTCACTTTTTCAATACATATCTGTTTTACATTTGCAAAATTCCATGGATTGTGTTAGGGCACTAGGTGCCCTAACACAATTCTTTTTCATGCTGCTTTTTCAGTTCTTTTTCATGCTGCTTTGAAGAAATTCCTGAGACTGGGTAATTTACAAAGAAGAGAGGTTTAATTGACTCACAGTTCCACATGGCTGAGGAGGCCTCAGGAAACTTACAATCATGGTGGAAGGCACCTCTTCACAGGGCAGAAGGAGAGAGAATGAGTGCCAAGCAAAGGGGGAAACCTCTTATTAAACCATCAGATCTCATGAGAACTAATTCACTATCATGAGAATGGCATGGCAGAAACCACCTCCCATGATTCAGTTACCTCCACTTGGTCCCGCCCTTGACACATGGGGACTATTACAATTCAAGGTGAGATTTGGGTGGGGACACAGAGCCAAACCATATGATTCCACCCCTGGTCACTCCCAAATCTCATGTCCTCACGTTTCAAAACACAATCATACCCTTCCAG
The DNA here is from genome assembly GCF_000951045.1 of Mandrillus leucophaeus. Classification (NCBI taxonomy): domain Eukaryota; kingdom Metazoa; phylum Chordata; class Mammalia; order Primates; family Cercopithecidae; genus Mandrillus; species Mandrillus leucophaeus. The sequence goes on from NW_012103943.1 coordinate 1,452,430, forward strand.
TAGTCCCCCAAAGTCTTAACTCACTCCAACATTAACCCAAAAGTCCAAGTTTAAAGTTTCACCTGAGACAAGGCAAATACCTTCTGCCTATGAGCCTGTAAAATCAAAAGCAAGTTAGTTACTTCCTACATACAATGGGAGTATAGGCATTGGGTAACTACACCATTCTAAATAGCAGAAATTGGCCAAAACAAAGGAGGTACAGACCCCATGCAAGTCTGAAATCCAGCAGGACCATCATTAAACCTTCAAGTTCCAAAATGATCTCCTTTGACTCCATATCTCACATCCAGATCACAGTGATGTAAGAGGTAGGTTCCCATGGCCTTCAGCAGCTCCACCCCTGTGGCTTTGTAGGCTACAGACCCCTCCCAGCTGCTTTCATAGTCTGGCATTGAGTATCTGTGGCTTTTCCAGGCACGTGGTGCAAGCTTTCAGTGGATCTGCCATTCTGGAGTCTGGAGGATTGTGGTCCTCTTCTCACAGCTCCACTACGCAGTGCCCCAGTGGGGACTCTGCATGGGGGCTCCAACCTCACATTTCCCTTCTGCATTGCCCTAACCCAGGTTCTCTGTGAGAGCTCAACCCCTGCGGCAAACTTCTGCCTGGACATCCAGATGTTTCCATACATCCTCTGAAATCTAGGTGAAGATTCCCAAACCTTAATTTTTGACTTCTTTGCACCCACAGGCCCAACATCATGTGTAAGCTGCCAATCTTGTGGCTTGTCCCTTCTGAGGCAACAGCCTGAGTTCTATGTTGGCCTCTTTTAGCCATGGTTGGGATGCATGGCAGCAAGTCCTGAGACCACAAAGTAGCAAGACCCTGGGCCCTGCCCACAAAATTGTCTTTTTCCCCCTAGACCTCCAGGCTTGTGATGAGAGGGGCTGCCATGAAGACTTTTGACATGCTCTGGAGACATTTTCCCCATTGTCTTGGCAATTAATATTTGGCTCCTTTTACTTATGCAAATTTCTGTAGCCGGGTTGACTTTCTCCTGATAAAATGAGTTTTCTGCCACATCTTCCTGTCTTGTTCTGAGCCCTCCAAACTGTTCCAACCTCTGCCTGTTACCCAGTTCCAAAGTCATTTCCACATTTTTGGGTATCTTTATAGTACCACCCTACTCTCTGTGGTACCAATTTGCTATATTAGTTCATTCTTATACTGCTTTGAAGAAATACCCACAATGGGTAATTTATAAAAAAAAAGAGGTTTAGGCTGGGCATGGTGGCTCACACCTGTAATCCTAGCACTTTGGGAGGCTAAGATGGGCGGATCACTTGAGACGAGACATTCAAGACCAGCCTGGCCAACATGGCAAAACCTCATATCTACTAAAAATACCCAAAAAAAAAAAAAAAAAAATTAGCCAGGTGTGGTGGTGGGCACCTGTAATCCCAGCTACTCAGGAGTCTGAGAAAGGAGAATCACTTGAACACGGGAGGCGGAGGTTGCAGTGAGCTGAGATTGTGCATTGCACTCCAGCCTGGAAAACAAGAGCAAAAATCCATCTCAAATAAAAGAAAAGAGGTTTAATTGACTCACAGTTCTGCACGGCTGGGGAGGCCTTGTGAAACTTACAGTCACGGTGGAAGGCATCTCTTCACAGGGCAGAATAAGAGAGAATAAGTGCTGAGTGAAGGGGGAAGCTCCTTATAAAACCATCAGATCTAATGGGAACTAACTCACTATCACAAGAACAACATGGTGGAAACCATCCCCATGGTTAAATTACCTCTGCCTTGTCTTGCCCTTGATACATGGGGATTATCATAATTCAAGGTGAGAGTTAGGTGGGGACACAGAGCCAAACAATATTAGAGAAACAAGCTTTGGTAAAAACCCAGTTTCTGGTCTTAAGGCTCTAATAGTACCAGGCAAGAGACAGACAAACTGTAAACTCATATAGATGTGAGGTGCTGCCTTGGGATGAGACCCTGATCACTGCACAGTCGAAGTAGGGCTTCTAAATCAGAACTGGTGAGGCAGGGAGGAGGGAACAAGGTAAGTAATGCCCTAAGGCAGTCGGTAAGCTGACATTACTTAGAAGTAGTACTTCTTGAGTATATTTGCCAGGCAGGATATCATGTGGATTGGGCTATTTAATCCTCACGACCCTCCTATTGTGGGTACTATTGTGGATATAACCTCCCTTACTATAAGAGGGTACAATTATGATCTCTCATCTCATATGATCTCTCATCTCATAAGCTAGAAGCTTCAAGATTGTCGGGGTTAAATAACCTTCCCAGGGACATATGGCTTTTTTTGTGGTGAAGCCAACATTTGAATTAAATTCTCATTGGCAGCAGAGCCAGGGTTTTAACCTCTGGGCTATGGACAGAGCCAAGACGGGTGGTAAGGGAGGTGGTCAGGGGATCCTTGAGTTTTGTAAGAAATTTAACCTTAATATGAATATCTTTGCAGAGTCATTGAAGGATATGGAATAAGGGAATGCTATCAGACTTGATTTTATGAAGATGCATTGGAGAGGCTATCTGAAATAATAATCCATGTTGTTTCCAGTCCAACTAACAGTCAAAAGAACAGCAGAAGGGACCACACCAGCACGTGCTGAGTTGGAGAAACTAATGAGATGCTCAAGAGGGTAGATCAGGCAAGTTACTAGATGTGTGGTCCAGAACGCAGAAAAGAGGTGAGGTTGGTCATATAGACTTGGGAATTGCAGAACATAAATACAAGCTAAGATTGTGTAAGATGCCTCCAAGAAAACCAAGATGAGAGCTGGGCAGGACAGAGCAAGTCAACAAGGGAGCAGGCACTTACACAGGACACCAAGGAACAGCCAGCCAAGATGTAAGGTGCTGTAGAACCAAGAAAATAGAGTTTCCACAAGGAGGAACTGAGGAGCAAATGACTAGGGGGGTCAGGACACTTGGGGACAGATGTGTCCATGCTATTCTCTAACCCCAAGTCTAAGCTTAAGAGGAGATCAGGATTCAGGGAGGTTGTATTTGGTTTCCAGCAACTCACCCACCACAAATTTCAAAATCTCTCTTCATCTGGAACACAGAAAATGATTTGCAGTCCTCAGATGGTTACAAGGGTACTGGTTTTTGCCAAGTCACGTTATTTGACAGAAATGGGCCGTGAAATGCCTGCTAATTGCTACAAGATTTAACAGGGAGAGACTGAAAACAGGAGGCGGGGAAGTGCATTGTCAGTCTTTCATGTGGGGAGCTGGGGAGCTGGGGATAACAAGACATAATGAGCCTTCTTCTCTGAGCTCCAAATTACCAGGATCATTTTATCCTGTTGAAAGAAGGATGAAGCTTTTTAAAATGGGCAATTATGACATTTTTTCATTGTTGTTGAGAAAGCTAAACCCCAAAGATCCCAGCTATTTTTGAGGGGTTTTCAAAAGGCACTCATGCCATTGTTGAGCTCATCATCTCCCCAGGCTCCAGGGAGAGGTTTATTTGCCATGATAATCCTGCTTGATCCCCTCTCTCCATATTTGACAAGTCTTTGCAGTGTTTCTTCTCACACGTTCTAGTACTGCCCTGGAATCAGACCATGGGGCCCTTGAACCAACTGAAGGAAACTGTTACCAAATAACCACTAATGCCTCTGCTGAGCCTTGAAAGGTTACTGAAAGTGTCGCAATCTAACTTTGTGTCCCCTTGTTGTCTGATCTTTGGGAAGTATCCCTTAAATCATGTCACCTCCCCTACCAATCTAACACCTTCACTAACTACCCCTGTCCAGCAAGTCTGGTCCAAAGGCTACTGCCTCTAGAACTGAATCCCCAACTCCTTGTCCAATCTTACCTTTTCTCCCTGCAGTCATTCATTTGTGCATTCATTCATTCATTTAACACACACAGGATGAACAAGTCGTATGTTCTGGACATTCAAACAGGTGCTAAAGAAGTCTGCCAAGGAGGAGAGACAGTCAGGAAGGTAGGAGGTCATAATACAGTATAAGAGGCTTTGTTGAGTTAAGATGAAGGGCTTTGGGATACAGAAAACTTGGCACCTGGACGAAGTGCTGAAGGAAGAGGACACATGCAGAGACATATGTAGACAACAGAAGCTGTAGGACTTGAAGTCCTGGTGGGCTATGGGGAGGAGTGTGATGCTCAGGTTTCAATCTCAGGCCGTTAGGTTCCATTAGTGCTCTGGTTTAAATGTGTCCCCCATATTTCACGTGTTAGAAACTCAGTCTCCAAATTTATATGTTGATTGGAGATGGGGCCTTTTGGAGATAATTAGGATTAGATAAGGTCATCAGGATGGGGCCTCCATGATGAGATTGGTGTATTTAAAAAAAAAAAAAAAAACAGGAAGAGAAACTTGATCACATATGCATGCTCTTGCCCTCTCTCCACATGATGCCTTCTGCCATGTTATGACACATCAAGAAGGTCCTTACAAGATGCAGCCTCAGGACCTTGGTCTTCTCAGCCTCCAGAAACATGAGGCAAACAAAACTCTTCTTTTATGAAATGTCCAGTCTGTGATATTCTGTTACAGTAACAAAAAACCAGACTAAGACAATACTAAGAGAGGAATCATGGAGAAGAAATTTGTTTGACAGGTGGGGAAATGAGCTTCTTCAGGGACATGCTGACCAACAGGAGCTTGTGGAGAGCCAGGAGCAGGTGCCCTGTGGGAGGTTGCTTATGGGAATCTGCAGCACAAGTGAAAGGTTCAGGCTGGGGAGAGAGACAAGGGAGTGGTTGGCTGAAAGACAGACATTGAAGCTTTGGGTATGAACAAGACATTGTGAGAAGATGGGTCCCTGATGAAGAGCCCTGGGGAACGCCGTCAGTTAAGGGGTCATATGAAAAAGACAAGACTGCAGAGAGAAAATAAACTCATGTATGGGGCCTGGGCACTGAAAATTCAAACCTGTGCTTTCCCCAGTGGGGACAATCAAATAACAGGACTGAGAAGGGTTGTCAGTTTATCATGTGGGGAGCTGGGGATAACAAGACATAATGAGCTGAGAAGGGTCAGCTTCATAAAAGCAGGGAGGAGATTTGAGATGAAAACGGCAATGACTCTCAACATGCTCCTTCCTCTTTATTGTGTAATAAAGAATTTGGCTGGCTTCTGTCACCAGTTCCTGAGAGGTGGCCTTTAAATCTTCGGAATTTCCCAAGTGATAAGAGTGTCTTTGTTTTGTGGTGGATCTCTTAGACCACACCTGATATGCTAATGAGGTGACTTAGAATGGAGACTGAGCATGTCAGAAGAACCAGCCATGTTATTAGGGAACAGGAGCCTTGAGCCACGTGATATCAGCCCAACCTCTAGCCCAGCCTAATAGAGGGCGCTTAGAGTTTGAGTCTCATGGGCAATGATTCAATCAATCCTGCTTACGTAATGAAGCTCCAATAAAATCTCTGGACATTGCAGCTTGGGTGAGTTTCCTTGGCTGGTAATACTCTGTGTATTGTCACACATTGATATGTTAAAGCGTCCTGACTCCACAGTGAGAAAAAACAGAAGCTTCATGTTTGGGACCTCCCAGAACTCACCCGATGTCTTCTTTCTCCTTATGGCTGATTCTGATTTGTTTGCTTTATAATAAAACTGTAATCACAAAGAGACCGCTTTCCTGCATTCTGTCAATCATTCTAGTGAATTGACGGAGTAGTAAGAACCCCCAAATTTGTAACCAGTTGGTCAGAAGTTCTGGTGGCCTTGGGATCCCTGAAGTTGTGATTGATGTCTAAAGTGAGAATAGTTTTGTGGAGAACTGAGCCTTAACTTGTGAGGTTTGACTCAACTCTGGGTATCTGGTGTTAGAAGTTCTCAAAAGTTATTGTGTTCCAAGGGTAGGCACTAATATTGATGAGTTATTTCTTTGGGCTAAGTACCTCACATGCAGTGTCTCACTTCATCCCAGATACAAAGCTATGAGGGAAGTGCTAAGTATTATCATCCACATGTTACAGACAAAGAAACGGTTCTCAAAGTTAGGGATCCTGGCCAAGATTATGCATCTAGGAAGTAAGGGAGCCAGAACTGAGCCCAACCAACCAAAACCCATGCTCTTGACCACTCTATTAAACTTCTTCCCAACAAAATACTCATCTTCATACTTGATCTGGGATGTCTAGAAGGGTAGTTAAAATGAGCTTATTCATTAATTTATTCAGCCATATTACTGAACACCCTCTATGTATCATCC
>NW_012103943.1:1459089-1477864 GCF_000951045.1 Mandrillus leucophaeus
AAAGAAAGCCACTAAAGCCATCAAACCAGAAACAATGGCTTGGGCAAGACTAGGAACACTGGAAGTGCTCAGATTGCAATAATAATAATTATTAATAATAATAATGTTCATAGCAGAACTAACAAGATTAACCAATGAATTTAACTAGGATGTGACAGAAAGAGAGGAATGAAGAATGACTCCAAGATTGGGGATTAAGAAACTTGGAGGATGAAGTTGCTATCAGCTAAGATAGGGTAGCTTGTGTGAGAAGCATTTGGGGGCTAGAAGTGGGGGAGAAAAGGTATGATGTTTAGCTTAGATGGCTGAGTTTGAGATACCTCTCAGACATCCAAGAGGAGATGTCACTTACACAATTTTCCATTCTATGCTCATTTGTTTATTTACTTGAGAGTGTAGACTTTGGTATCAAACCAGGTGGAGAAAATTCCATATTCAGTCCCAACCAGATATGTCATCTTAGGGAAGTCGGTGTATCCCTCTGGGCTTTAATTTCCTCATCTGCTGATTGTGTTAATAATTATACCTCATGTTATTGTTATGAGGACCCAGTGAAATAAGTCACTGAAGCACTTAGGACAGCCCCTAGAATCACATGTAATCACTCAGCAAGTGTTAGCCATTTTGTTGCTCTTTGGAAAGTCTCCACTAGTGGACTTTAAGCTCCATGGGAGCAGAGATCTCATCTGACTTGTAAGCACTCAATAGTTGCTGGATGAATAAATTGTTGCACAAGATTGGGCCAACTCAAACCAGTTCCAAAACATTGAAAGAGGTTTTCATTATTCCCTTAGGTTTGATAATTCACTAAAATAATTGACAGAACTCAGGAAAGCACTATCTTTGTGATTACAGTTTTATTATAAAGCATACAAATCAGAATCAGCCATAGAGAGAGAGACACAGAGTTCTGGGAGGGTCCCAAATATGAAGCTTCCATGTCTTCTCCCTGTGAAGTCAGGACTCTTTAGATCAGTGTGTGACAATACACAGAGTACTGCCAGCCAAGGAAACTCACCCAAGCTGCTATGTCCAGAGTTTTTATTGGAGTTTCATTATGTAAGCATGATCGATTAAATCATTGGCCATGAGACTCAAACTCTAGATGCCTTCTTATAGGCTGGGCTAGAGGTTGGGCTGATATCATTTGGCCCTCATTCTCTAATCACATGGCTGGTCTTTCTGACATGCTCAGTCTCCATTCTAAGTTATCTCATTAACATAAGCTCAGGTGTGGTCTGAGGAACCCACCACAAAAAACAAAGACACTTCTATCACTTGGGAAATTCCAGTGTTTTAGAGGCCACCTCCCAGGAACTGGTGACAGAAGCCAGACAAATTATTTATTATACAACAAATTTGCAGTGCACCCAAATGGACTGGTCTTTCAATTTTCTCTAACTGTTCCTATTTAGATTCACGGTCTACTGTTCTGGAAGCCATCTCAGTACTCTTGGGAAAGTCAGGACTTTGGCATTCAGTCACGAATCAACAATGTGACATTTGATACCGGATGGCATTTTCATGAAGCATTGTGCCTCTTACATTTTATCTTATTTTGAGTGTCATTATCTGTGACACACTTTAATGGTGAAACAATGGCTGTATAAAATTCAGCCAAGCTCATTTTGAAAAAAAAAAAGGGGGGGGGCCATTGGAATCAGTGATTCACATCTGATTTGGAGTCTTTGTTAGATTAGCTTCCCTCTAGAAACAGCAATCTGATTTAGTCATTTGGACTCAGTACTTTGCAGTCACAAAATATAAGGTATCATCTGGCAGAAATGTCTTATTTTACAGATGAAACTGATGCCTAGAAAAGGAAACTTCCAACGTCATACCATGAGTTGAGGAAGCACCAGACCCTTCACAGGCTCAGAAACTCAGGGGAAAATAAAATGAGATCAGATGGCCCAGAAAGTATTAACAGAAAGATTTGCCTCTGCTTCTCATTGCCAGGAACGGGGAGGAGGTGCTCTCACACCCGTGTTTTCCATTAATTTTAAAGTCGACAAGTAATACGTGAATATTCCCAGAAATATTTTTATACTACACATAAAGCTGATGTCTCCTCTGGCCACCACACTTAAACTCACTTTTCTTTCTTTCTTTCTTTTTTTTTTTTTTTGTGACAGAGTCTAGCTCTGTCGCCTAGGCTGGAATACAGTGGCGCGATCTCGGGTCACTGCAACCTCCGCCTCCTGGGTTCAAGTGATTCTCCTGCTTCAGCCTCCCGAGTAGCTGGGATTACAGGCAAGTGCCACCATGCTCAGCTAATTTTTTAAGTATATTTAGTAGAGACGGGTTTTCCCCATGTTAGCCAGGATGGTCTCGATCTCCTGACCTTGTGATACACCCGCCTCAGCCTCCCAAAGTGCTGGGATTACAGGCGTGAGCCACCGCGCCCGGCCCCACTTTTCTTTGTGTCTCCCCATGAGTATTCACTGTCATCAGTTTAGTGTGTCTCCTTCCCAAAGCTTCCCTCTATCATTACAAACATATGCGTGATTACCCATAAAAGTATGTTAGTATTGTTTAGTGTAAACTTTTTATACAAATAGTACCATCTTCTTTGTATTATTTTGCAAGTTGTTTTTTGACCCTCAGCTGTATAACTTCAGAGTTCTTGCTGTATGAGTACATGTAGATCTATCTCGTTCTTTTTAATTGGTATATCATCGTTATTCATGTGAGTCTATCATGATGTATTTATATGTTCCTCTATTGAAGGACATTTAGGTAATTCCAAATTTTTTCTATTACCACCAGTACTATTTACAAAATTCTCCCGTTTGCTTCCTGGTGTGCACATGAGACAACTTCTCTGAGGAAGACGGGAAGGAGAACTGCCATAGGGTGTGCACATTTTTAGCTTTCTAGATGCTGTCAAATTTGTTCTCTAGAAAATTGTTGGAAACAACACCCCCACCTATGGTTTACCCACTTCCCCACACCCTCACCAACACTGAACAGTATCAAACTCCTATTTGTAGGAAAAAGGGTTGCCTTGATTTATACTTTCCCAGCTGCTAGGGAGTCTGAGCATTTTTTATGATGCTCAAATGTGTCTCCTTGTATGTAAACTGCTTGTTAATATCCTTTGCACATTTTTCCACTGGGCTATTTGACTTTTCTCCCAACATTATTTTAAAGGAAATTAAAGCACTTAAGCCCTGCAGAAATTTGAAGTGAATCATAGCTCAAAAATCTCATCCTGCATTAAAGAATGATTTGAAATGTTATTTTTAAAGGGTGGGGTGCTGAGTCTTGATGGAGAAATGTGGATGACAGGCAGATCCAAAATGAAAGAGGCCTCATGGAAACTGGATGCAGGAACTGGAGGGTGTGAGAGCCTTGAGTAAAACTTGTAAATCCCTCCACTGATAACCACAAGCTGGTGCTAAGGCACACAGAACATGGACGTGCTCTGCTGGTAGAGACTGCTGTCCATAAAACAATGAAAAATATTCTATTAATAACTATTATACTGATTACACGTTGAAATGATAACCTGCTGGATATATTAGGTTAAATAAAATATACATTTACTAAAATTAATTTTACCTGTTTCATTTTACCTTTTTTTAAAAAATTAATTAATTTATTTATTTTGAGATGAAGTTTCACTCTTGTCACCCAGGCTGGAGTGCAGTGGCACCACCTTAGCTCACTGTAACCTCCGCCTCCTGGGTTCAAGTGATTCTCCTGCCTCAGCCTCCTGAGTAGCTGGGATTACAAGTGCCCTCCACCACGCCCGGCTAATTTTGTGTATTTTTAGTAGGGATGGGGTTTTACCATGTTGGCCAGGCTGGTCATGATCTCCTGACTTCAGGTGATCCACCCGCCTCAGCCTCCCAAAGTGCAGGGATTACAGGCATGAGCCACCACACCCAGCCTCATTTTACCTTTTAATGTGGCTGCCAAAAACACTTGAAATGATCTATGTGGTTCATGTTGTGCTTCTGTCGCCTGGTAGTGGTCTAGGAGACAGGGACCACTAAGCTCCTCATCCCAGCACTTCAATAAGAAATACCATGTGTGCTCAGGATGGCATGCAGAGGAGTCAAACTCAGGCATTTCTTTTTATGTGGAAACTCAAATACTAACAAGGGTGACAACCCAGGACCTCACTCTGCCTCTCATCCCTCATGGAGGGTTGTCAACTCTTCCCAAGTTCATCAAAAAGTAGTTTATGTTAGACCTGGAGACAAGACGTTTACCTCCAGACCTCCTCCATTCTCAGGACATTTATTTGTCAGACTTTAGGTACAGCGGAGCTGGAGCTTCACCTCCCTCCTCATCGGGGGCCCTGAGGATTCCTCATGATTGGTCTTGCTGTTATGCTTTCATCACCCAGATCATTGGCTTTTATTTGTCAAGCACAATTGCTCTGGACTCCACCAGTTTACCAGTGAGGATTCCTGCAAAGGGGGGAAAAAAACTCAAAATGGCTTAAATTTTTTACAAAGGTCAGGGGAGGAGGGATCTTTATTGGCTCTGGGATTAGTGTTCTAGGGCTGCCATAAAAATTTACCCTCTTACACTTCCAGAGGCCAGAAGTGCAAAATCAAGGTGTCGGCAGGGTCATGCTGCCTCCAAAGGCTCTCAAGAAGCATCCATCAGTGCCTCTTCCAGCACCTGGTGGACCCAGGCACTCCCTGGCTTGGGAGGGCTTCGCTCCAGTCTCTGCCTCCATCAACACGTGACCACCTTCTCTGTCTCTGTGTGCCCGTCTCTGTCTCTTATTAGGACAGAATAATGGCCTTCCTACCCTCTCACTGGATTTAGGGCCCATCTTTTCCAGTGTGATCTCATCTTGATCCTTACCTTAATTATGTCTGGAAAAAAAAATCAAAACTATTTCCAAACAAGATAATATTCTGAGGCTCCAGGTGAACATGAATTTTTTGAAAGAGGTCACTCTTCAACCCACTACATTTCTGTTTTCTGAAAAGTCCAGGGATAAACCACTCAGGAACCAGGCCTCACCTCCTCTGTACCTGTTCAGCTCTGCTCCTCTCCAGGAATCACTGTCATTTGCAGGCTCTACATAGTGGCAAGAAGGTGACAGCAGCCCCAGACTTACATCTCCCCTGGTTCAAGTCTAGCAGGAAAGAGAACCTTCTTAAAAGATGAAAAGTGAAGCAGAGGGGAGGGAGTGATTCACCGAAGCCATAGGAATGTGATGTGCTGATTGGCTCTGCTCAGGCCTGAGCGTGAGCTGCCCCCAGAGCATTGCGTTCCCAGACAGAAGGAGAGAGTACCTCCTAGATAGCAGGAGCCATAGTTACATGAAGTGGGGATGCCTGGTGAGGAGGCAGCCATTAAAAATCCAGCAGAACAAGGTTGAGTAGAAAATCTCCACTGAGTCCTTCTTTTTGTCTTTCTTTCCATATGGTAGGAGCATTTACTAAGGACCAGGTACTTGGTAGAGTGCAAAACTAAGTGTGACAAGGGGCCCTGCCCCTGAGGTGTCGTGCAATCCAACGGCAGTCAGGCTTATTAACAATCTCAGCGCGGCACCATGAGTACCAAGGTAAAAGAGAAAAGGGGGGTGTGGGAAGCAAGAGGAAGGACAGAGTGTTCTTCAGGGAGCTCAGAAGACTTCTCAAGAAAGGTGGTGTCTGCGCTGAGTCTAGAGAATGGGAAAGGACATGGAGGAAAAAGCATGAAGGTTTTGGCTGCCCAGGGAACTGTGGCAGCCCTGTGTGGCTGCAACCCAGGGCACAGTGAGGGGGAGTCAGGCTGGTGGGGAAAAAGAGACAAGGGCATTAGGCAGGGGCATGACAGCTCTGGTGCTTAGAAAAATCACTCTGGAAGGGTTTATGGGAGGATCTATGGGGGAGTCTAAGGGAGGCAGGGAGACCAACAAGGAGGTGGTTAGAGACAAATGTAATAGTGCCTTAACCAAGGCAGGAATGGTAGCGATGGGTAAGATAAAGTGGATTTAAGGTTATTGTTGGAGTGGAAATGGCTAGACTTTGTGATTGATTAGATAGGAGAGGGAGGGGTGAGGGACAAAAAGGAGTTTCAAATGGGAACAGTTTTCAATTTGGGACACTAAGTGTCTTAGTTTGGGAACATGAGGAGGCACACTGGCTTTGGCGTCAAGACAGAAAAGTTAGTTTTGAACATACAAAGTTCAAGACACCCATGAAGCACGCAGGTGGGGGTGTTTCCAGGCAGTGAGAAAGGTCATTGTGGGCAGAGAGAATTAGAGGTGTTAGGTGTTAGCTGGGGCTATGATGTAAGAGTAGGGAAGACAGTGGAGAACAGATGAGGCAAACCCTACAGAATACCATGCATCTCAGGGCAAGAGAGTCAGCAAAAACTCCCAGGACCATGACGCTGCAGTGAGTGTGGGTAGCGTCAGTGCCACAGTCACTGCTCCTAGGATGAGAAGAGGCTTTCCAAAGCACAGGTCCTGTGACTCCAGCCTGGGAGGGCAATCATGGATATTTTGCTACTTGGCCCATTCATTTCAATCAGATCAAGAAAGGAGGGTAACAAACACAACCACCCCAAGGCGATGAAAGACAACACACTCCAGGTGGGGCTGCCCAGCAGTGATCTCTTAGCTCCTGCAGCTTCTAGTGGCAGAGGGGAGAAGGAGGGTGCTCTCCACTGAGAAACCAAGAAGTGTCTGTGCTGGGGTGCACACACACACAGAAAAATGTGGGGCCTTGGGCCAGCAGAGCCGATGGATCTGGCCTCTCCTTCAGCACTGGAGGCCACAGCGGCCCCCTAACCTTACTTAGCAAGCCTGACAGCACCTCTCATCTCCTCACCTGGGCTGCCAAGGCTTCAGGAGAGGGAAAGGCAAAATAGCACTCCCCTCCACCCACAGGCTCTAGGGGGCTTCTGAGGGGCTCTGGCCTGACTCAGGCCCAGCAGGCCATCTCTGCTTCTGCTCCCCACTCCACAGCCCTTGGTGGACCCCCGTGGCTCTGCCCCCTCTAACTGCTGTCTTCTTTGGGCTCCAGTTCCAAGCTGGACCCCAGCCCTTAGAGGACCACCAGCCTCTCCTCACCCCCTTAACTCGTGTTTAGACCCAAATATACTATTATTTTCTGATTAAAAATTACTATGCATATAAAAAAATTATACTTGTACCTCATAAATGTATACCAGTAAAAGACCAGCTTGGGCAACATGATGATGATGTCTCTACAAAAGTTAAAATTTAGCCAGGAGTGGTGATGCATACCAGTAGTCCTAACTACTTGGAGGATGAAGTGGAAGGATCACTCGAGCCTGCGAGTTTGAGGCTGTAGTGAGCTTCCAGCCTGGGCAACAGGCTGTCTCTGTAAATATGTAAATAAATAAAAATAAAAGCAATGCTATGATAATTGCAGGATATTTGAAAAATATAAATAGTAAAAAAACTTTATCTTTAATTTACAACCATCCCCAAGAAATGACTGATTATAAAGAACAAACACACGGGCTACTTTCAAAATAAGGGAGTTTTACCAAAAGGCCACGAATCAGAAAATTTGTCAGGAACCAAGAGAGCTCTTAGTTCTCATTCCTCTTTTGAGATCTGCTTCTGGATATTTGGAGCCAATTCTCTCTGAACTCTCCAGTCCAAAGCTGCACTTAGTTAATTACCTTCACCCATTTAGGCCCTCTCAGGCCTAAACTGATTTTTCTGACTTTGCCCCAAAGCCACTCTGCCTCCCATTTCCCAGGCTCAGCCTGAGGGACAGCCCATCTTTTTCATCTCTGACTCCATTTGTAGTCCCTTGGCTACAAACTGAATGTTGTGTCCCTCTAAAATTTCTATGTTGTTAAGTCCAAATCCCCAGTTGATAGTATTTGGAGGTGAGTCCTTCGGGAGGTGATAGGTCAGGAGGGTGGAGCCCTCAGGCATGGAATTAGTGCCCTTATTTTAAAAAGACAAGAGAAACATAATCTCTCTCTCCACCATATGAGGATATAGCATCTGGCAACCAGAAAGAGTGCCCTCACCAGGAACCAAATCACATGGCAACTTGGTTTTGGACTTCTCAGCCTCTAGAAGTGTGAGAAATAAATGCATGTTGTGTGATCCACCCAGTCGCTGGTATTTATGTTATAGTAGCCTGGACTGACTAAAATGCTCTCTGAATACAGGATATTTTAGAAAGTCAGGGAAGAAAGGCAGGGAAGTTTCCATATCAAGAGACAATTTTCTCAACACACAATTATGGTCAAATCTGAATTCCCAAAAATATGTTTCTTTTTTAATCAAAAATATTTATTGGGCACCTGTAATATGCCAGGCATCATAGTAAGGGAGATAAAGAATTAAATACAACCACTCCTATTCAGCACAGTACTGGACGTTTTACCCAGAGTATTCAGGCAAGACAAAGAAATAAAAGGCATCCAAACAGGAAAAAGAAGAAGTCAAGCCATCTATCTTCATGGATGATATGATTCTATAACTAAAAAACCTTAAAGACTTCACCAAAAGGTTCCTGAAACTCATAAATGACTTCAGTAAAGTTTCTGGATACAAAATAAATGTATGAAAATCAGTAGTATTTCTGTACACCAATAATGTTCAAGCTTAGAACCAAATCAAGAACACAATCCCATTTACAATAGCCACAAAAAGATAAAATAAAATATCTAGAAATACATCTAACCAAGGTAGTGAAAGATCTCTATAAGGAGGACTACAAAATGCTGCCAAAAGAAATCACAGATGACACAAACAAATGGAAAAACATTTTATGTTCATGATTGGAACAATCAATATTGTTAAAATCATCATACTGCCCAAAGCAAACTACAGATTCAATGCTATTCCTGTCAAACTACCAAAGTAATCTTTCACATCATTTTAGAAAAAACTTTTCTATAATTTATATGGAACCAAAAAAGGAGCCCAAATAGCCAAAGCAATCCAAAGCAAAAAGAACAAAGCTGGAGGCATCACATTACCCAACTTTGAGCTATACTGTAAGGCTACAGTGACCAAAACAGCATGGTACTGGTACAAAAACAGACATATAGACCAATGGAACAGAATAGAGAACCCAGAAATAAAGCTGCACACCCATAGCCATCTGATCCTCAACAAAGTTGACACAAATAAGCAATGGGAAAAAAAACTCCTTATTCGATAAATTGTGCTGGGATAGCTGGCTAGCCATATGGAGAAGAATGAAACTCACAACCTTTCACCAGATGCAAATTTTCACCATGTGCAAAAACTAACTCAAGATGGATTAAATAGTTAAATGTAAGACCACAAATCATAACAATATTAGGAGACAAACTAGGAAACACCATTCTGGACATTGGCCTTGGGAAGGAATTTATGGCTAAGTCCTCAATAGCAATTGCAACAAAAACAAAAATTGACAAGCAGGACCTAATTAAACTAAAGAGCTCCTGCACAGCAAAAGAAACTATCAACAGAGTAAACTGAAAACCTACAGAATGGGAAAAATATTTGCAAATTATGCATCAAACAAAGCACTGATATCCAGAATCTATAAGGAATTTAAACAATTGAACAACTAAAAACAAATAACCCCATTTAAAAATGGGCAAAAGACATGAACAGACACTTCTCAAAAGAAGACATACAAGCTGTCAACACACACATGAAAAAAATGTTCCACATCACTAATCATCAAAGAAAGATAAATCAAAATCACAATGAGATCACCTCACACCCGTCAGAATGGCTATTATTGAAAAGTCAAAAACAACATTTGTTGGTGAGGCTGTGGAGAAAAGGGAGCACTTATCCACTGTTGGTAGGAATGCAATTTAGCTTAACCACCATGGAAAGCAGTTTGGAGATAAAAGAACTTAAAATAGAACTACCATTGGACCCAGAAATCCCACTGCTAGGTATATATGCAAAATAAAACAAGTTGTTCTACCAAAAAGACATATGCACTCATGTTCATCACAGCACTATTCACAAGAGCAAAGATGTGGAATCAACCCAGGTGGCCATCAGTGGTGGGTTGGATAAAGAAAATGTGGTACAAACATACCACGGAATACTATGCAGCCATGAAAAAAAAAAATCATGTCCTTTGTAGCAACATGGATGAAGCTGGAGGCTGTAATCCTAAGTAAATTAATGAAGGAAAAGAAAACCAAATACCACATGTTCTCACCTATAAGTACGAGCTAAACAGTGGGTACTCATGGACATAAAGATGGCAACAATAGATACTGGGGATTATTAGAGGGGAGAGGGAGAAGGGGTGAAAAGCTGTTGGGTACCATGCTCAGCACCTGGGTGATGAGATCATTTGTACCCTAAACCTCAGCATCAGGCAATATAGCCACGTAACAAACCTGCACATGTACCCCTGAACCCGAAAGAAAAGTTGGAAAAAGAAAAAAAAGAATTAAATACACAATTACATAAAACACAGTCTCTGCATTAGAGGTATATTCATGATTGAATGGAGAAAATACACATAAATAACTATAAGGCATTGTGAAGTTTTATAATCTTTAATAATAAGGTAAATTTTCCTTATTTCTTATTGGTTGCAGTGTCTTTTGAAAATGGTTAAGCGGATACTTTTCAAATTTGAAGAGTATATTTAATATATAGGCTACATAGCAAGGCTCAGAATTCAATTTGAGATTATAAATAGGTCACCTGCCTGGGCTACTAAAACCTGAGGGTTTTATTCGACTTAGTTCCACAAAATTGCCACTCAGTTTCCAAAACGCCACCCTCTTGGTTCTCCTTTTACCTCAGTGGATACTCTTCCATGGTCTCCTGCACTGATGTGTCCTCATGTCCTCAACCCTGAGATACCAGAGGGGCCTAGGGCTCAGTGTTGGTTCTCTTCTCTTCTCTGGCTATGCTTCTTGGGAGGATTATCAGTCCCTTGGATTGAAATGCCATTTTTATGCTGGTAACTCTCTGATAAACATCCCCAACTGGAGCCCACCTCCAGACCCATGATGAACTCAACAGCTCTATGTGAATGCCCATTAGCCTCTCAAACTTAACTTTTAGTAGCTGTTTCCAAGCATCCAATCTCCCCTTCTTCCATTAGTATAGACCCTCTGGGTTTTAGCTATGAATATGGCTACTTAGCTAGAGGCTGTATTTCCTTCCTTGCTACTTGTGGCCATGTGAGTTTTGGCCGATGGGACATGAGAAGTGGCATCTGTCACATTCAGGTCTTGCCTTTAAAGAAAAGACATATCCCCTTCATTTCTCCTTCTCTCTTTCCTGTAGAAGTGAGGGTGGAGCTCCACCTTCCATTGGAGGACATGATGGAAGCTCTTTTAAGGATAGAAGAGCAACAAAATAGGAGATCGAGTCCCCAGCACAGTAGCCACTAAACCATCCTTGCATAGCTTTATTCTCAGAATTGTTGTATGAGAGGGGGAGAAAATTCTGATTTAATCCACTGGTCGTTCCTGTTACACAGCCAGACCTGTACTGCAAGTCACAAAATGCCTAAACGCGAATTCTTATCCACCCCCAGCCCCAAAACCTATTCTTCCTACAGTCTCTCTCATCTCAGTAAATGTAAAACAATTTTTCCAGTTGTCAGACCCTAAATTTTTGACATCCTGGACCCCTCTCTTTCTCTCAATCCCAGATCCAATGTATCAGAAAGTTCCATTGGCTTGACTTTCAAACATGGGCTAGACATTTGGAGATCTTGAGGAATTCTTGTTGCTTCTTGTTAGTACAATAATGGTATGGCGGTAATAAGATGGCCTCTTTTAGAGACACTTATTAACATATTTACAGATGAAATCATTAGATGTCTTGAATTTGCTTTAAAATAATACAGAAGCAGGGTGGGTAGCAAGGAAACAAGATGATCCTGAGTTGATTATTGTGGAAGCCAAGTGATGGTTACTCAGTTTCATTTTACTATTCTCTTTGCTTTTATGTTTTAAATTTTCCATAATAGTTTTTAAAAATATTTACAGTATCGCAGCATGTCCTACCACTATGATCCTGATCCAGGTGCTCATCCTCTCTACAACCCTTCCCTAACGGGTCTCCCTGCTTCCACTCTTCCCGCAGTACTTATGCTCAGCACAGTGCCGGAGCAACACTTCCAAAGACTCAGGCCTCTCCTTTGCTTTAATCCTCCAGGGGCTCCAGTCTCAGAGGAAAAGCCGGTCAAGTTCTTGCTGTGGCCCACAAAGCCTGTGCCCATCAGATCACCTCTTACCTCTCTGTGCGTACCTTCTCTTGACTTCCTCTCACTCATCCCTTCAGGGACTGGCTTCCTTTGCTGTTTCCAAACATACCAGGTGGAATCCCGCATCAAGGCCTTTGTACTTTCTCCTTCTTCCTAGAATGCCCTTCCTCCAATAGCCTCCTGGCTCACTCCCTCACCTCCTTCAGGCTTCTGCTCAAATGTTACCTCCTCAATGAGGTCTTCCCCAACCACTGATCTGAACCAGGAGTCCCATGCATGTCCTCCTTACTCTGCTTTCTTCTTTTCTCCATCACACTTCTGCTCAGCTGACATGCTACATTGTTGACTTCTGTATTTGTTTGTGGTCAGACTTCTTCATTTCTGATCCTCCTATACCAGTAACAATGCCTAGAATCTCTGTGCCTCTTGTTAAATAGCTGTTGAATGTGTGACCGGGTGAATAGCGCAAGGAAAGATATAAATGTTGTCTCGTTGTTCTGCTGGGACAGAAAGTGAGGTGGAGGAAGCGACCAAGTGCCTGCTACTTTGGGACCCATCAGGGAAGAGCTCTCAAAGTTGGAACCAGATGTCTAAAGCAGCTGATGGCACTACAAATGCATCAGAAGCCAGGGAGGGCACTCATCTGAGGGAAGGCGGCTGCCACCAAGAGGGTAGCAATGAGATACAAAAGCCTATGATGGCAGGAAAAACTTATGTGGTTTACATGCTTCTTAAACTCATGCATAGGTTTTTAAATCAGGATCAATGATGGTATCAATTCCTAGAGTTCACAGGTTCAAAAGGTGTCGCCGGCTCTGCACCTTCATCAGATTCTTAATAGCACATTTGATAAACTAAGCAGAGTTTCAATGACATACTAAGAATCCTAGAACCATACATGGTGCATATGTATTTGCCAGGCCACAAGTCAGATGGGCAAAATCAAATTTTCTTTACTTTTCTAGAACTGAACTAGAGCTCTCTCTTAAAATTCCGACTGAAAGCTTAAACTAGTCACCACTGGGAAAATTCAAGTAAATTCTGACTTAAATTCAGTCAAACATCTAAGAAGGAAAGAAAAGAGAAAACAGAGGCAAGGTCACATATTAGTTTCTTATTGCTGCCATTACAAATTTCCACACTGCTGTTCCTTAACACAGTACCAGTTTATTAACTTACGGCTCTGGACATCAGAAGTACAACGTAAGTCTCACTGGGCTAAAATCCAGGGGCAGGTAGCTGCATTTCGTCTGGAAGTTCTAGGGGAGAAACAGTTCCCTTGACTTTTCTGCTTCTAGAGGCCACCCGCATTCCTTGGCTCATGGTCCCTTCCTTCATCTTCAAAGCCAGCAATATCACATCTCTTTGACCTTTCTTATGTTGCAACAAATCTCTCTGAAAAGTCTCAGCTGGAAATGCATCTTTAATTTTAAGGACACATATGATTAGATTTGGTCTTCCCAGATAATCCAGGATAATCTCCCAATTTCAGTGTCTGTAATCTCTATCACATCTGCAAAGTCACTGTGCCATGTAAAGTAACATACAGGTTCTGGGGATTATGGCATAGACATCTTGGAAGGAGGCATTATTCTGCTTATCACAGGAAGTGATAAAAGGAGTAATTCAAGAGTTTTTTACAGGATTGGAATATATAAAAATAACCTTAAATTCATTCATTCATTGAATGCAGACTTAGCACTCACTTTGTGCCAGGCCTACGCCATGTCCAGGCATAGAGCAGTAAAGGTGTCAGCTAGCACCTGCCTTCTTGAAGCTTATATTACAGAGAGAAAGGCCATGAACAGGAGAACAAGTAGAAATACTAGGCAATAGTGGGCAATACTGAGGGTTAGAAAGGAAATGTTGAAGGGTGTGTGGAATACTTTGAGTAGAGAATGTAGAAAGGCCTCACAGAGGCAATGACAGGGAGGATAGGAAAGGAGCAGCTATTTGAAGGAGGAGCAGCTATTTGAAGGTAGAGCACCCTGGTCAGAAGAAAAATCAAGTGCAAAAGCTCTGAGGTAGGTCTAAACTTAGGATTTTCAAGGAACCAAACAAAAGACTAGTGTGATTGGTAATATAATGAGCCAAGAGGGGAGATGTGATAAAGGAAGTAAGAACAGTAGACAGAAGCCAGTTTTGCAAGGTCTGGCTGGCCATGAGAATTTTGTTACTGGTATGCTGGAGGATTTTGTGAAAGGGGGTGACATGATCTGATTTACCATTTTTAAAGGTCACTTCGCCCATCATTTGTTGAATAGATAAACAATATGTGGTATGTTCATAAAATAAACTATCGTCCAGCCATCACAAGGAATGAAGTATCGATTGTGAGAGTCCACAGGTCCGAAAGGAATTGCAGATCCTGCACCTTCATCAGATTTTTAATAGCACATGTGATAAAACTAAGCATAGTTTATTAGCTGCACTTTCATCAACCCCGGAGGTTCCCTTTCTCTAGATGTCCAATCAAAGGGACTTAAGAGCTGGGTCACCGCGCACAGGTGTGAGTAGAAGGATCATACTCAATACAAGAGGATTAGGTGAAAGGTCCACACGCTCCATGATGATACCATCCCCCAACCCCTTTAAATCCTCTTCCCCCACTCAGCTGTGAGAAAGGCCCACAGCCAGCCTTATCCCTACACACCCACCCACACCCACCTGAGGCAGGAGATCACAGAAGTCCTCTCTGGCGCTCTGTATGAATAAGCCTTCCATTACAATAAGGCTGGGAAATAGCCCCAACTCTCACTGGCTTACAATCACAAACATTTATTTTTCATACTTGTGAGCCTGCAGGTTGGCTGGGGTTCAGCTTAGCTCATCTAGGCTCATGGAGGCTCCAGACTGAGGGCTGGGTTAAGGTCTTCTTCATGAATCTCCCCATTTGGGGCCAGTGGCTACTTGTCTCATGTTCTTATGCTGGATAATAAAGGACAAAAGGGCACACTAAAGGACACCCACAAAAACATTTAAAAGCTCAGCTCTACATTCCAAAATCCAAAGCAAGTCATGTGGCCAAGCACAGCTCCAAACGGCAGGGAAGTGCACCTCTCCCAGATTCATGGCAAAGGCAGGGAGAAAATAAAATTATATGGACAAATAATGCAACGCACCACATAGCCCAGAGAAAAGACACATGAATACGGGCAACTGAGCGCCTCCGGAGAAACAGCCCGGTCACATTACCCTGCAGCAAAACGTCTGGCCTCAAGACCCCTTAATATTTTTATTTTTTATTTTTATTTTATTTATTTATTTTTTGAGATGGAGTTTAACTCTTGGTGCCCAGGCTGGAGTGCAGTGGCATGAACTCGGCTTACCGCAACCTCCGCCTCTTGGGTTTGAGTGATTCCCCTGCCTCAGTCTCCTAGGTAGCCGGGATTACAGGCATCTGCCACCATGCCTGGCTAATTTTTTGTGTTTTTTTTAGTATGAGATAAGGTTTCACCATGTTGGTCAGGCTGGTCTTGAACTCCTGACCTCAAGTGATCCACCCACCTCGGCCTCCCAAAGTGCAGGAATTACAGGCGTGAGCCACTGCGCCCGGTCCCCCCTTAATATATTTAAAATGTATTGAAGTCTGCAGAGAGATTTTGTTTACGTGAGTTGTATCCACCAATATTTAGAAACTAGAACCAAACATTTTTAATATTGATCAGTTCACTATAAAATAACAATAACAAACCCATTATGTGCATAAAAAACATTTTTATTAAAAATAACTTTTATCCAAAACAGAAAAACATTAGTGAAGAGAGTGGCATTGTTTTAAAATTTGCAAGTCTCTTAAGGGTTTGGCTTAATAATAAACCTAAATTGTCCTATTTGCTCCTGCATTCAATAGGTTGTGAGATATTGTTGGGCTGAAACATGTGAGGACTACAGAGCTGTGTAGCTGGAAAAGAGGAATATTTCAATAGTTTTTTCAAACAACTGTAGATACATTTATTTAATACCACATCAAAAGTGCACAAGTAATAGTTTCTTAAAGGTTAGTTGCTGTGTGTTATGTGAAACCTTATCGTTAAACTTTTTATCTTCTGCTGTGTTAAAATCCATTGGCCCTTCTGGTATTTTGAATAAGTTTTTTACCAATAGGTGATTTTGTACTGGCTCACAGAATCATGCAGATTTTCCAACATGTTAACACATTTGATTCTATAATATCAAATGTCAGTCATTATTATTACTGCTGATCTCATCAGAAAAGCTTAAGTATTCATAAGATACCAATCTCACTCTGACAAACACAATTTTCAAAATTTTAATTGCTGTTTTAAAGCTTGAATTTTATCATTGGTGGAAAATACTGTCAGTCATTTTTTTTCAAGTGATAAGCTAACTTCACTCATTTGCAAGATAATGTCTGCCAAATACCTAATTCTGAATAGTCTTCCAGTTATTCTTTCAAAAAAAAAAAAAAACTGGAGTTCCAAGAAAAAAAGTAGCTAATTCCACTTGCCAATTTAGCACAAGAGTGTTTTTCCTTGAGTTAACCGTCATAGTTCACCTGCAGCAATAGTGCTTTATATATATTTTGCATTGTTGCAGAATATTAAGAAGATATTTACTCAAGGGTCAAGATTTAATAAAACCAATATATTTTCTGCTTCATGAAGAACATTCCCAAGTGAAACTGGCATTTTGTTTTTATTTTCAACATGTGGCAATAAAGAATTCAAAAACATTAGTAAAGCATGGTGCCTTGATTTGTACCAGTAGTTTTAGCCATTGTATTACTCCAGGTTCTCCAGAGAAACAGAACCAATGGGACACACACATACATGATATTTATTATAAAAAGTTGGCTTATTATGGAAACCAACAAGTCCAAAATGGAGCCAATGGTGAGGTCCAGTCTGAAGGCAGTCTGCTGTAGAATCAAGAAGAGCTGCTGTTGCAGTTGAAGCCCAAAGGTAATCTGCCAAAAAATTCTCTCTCTTGCTTAGGGGAAGTTAGTCTTTTTGTTCTATTCAGCCCTTCAACTGATTGGATGAGGCCCACCCATGTTATGGAGAGCAATCTGCATGACTCAAAGTCCACTAATTTAGGCCAGCAAAATGTCAGAATAGGAAGCCCAAAATCCTTGTTTCCTTTATAGACACCAAATCAACAAAAATACATAAACCAATTCCCTTTGTGAGAAATCTCAAAAACAGTTAAGAGCTTCCTGCACCTCCAGCAAGCACAAAACCAGTTGCATCAGAACTGTAGAAAAATTCATAGCACCCACCTGCCTAAGCTCTTCTCTCCAGCTCAGCATGCCATGACTGGGGGAAACTCCCAGCTCCTGGCTTCTTCCTGGAGAAAGAGTTGAAGTGTGTGTCCAACATTCCGTCCATTTGGGAGGCTGAGACTGATCTATTTCTCACCTGTTTGGGAGTGCTGACAGAGCCTGGCATACTCTAGGTGTCTGGGGGCCAATAAAAACAAAAGAGAGCTAGCAATATAATAGACATAGCCAGAGGACCAGCAGTATAACAGACACAGCCTTGGTGACCTCTTCCTTGGGAGTTGGAGAGAGGGGAGAATAATTTAGCATGCATCCACTAGTACAGTTTTGGTGGGGGTAGGGTGGTGGTGGAGGCTTCTGAAAAAAAAAACTGGTTTTTATCTTGCACAACTCAAAGCACTGACAGGATCTGACATGCGCTAGAAGCCTGGGAAGTTCTGAGGAAAATAACCAGGAGGCTGAAAAGAGATCCAGAGAACCTGCAATACTACAAACAGACACCAGGGAAAGCAAGATATTATGAGTGCAAAAAAAGAAAACAGTAAATCTCTCTAATTGGTAATTTACATGCACAAGTCCAGAGAAGACATCTCCACAGAAAATGTTTGAGACACTTCAGAACGTCACACCAGGCTGCTTGGTAAAGATATTTCTCTTTACAAAGCCAGTTACTAAAGACTGGAAGGTGTGTCTGTTTTTTCAAACGCATAAATCCCAACACAAAGTCACAAGGTATACAAAGAAACAAAGAAGCATGGCCCAAAAGAAAAGAAAAAAAAAGTAAATCTTTAGAAACTGACCCTAAAGAAAAGAGATATGTGGCCAGGCACGGTGGCTCACATCTATAATCCCAGTACTTTGGGATGCCAAAGTGGGTAGACTACCTGAAGTCAGGAGTTTGAGACCAGCCTGGCCAACACGGTGATACCCCGTCTCTACTAAAACTACAAAAAATCAGCTGGGCGTGGTGGTGTGAGCCTGTAATCCCAGCTACTTGGAAGGCTGAGACAGGAGAATTGCTTGAACCCAGGAGGCGGAGGGTTGCAGTGAGCCAAGATCATGCCACTGTACTCCAGCCTGGATGACAGAGTGAGTGAGACTCCATCTCAAAAAAACAAAAAAAAGAAAAAAGAAAAAGAAAAAAAAGGAAAGAGGTATGTGAATTACCTGAAAATAATTCAAAATAACCATCATAAAGATACTCAGTGAGCTCAGGAAAATGATGCATGAACAAAATAGAAAATCAAGAAAGACAGAAAATATAAAAAAGAATTATATATTTTGGAACTAAATAATAAAATAACTGAACTAAAAAATTCACTAAAGGATTCAATGTCAGAATTGATCACGCAAAAAAAGAAAAAAGCAAACTCAAAGACAGGTCATTTGA